>NC_142869.1:58276071-58586250 GCF_051225735.1 Oryctolagus cuniculus | reverse complement strand
AAAACAGACTTTTCCATTACCCTGAATGAAATAGTGCTTTATAATTATACAAAGTAGAAAGATCTGAAGATTATCAGAAAAATGATTCCAGATGACTGAAAGCCCACACGCATTTCATTGGTGTTTTTATGATAGTTTGCCATGTAATTTACAGAACAGTCAATTAAATTATTGTTGGATAGCTTGAATCATGTTTTCAGAAAAGTAAAGTGGATTTGAATCTTAGGACAGGAAATGGCTGCCTCATTTCCACCCCCATTTTGTGTGTGTGGGTGTATGTGTGTGTGTTTTATTGGAATGCAAATGCCCTCTGCTGAAGAAAGCCAAGTAAGTGTTATTGATTTAAATGGAACTCTGAACATTAAAAAAGCAGCTGACTGAAAAATGGCTACATATAGCAGGGCAAATTAGTATTACATTACCATTTTTAATGCATAGCAAGTCAGATTTTTCATTTATTTCTGAAAACTTCTTCTTTTCCAGTCTTTATAGTTTCTTGTGAAAGAAAATGGTAGCAATTTATTTCTAGGTATTGCACTTATGACATATCAAATAGCTCTGTAAATATTTGGGGCATGTTGACATCCAAGGAGTTTTGTTCCTCAAAAATGGCCACAATTTTGATATTTTATCTTGATTTAACTCTTCTCAAAACAAAGCAATAAATGAAAATAAGGAATCACCCTGGGAAGGAATCAAATCAGCCTGATAAGAAGGTTGGTATAGTTTTGGAGGATGGTAGATGACAGTAGCAAGGATGGGGCATGCAATATTAACTGAAGGGTAATCTTCCCTATGGACAATGCTGGTGATCATGGTAATTGCATGAGACCCAACATGAAAATGCAAGGACTTTGAGATACAAGTGAACAAATTCAAACCATCACTTTTTAGCTGTGCGACTTTCAGAAAATCTCTTCTCTTTTGTAAAATGGGGATAGTATCTACCAGGCAGGGTACCTGAAGGCACACAGTGAAATAAACTTTGTGAAGAAAATTTCTAGAATAGGCATACATTGTGGGGATTATTTGAGTAATTAATTGAACCCTGAATTGGGGGGAAGGCACTACTGCCTCCATTTCTACTTAGGTTACAAAGTGGAGGGATGGGGAGTTAGCCAGAGTAGAAGGATGAGGGGACCCGGAAATGACTGCCACCTCTGCCAGAGCCTTGCTGTCATCCCAGTGGATTGAAAAGCCAGATGGATAGGTCCTAAGAAGCATGTGTATCACTGAGCCCTGCAGCATACATCACACTTACAATATACATTGACACCAGCCACAGGGAGGTTTGTGTAACTCAACTTTGACACTTTGCTTAGTTTCATAGAAAACCTGACTTTTTCTTTATTTAACCTAACCCCACCCTTCAGGTACCACATGTATTTCCCACCTCACTGATATTCCTCTCAGAGATATTGATATTTATACAAGCAAGACTTCAAATCAAAAAGTTGAAGAACAAAATGATGGCAAGTGCTTTATTTGGGTATCCTCAAGCAGATCATGCAATGGATCTTTCCTGCTGGAGTAGGCAGAGCAGCAAACCACACTCTCAGGATACAGCCTGTAATTAGGCAACCAAGACAAATGAACACTGATTATATTGAATTCTGACCTGATTTCAAACATCTTATCACTGTGACTCAAAACATTCTCAAAAGGAATAGACCAGCTAGAATACTATACTCTCAATATCCTCTGCTATTGAAAACCAATGGTAGGCAGAGGAAGAAGAGCAGTTTTTAGCCTTCCCCAGACCATCAGCCTGTACTATATGGTCCTTTTGAAAAATATTTCTGACCCTCTGGTGGAGTTCTCCAGGTATTCCTCATAGTTGTCTTTCCAAATCTTGACATTTTCGTTTATGCTGGCTCTGTTTACTTACTGTGTGGGGTGAGGCTTATTTATGCTACTCCAGAAACATTTTTAACAGATTTCTAGATAACAATGACCATTTTAAATACACGCAAGTCTTGTTCTTTTATTGTTGTTAAGCCAAGTATTCTCATACCTCCATTTATTTTTTTTTTAATATTTTATTTGTTTATTTGAAAGTCAGAGTACACAGAGAGTGGAGGAGAGGCTGGGGGGGGGGTGGTCTTCCATCTGCTAGTTCACTCCCCAATTGGCTGCAATGGCCAGAGCTGGGCCAATCTGAAGCCAGGAGCCAGGAGCTTCTTCCAGGTCTCCCACATGGGTGCAGGGGGCCCGAGAACTTGGGCTATCTTCCACTGCTTTCCCAGGCCATAGCAGAGAGCTGGATCAGAAGAGGAGCAGCAGGGACACGAACTGGTGCCAATATGGGATGCTGGCACTGCAGTTGGCTGGTTTACCTGCTATGCCACATCACCAGCCCCATACCTTCATTTCTACTTCCTTTGCTACTCTTTAATTTCATTCTCATCAGTTTCATGTTCATCTTTCTTCATATCTTTGAGTATGAAAAGTGACATCTGGTTGGAGAACCTATAGGAAAGCATACCTTTCTTGAAAGCCACATATGTTTTTATTTATTAGAGGAAAATGCTTCAAGTATGAGTGGACTTCAGATCTCACAGTGCTGTCATGAATTATTAGGTGAAAAAGCATTTTGAGATGAACTAAATTTCAAATTTCAAATTTGGGACTGTAATTTAGTTCATCTCATGTACTGCCACTTCAACATTTGAGAAGGAGCGTAGAATATTTGCCACATGGTTTGTCAGAATGTTTTCATTCATTTACCTTCATATATTTGCCTGATTTTAAATTACTGTTCTTAAAGATTCATTTGTTTATATAAAAAGGCAGAATGACAGGGAGAGGGAGATACATTTGGTTCACCCTCCAAATGGCAATGACTGTCAGGGCTGGTCCAGGCTGTAGTCAGGAGCCAGAAACTCCATCCAGTGGGTATTAGGGACCAATGCACCTTGGCCATCTTCCATTATCTTTGCAGGTGAATTAACAGGAAGCTGGATCAGCAGCAGAGAAGCCAGAGCTTGAACCTGTACTCCAATATGGGATGTGGACATAGTAAGCAGTAGCTTAACCTCTGTGCAATAGCACCAGCCTCAGATGAACCTTTTTAGTTTAAAACTCTCTATATAAATAACATACAATTTTAAAACTGGTTCCTATCTTAGAAGCAAGCTGAAAGTTAAACTTTTGCATTTGATTTGAACATCTGAATCAAGACTTGGATGTGTTTACATATTTCCTAAATACACAAACAGCAACATTTAATTGTGTAAGTGCTAAGAATACACTGCCACAAACCCCCAATGACTTTCCTTGTTTTTGACCTTGAGAGTTTTGAGAATACTGGTCAGATGTATTTGTATAATACCCCTGTACTGGGATTTGTGTCATGTTTTTCTCATGATTAGACCGGAGTGACAGATAACTGGAAGAACAAACACAAAGATAAAGGGATGTGTTCATCATATGATGTCAAGGGTATGTACTCTCAACATGACTTACCACTGCTGTTATTGACCTTGGGCCTCTGGCTGAGGGAGTGTTTGTCAGGACTCTCCATCTGTATAATGTATTCTTTGGGAGGAGGTCACCCTGTGTAGCCCATACTTACAGAGCAGGGAGTTATGCTCCATTTCCTTGAAGGAAGTGTATATAAGTAAATTATGTGGGATTTTCTGTCCAGGGGAATGGTCTCTCCTCTCAATTATTTATTCAATTACTCATTTCAATCAGTATGTCATGGATGTTTATTTCATACTGGGGTTATAACCCAGTGCTACTTTATTTTGTTGCTACATAGTTCCAGCTTTGGCCACTGGGAGCTTTCTTGATGGACTTTTGACACTGTGACGTACCTCACTGGTGAAGGGCAGGAGTTCTTTGTTTTTGCAAGTCCTTACTTTGTGGCACTACAAGATTCTCCAGGCTCATGTTTTGTAAGTCTTGTTCTAGTCCTAGAATCAGTCATTTATCCAAGGAACTCTCAAATTTTAGTTTCATTCCCATTTGACCAGCACAATGTGGAAGGTGTGTTTGCATCAGTATATGGTTGCTAACAAAAGAGAAATTGATCTCTCGCTTTGCAAAAAGTTATGTGCACCATCTCTGTTAGTAGAGGGAGGTTAATGCTATACTCTCAGCATGCTAAGTTACACATTACCTGCTATTATTAATGCTAGTGGGAGTTCTAGGGAGAAAAAATAGTAGAATAAGAAGATGCTATCATTACGGGCCTGCTGTTCTTCATTTAATATTTAATGTAGTATTCCCAGTTGTTGTCTGTGACAAAACTTATATTGTCCCTTTATAGAAGTGGTTTAGTAATAGCTTTTCAGTCTTGTTGACTTGCTGTTTGCTTTACTTATTTTAGAGATTTTTTTTTATTTACTTGAAAGTCAGTTACAGAGATAAAGATGAAGAGACAGAGAAAGTGAGAGGAAGAGAGAGAGATCTTTTATCTGTTGGTTCACTCTCCAGATGGTCACAACAGCCAATACAGAGCCAGGCTGAAGCCAGAAGTCAGGAGCTTCATCCAGATCTCCCACATGAGTGACAAGGGCCCAAATATCTGGGTCATCTTCTACTGCTTTTCCTAGGCCATTAGCAGGGATCTGGATCAGAAGTAAAGCAGCCAAGACATGAACTGGTCCCATATGGAATGCCAGCATTGCAGGTGGCATTTTTAACCACTGCACCACAAAGCCATCCCTTATATCAGAGATTTAAAAAATATATTTACAAAAAATGCATTATATTTATGTAGTGTTTCAGGGCACACGATGTGTTTTTATATAGCTTATTTGGCTTTTACATAAGATAAGTAAGATGAGTGATATCTTTTATTTTAGAAATAAATGAGCCTCACTGAAAAGCAGAATACCAGGGTAAATGTTCCCCACTTTTACACAGCTAAATTGGGACATGAGCCTTTTTTTAGGGTGTCTGATGAAATTCTGTTGAAATACCAAGAGACCTCAGTTTTTCCATTTGCCTGTTTATCCCTTTTGACTTAATTAAAAACCACTTACTGGGAAGCTTTACACAATCTTTTTATGCCAAAGTTTCTACAAAATGCTCAGTACCTTTTTTAAAATGATTTATGGTTTAAAATCATGCTGTAAGCCCATATATAATAACAATTTTATATTCAAAAGCAGTTTACCTTTAGTCTTGTCTTTCTCTGATCTGCCTTCCCTTCCCTAGTCAGCTGGCCACACGAATTTGACTCTTGTTTTACATCTGTGCAAAGGTGCGCATCCCAGGGGAGTGAGGCCCAGAAGTAGCCTGCAGGGCTCCTCATTCCTGCCCCGCTCCTCTCCTGCCGCTGCCTCCTTTCTTCTCGTGCTGCAGGCATGCTGAGCTGAATTTGGTTCCCTGAAAATAATACATGCTTTCTCATCTTTGTGCTTTTGTTCTGTCATTTGCATGAAGGGATTTTCTCTGTCTCCCACCTGCCCCGGTTCTAAATCCTTTGAGCTGTGCTTGTCTGAGACAGGCATCATGTATACCAATGTATGTGATACGGGTAATTCTCTCCACGACAACATGAGTCCCTTGAGAACAGGGCCTCAGTCTTGTCTTCCAGGAGTATTGTTACTTGTCTTTCACTTGTATTGAAGAAGGCTCTTTTTTTAAAGATTTATTTTATTTATTTGAAAGGCTGAGTTACAGCAAAGGAAAGGCAAAGATAGAGAGCGAGAAAGAGAGATAGAGAGAGGGAGAGAGGGAGAGGGTTTACTCCTTAAGTGGCTGCAACAGCAGGGGCTGGGCCAGGCCAGAGCCAGGAGCCAGGAACTAGGCACTTCCTCCAGATCTCCTATGTGGGTTCAAGGGCCAAGGACTTGGACCATCTATGGCTGCTTTCCAAAGCACATTAACGTGGAGCTGGATTGGAAGTGGAACAGCTGGGACTCAAACTGATGCCCATATGGTATGCTAGTGTTGCAGGCAGCAGCTTAGCCCATTACACCACAACACCAGCCCTGAAAAAATGCAGAAGGCTCTTAATGAAAGCTGAATCAGTGGGTGAACTATCTGATGTACAAATAAGTGCAACTTGGCTGAATTTTATCATATTGAAAAAAAGGATCTGGTGTGTATTTTATCTACTTACTCACCCTGCAAACATCTATAAAATGCATACTGTCTGCCAGGTCATGCATTAGGCTCCTGCAGGCAGTTCCTGTCTATAAGAAAAATGCAGTCAAATAGAAGAGAAAGAAAGTTACAAGAAAAATAATTATAAGTTCCTGAATGTTGATATGGACTCACAGAGAAGGAAACTCCACTTTTTGTCACAGCCAGGGAGGAGTTCACAAAAGAAATGAACCCCCTTTCTAGATTGAGGGAAGACTAAATGGTTTTTTTCTTTTAAAGATTTATTTATTTATTTATTTGAAAGGCAATGTTATACAGAGAGGGAGAGACAGAGATAGACACAGGGATCTTCCATCCTCTGATTCACTCCCCAGATTGCTGCAGCAGCCAGGGCTGGGCCAAGTTGAAGCCAGGAGCCAGGAGCTTCTTCCAGGTCTCCCATATCAGTGACCAAGCATTTGGGCCATCTTTCACTGCTTTCCCAGGCCATTAAAATGGATCTGGATAAGATGTGGAATAGCCAGGACACAAACAAATGTCAATATGGCATCAATACTGGTGAGCCACAACGCCGGCCCTCAGAAGAAAGATTTGAAAAGGGAGGCATGAGGGGTGGAATTCAGGCAGAGGGCTTGGCAGACACAGAGGTATAGAATGTGCAGAGGGCACAGGCACTTTGAAGGTTGTGAGCTGTGGTTAGAATGGGAGAGCGTGGACAGCTGTTGGGGAAGCACAGAGATCTTTCATGTCCTGTGCTCAGGACTGGGATTATTTTTATCCTGAGACAACAGAGCACTTCCTGGTAGTGTTTAAGATGATTTGATGTGTTACCATACTTTTGTGAGTGCTTTGAAGATATGAGAGTGGATGGAAGGGACAAAGAAGTTGACTCAGAGAGTTAAGTTTTGAAAATTAATCGACCTTAAGCTGCATTTGTCACAGCTTGTCTTCCTGTTCCCAGTGAAGAATGGCTAGCTAGTATTGTCAACCTCGCTTTCTTTTCCTAAATAATAGTTATGACTTCTGAGAAGCTGAAATACTCATCACATTATCTTCCAAAATAAGTGAGTTTTACTCCATGTAAAACTGTGTTACAGTATAAAAATGTCAGATACCCTGAGAAACTGGCTCTCAGTGAGGCAAATTTAAAGGAGTATTACATTGTTTGCAAACTTATGTCCATCTATACAACTTTTCTAAACAGTTCACCTCTTAAAAGTTTACATTCTTGTCTGAACTTCGGAAAAAAAAAGTCTGATGTCAGGACAACTCTCGCAACACTTTCATTAAATGCTTTCTCAGTGGGTTCTTGTGACAAAACCCCCGCATTGCAGTTGTGGCAGAGCTGGCTACCTGTGTCCTGTTGACTGTTTTCTGTGAGATCATGATGTCAGTATGGCTGCCAATCAATATACAAATATTTATTAAACTTGAACTCTATCCAAGTTCCGTGCTATGTGTTATTTTAATCAAGTGAATTACCAAGTTCTGAACATCCTAGGTCAAATTTTGAGACAGGTTTATAGTTTTGATTCTGTCACTAAGAGAGAAAGTATCAAGTAGGAACAAAAGTGTCCAAATATTACAGTTTCAGGAAATTACTAGGCTCATCATATAAAAAGGTATGATAGGCAGTGCATTTATGATCTGTATTCTGTGTTGTATCCTTTCTTACCATTAGCAGTGGGAACCTTGTTATAGTTTCTTTATCCTTGATAGATTTGCCAAAACTGTATTTCATTCTTTTTATAGAAATTTTGAGCATCACACTTTTTGTTACATTTTATTTTCAAAATCAGGATTAAAATCATTTTATTGACTTTCAACAAGCTATCTTTTGGTAAAGTTTCCACACACTTCTAACCAAATAGACAATTTAGCTTTTAATATTATTGAAGCCAGAATGAGAGAGGTTATTGAGAACTTGAAATAGCTATCATCTTGCTCACTTTGAGTCTAAGGTCATTGATTAGTTTATTATTAACTACTAAGTTCTCAAAGCTTATTGGTTCTCCTGGACCCTGGCAGGCTAGAGGCAAAAGAAAATGTTGATTGAGAGGGAGAAGTAACAAGTCAAGTGGATGTAAGAGCTGTGAGAGCTGGCTGGCTGTTGAGGGAAGAAGCAGAAGTACAACAAAACTGTGTCACTGTAGAGGACAAAAGATGATCAAAACAATGTAGTCACAAGGGGGGAAAATGCAATAAGTTACGAAAGGCGGGTGGGTGCTCACTGTGAGATTTGAAATGCTTCTTTCCTTCCAAGAGGTTTTGTTGGTGATTGTGCTTCACATTGCATGAAAATGCATGTTCTTACCCTCTCACTCTTGCTTTTTCTGAAGCCTCTTTGACCAGTCCTTGGCAATCATCAAACTGATTTCTTGGTCAGCCAGGTTGTGAAATGACAAGAAGTTGAGAGTACAATGGGGTCTAAACTGTGCTCTCGGCATTTGAGGACATTAGTGAGGCTGTGAAAATACCCCGGGCCTACTGAACAATTTTGCTTCCGTCAACACTTTGCCTCCTACGTGCAGAAATTTCCTTTAGGATTTTCTCAGAAATCTAAAGGTAAAGACTGGCTTCCAAGATTTCATCCATTCCACCACGAAGCATTTCATCTGGTTTGAAAAGTTGAAAGTCTCATTTTAAAATAATAGAGGGTGTTTTTCCTTTTTGAATGGTGAGCTCTTGAGTCAAGTTACTAACATAGCTATTTATTCTCACAGATAGCCACATTGCAAGGTACTTTTATGGACTATTTTAGAAAATAACTAATAAATGGAGTAAGTACAATTATTCTTCCATGCTGTGATTGTTGGAGAAATATTCCACCTAATTTCAAATTTTGATAGAAAAATAATTTTATGTAAGACATGTTAAACTATGAACACTGAGTACCTTCAAATTTTGAAGAGAGTTTCCTTTTGAGGTTTCATTTGAGAATCTATAGCTTGGTTTTGCTGCATTTTTGCTGCAATTTATAGTAGTTCTAGAGAATTAGAGTAATGTATTAATGTATTGAATATTAACACAAAATGATAATGCTTTTATTGTGTGGAAATAGGTCTCAAAATATTTTCATATGGAAAGCAATTTTTTCTTACAGCAATTAAAATGTGTTTTATTATTAATATATATTGATAATGAGTGTTCTTTTATTTTTCATTTTAAATTTAGTTCCACTGTTTGTTGATGTTTGTCTTAAGAATTTACTCTTTTTTTTTTTTTTGACAGGCAGAATTAGACATTGAGACAGAGAAACAGAGAGAAAGGTCTTCCTTTTCCGTTGGTTCACCCCCCAAATGGCCGCTACAGCCGGCGCATTGCACTGATCCTAAGGCAGGAGCCAGATGCTTCCTCCTGGTCTCCCATGCAGGTGCAGGGCCCAAGCAATTGGACCATCCTCCACTGCCTTCCCAGGCCACGGCAGAGAGCTGGACTGGAAGAGGGGCAACCGGGACAGAATCCGGCGCCCCAACAGGGACTAGAACCAGAGGTGCTGGCACCGCAGGCAGAGGATTAGCCAAGTAAGCCACAGCGCCAGCCAAGAATTTACACTTAATAGAGTAAATTGTGAGAATTAGATTGAATCTTTTTGGGCTAGTTCTTAGCATCTCTTTGAATTATCCATAAATCGAGGGGTTTGAGCTTCTACAAGAAGAGGATGAGGAGAGAAATCGTCTCTGCACCTTCCTTGTCTTTTACATTACTAAAAATTACGATCTGTTAGAACAAGGTTAGGGAATTGCAGTGAAGGAGAATTGGGTCTGGTACTTCCTCCACAGCTGCCCTTCATGCTTTAAGCCTTGATCATTAGTAAAGTCAATCAGAGCTCTTTTAACCCTTCCATTACTCCTAGCCATAATTCTTCTTCTACACAATGAATTAATTAGCACTTAGGCAATTATTTCTTTCAAAATATTTTGCTATTGATCTTTCTCAATTATGTATGCCTATAGTATCTTGCTTATGTTATTTTCTTCAACATTGCTGTGTTTGTTTTAAGTAACTCAGTTGGATTTTAAATAATATACCTGTAAATCCTAGCATAAAGAAATACTGTATGGGAAAAAGGTTTGTTGCCAAAGATTCTTAGCCTATTTGATAACGTTGATCCCTACGTACTCTTCAAGCCAATCTTACTCATTCCAAGCATTGTGAAAATAATAATAGAATTAATTTTTCCTTAGGGTTTCTTAGAAGAGAGTAGACAGAGTATTATTTGATTATTATTTTACTGATATAATTCTATAGTTACTTGGGCTTACAAATGTGTCTCAGACATAATGAAAACTTCAGGAAAAAACTAGTCTACCTTCAACTTTAAAAAGAAAAGTAATATGAGTAGTCAGTTCTATAATTGTAGGATAAAACTGTCTTTTAGAAACTCTGAGAACCCCAAAACATGTTTCAGGTTTCAGATAACATAAACATTACCACATTAAGCTACTTTTTTAGTAACATGAAATGTCATGAACTTAAATGACATTTTGGGGTTAAGACACATATTCTGAGAGCTGAATCATGATAAAAGAGAAATACTTGATAGCCTTAATTTTAATAGAAGTCAATTTTAATTACCATGTGAGTATTGAAATTAGTGATAAAATTTATTCTGAAAGAAAATGCACAGGGCCTCATTGTCATTGCCAAAACTTCCTTTTACCTTATTAATTAACTGAAAATCATCACAGGTCTTATGTCTGACTTGTAAGTCCAAACCAAAGAATTCTTTGCATCTATATCTGCATTCCTAGTTTTCTAGACAGGCCTTTTAATCCTCTTTTGATCTCTGAGATAGATACTTTTTTTCACATAATTATATAATAACTTGATAGACTAGAACAGATCCCGTGGAGACACTCCAGTGTGTGCCGTATAAATAACGTTCTGTTCTACCCCTGGTAATTAGCCAATAGATCCCCCTTGGAGTGTTTTGATCTCTTCAATAAACACTACATGAGCAAGATGGATTGACTCAGTATTTTCTTCATTGGCAATGAAACTAGAAAGGCTTCATGTCCAGAGTTTATTGCATCACTTTAAAAGGAACAAACCACTTGTGAACATGCAGCTTTCTTTGCTTGTTCAAAAATTTAAAATTATCTGTACAAAATGTCTATGAGCCACAACCCCTTAGGAGAAAAATGTGTCAATTTTGGTAAGAAATGGATTTAAATTAAGGAAGTAGTTAGATGGTGAGCCACCATGCTCAGTGTCCGTCTGTAACCATTCAACTACTACGTGCGCCTGTCATAGCTTGCTTTCTGCAGTATAAAGCAGACTCTAGAATAACAGACAGGTATTTGTCTTGGACAACCCTAACAAAGGAAGCTTCACATGTCTTTCAGCCCCACTTCAACACTCCGTTCTCCACAAGGCAGAAGATTATTTACTGGGGGGCCTTAAAGTATACTTGCCCCACATGAAGGAGTGGCAAATGAAAGTGGAAAGAAATAAATGTCTTTTCCAAATTGACCAATTTAAATCCTGGGCATTTCACTTTTATGACTTTAATAGCCATCTGCTTCAAGTTATTTATTTATTCTCTTTGCTGTTTCTTGTTCACATCTATAATTAGGAGATGTTTGTTGGTTAAGCAATGTAGGTGTAGTGCCCAGCATGTAGCAGATGTATATTAATTGTAGTTAACACTGCCCCTGAGAAATGCAGGTTTCTGCTCCACTCAACCAAGAGTGTTCCAGGGAGTGTCATGGAGAAATAATTTCCTTCTCCAAAATTACATGCAGTCAGTCATAACAAATAAATAGTTTTTATTTAAAGAAGTTAGTATAGTGTGACTTTATCATGGTTACATAATCTATAATCAAATCCTATTTATTTTTGATAGAGATAAGACCAGAAATATAGTTGATCCTACAGAATTGTAGATCCCAGCAATCATTATATCAGGCTATAAAAGAAGCTAGGCAAACAGCATATTCTCATAAAGAGGATTTAGATAATGAATTGTAGATGTGGTCAGATTATTATAAATAAATCCATGTCTCTGATAGCTCTCTATGACTAAGATAGAAAATGTATTTATTTTAGTATATTAGGTTTTAACGAGACAGCAAAGGTTGTATAGTCAAATAGCTAGTTAAACAGCAGTTTTTTAATCAAATAGCTAGATAGAGAAGAGTGCCTTGAGCCTAGCGTTTTATATATTCTGAGTGACAGTTTGCCTTCAGGTTATCCTGTGCTGTCTCTAGTTCCCTAGACATAGGTTAGGTCACTATTTTCAGGTAATAAAATAATAATAATAGAGGAGCAGAGGTAGTGGGTAGGTGCAAAACCATGAAGCCAGAAAATCCGGATTTGAATTCTAACTCTATTTATCTATCTGACCTCAAGAGCATATATTGGATGCCTCATCTGTGCTTCATTTTCTTTACTTATAAAATGGCAGTATTAAAAGTACACACTTTGTTCCCCATGGCTGCCTTAACCCATTACCATAACCCTTATGCTTTAAATCAAAAGTAAGTTATTCTCTTACAGTTTAGGAGGCTGGACATCAAGGTACTGCATGGTCATGCTTCCTCCCTGGGAAGAAGCCTTCCTTGCCTCTTCCTGCGCCTGAGGGCTCCAGGTGTTCCTTGGCATATTTTCAGGTATTGCTTGGAGCCTAACTCCAACCTCTGCCCCTTTTTCCATGCAGAATCCCTTCAAAGTCTCTGTGTGTCTTCTCCTTTTCTTATAAGGGCACCAATCATTGGTTTCAGGATACTGTATAACTAATCTGGTATGACTTCATTTTACATACATCTGCAAAGACCTTCTTTCCAAGTAAAGTCACATTCTAAGGTTCTGAGTGGACATGAGTTTCTGGAGGACATTATAAATCCTCTCTGCACCTCATAGGTCTGTCCTGAAGCTTAAGCAAGTTGTTGTACAGAAAGCACTAGAACAATGCCAGCTAAGGTGACTTCTAAAATTCTACTTATAGTTCAATCAATTTCATCCAAGTTACAGATTCTCAGTTGTGTGTATCTGTCCACTAGCTCTGCCAATGGACGGTATGCCTTAAACTCAAGCCTCCTAAAACTGCCTTCAGTTTCATTCTCAAAGGAGAAACATTGGCTCTTCAAAGTCTTGCAAACTTCTCCCCCTTTGTTTCCATATCTTCTCAACCACTTGATCCTATCGAGTGGAACCTGAGAGAAGTTCACTTGTTATAGTCTCAGTTCTGTTTCAGGTAGGCCTTTAACATTGACCCAGATGAAAAATGTAACAACACACAGTAAATCCCAGCACACCTGCACACACATTTCAAATGGCAAACATATAACTCACTGGATATCCTTTAACTACAATCGTAGGCCTTTATGAGTAAATGAAAAATATAGAATGTAATACGAAATAAAGTGGCCTTATTTAGTGGCTATATATGTAAACGGACTCTAGGAAAAAAAGAACAGAAGTCTTGGGGGAAATATTTATTATGCTTTTAATTTATAAAATGGTAAATAAAGCTATTTTATTATGCATTTATTCAGCTCAGACATTTTATAGCTCTCATCTCAGTTTACTTATTTGTAAATTGTGACCTTGAGAAAGTTATTTCAATTCTCAAATTTTACAGATGATGTTTTATTATCTGTGAATTAAAGTTATACCTACCTATTAGGCTTTCGTTTAGATTAAATGAGAAAATTACATGTAGAACTCTTCAACATAGTACTATTCAAGTACACATTAGTGATTACATATAATTTTAGGATAACATTGACATCAACTCTCTAAAATTCTTGCACCTATTTAGTTGCTGCTTCATTTGATGGTTCATTTCATTTAAAGTACATTTCCAGATTCTGTTGAATTTTAGCAAGGCAGTGTGGTTTGGGCACAGTATGCACAAGTGTTAGGAAGAATTTGGTTTCTGGATCATAAGCTGCTATGAGGAATACGAGTGGTGTATGCTTTCTGCGTGCAGTGTCCTCTAGTGTTCGTATTTATAAAAGGATGTAAAATGGAATGTGAGAATTAAATTGCACACAGAAAGTCCTCAGTAAATGGCATCTATAAGTATCATACATCTTTTTTCAGGTCTTAGCTTTCAGATGGATGTAAACATGTGCCCTTAATCTCTTTTCCTTTTTCTTTGTGAAAGAGGATACAATCTATTATGGTGCAGAGGTTATATGAAGGATCTACACAGGCAGAATTAGAATATCATGGTAGAAATTCTTGAAATCTTCATATTCCTATTGCTAGGATAATCAGCATATACTCAGCACCTATTGAGTGCTGAGATTCTGGTTAGCGATGGATCAAATGAAAATGATCACATAGTAAAGTGAATGGAAGAATCTTAATTTCAAGATAAAACTAGCAGTTGAGATTCCACAATTTCTGTATACCCTTTTATTTTTATTTTTTAAGATTTATTTTATTTATTTGAAAGAGTAACAGAGAGAGGTAGAGACAGAGAGAGAGGTCTTGCATCCACTGGTTCACTCCGCACATGGCTGCAATAGCCGGAGCTGAGCTGATACAAAGACAGGAGCCAGAAACTTCTTCCAGGTGGGTGCAGGGGCCCAAGCACTTGGGCCATCTTCTACTGCTTTCCCAGGCCACAGCAGAGAGCTGGATCAGAAGAACAGCCAGGACTAGAACTGGCGTCCATATGGGATGCCAGCGCTTCAGGCCAGGGCGTTAACCCGCTGCACCACAGCGCCGGCCCCTGTATACATTTTTAAATATAATGCCAACAATAAAAACTTGTACTCGCAGGAAATACAGTGACTGTATCTCATATGTGTGATTGAAAAGACATTCAGACCACACTTTACACATGCCTAATGCCTCACATAAGGCCATGCCCATTTCACTAGGGCTATTTATTTGGCACACTGCCAATTCCTTAGACCAATACATTTAGCTATAAATGTCAGGTAAAGAAGGTTCATGTGCAAAAACTTTGTAACCAATGAGAAAAAATATACCAACAAGTTCAGGCTACACACACATACACCCTGTGCACACACACAGGTACTTTTTAAAAAGATCTTCCTCTCTGCTTGTAGCTCACAAATCAGATGCCAGCACACAGATATGAGCAGCATTATTTATTCTCCTTCAGCTGCCACTTTGTATCCCATAGAGACAAACAAATTTTTTTTTCTTGCTTTTAGGAATCTTATGAGTTAGTTAGCAATACTCACTTTACCCATACAAAGAATAAAAACACGCCTGTGAAGCAACAACTGATAAATGCACAAATGTGAAATTGGAAGTCCTTTGCCTTTATCATGATGGAAGCTTGAGAGGTAATCTGAGTGAGTACAATTAGGAAAATATTTTGTAACAAAGATCTCACCTTTGTTTTTAATTTTTAAGTAAGTTTCAGATTCTAACAAAATCATGGGGCATTATCTCTAAAACATGTTTTCAAATGTTCAGCAAACAATCATTGTTGGAAAATTATTCTGAGACAGAGAAACTTGACTCACTGTATTTCAATTTGACCTGGCAAGGGAGCCTTAGTTGTTGCTGCCCATTCTGTCACTCATACTACTTTACTATTGTCTTTATTGGTTTTGTATCTGCGCCCGCAAGAACATGAACTCAGGAGGTTCTACATATATGTTGATCATTCATAGAAATAAAAGAATTTCAAGATTGAAAGAATTGTTTCAATACATGCACTGTCAAACACTAAATGCCTCAGTAGCATTTCTAGGTGACCCCTTTAATCAACTGTAACACAAAGGGAAGACAGACATTCCTTCCTATATTGTTGCAGGCCATGCACTGCCTGGACAGGGAGAATGCAGTTGACAATGCTTTATGGAGCAAAAATGTACCTGATGGAAAACTGCAGCACTATCTGGAGTCTGGTGACACCCAGTGGGAAACCATGGTACACAGTAGGATCGAGTTCATTTGGTCCAACTTACTGTGTGAATACTGCGTGTACATATACCTTGAAAAGTTGCAATCCAGGACCAGAACATAGTAGATTTCAAGGAGGCCTTATATGGGTCTAAGAGTCCAAAAAAGAGGTGTGTGTTATTTGTGACATTAAGATCCCATCAATTCCTCAAGTTGCTAAAGTTTAGGAAAAATCTAGTTATAAAATAAAGAATATATTTTCATATTTTTAATTGCTTATTGGCTTTTGGTTTGAGTATTTTGAACAACATAGTTGAATAATTAGATTAAAGGTAAACATTAATTTTCCTTATCTGTTTTATTTTGCACCATTTCCATTGTGCATTTCCATCCCCATGCACATGAACACACATGCCACTCCCTCAAACTATAAAACATTCTGAATATTCATCCTGTGATTGTAGGAAGTGAGTAGTTACTAAAATTTTTTTCTAAAATGTTCATCAAAATTTGATATAGCTTTACTTCTTAGGCATCATTGGATAATAAACATGAATACAGGTGCCAAAGATGCTACTTCTAAAAGATAATTAAATTTTGGTTCAATTCACTTTAGACAAAATGGAAAATGTCTTGTTTTTTATTGTCTCTAGCTTCTCACACTAAAAACTTGTCTATAGGTAATGCTTGTGCTGCCTAAGGCAATTATCTTCTTTGGCTATACAAAAGAACCAACCTCGGTTATTTTTGTTGAAGTTCAAATATTTATAGGTAATTTCTAATCAATAAACTATAAAGCATCATGCCACAAGGGAACCTGTTTTATAACAGAAAGGGAAAGATAGAAGGCTGATCACATAATACACCTGGTGGTTCTACTTTTTGCCCTCGCATATATATTTGTTGTTTGGTCAAATGAAAGTACATAAATAAATGCATGAAAAATAAACCCTAGATGGATCATAGTTTAAATGTTAAAAATGCAGGCAGGTATTTGGGCCAGCAGTTTTATCACCACTTGAGGCACCAGCATCCCTTAACAGAGTCTGGTTTGAACCCCAGTTCCTCTGCTGCTGATTCAGCTTCCTGCTAACATGCACCTTGGGAGGTATCAGATGATTATGGAAGCACTTGGGTTTCTGTCACCCAAGTATGAGACCAACATGAATTTCTGGGCTCCTGGTTTTTGCCTGATCTCACTGTGCTTGTTGCAGTTCTTTGAGGAGTGAAACAGCTAATAGGAGCTCACTCTCTCACTCTCTCTCTCTCTCTCAAATAAAATAAAAATAAATGAATGAAAATTTTAAAACATTTGAAATGAAACCATAGAATAACCCAGAAGACAACATATAAGATATTGGGTCTGGAACTATAAGTGAATTTACAAAATATATTAAAAACACAAATGCAAAGTTGAAGTAAGAATTTACAAAGAAACACACACACACACACACACACACAGAGAGAGAGAGAGAGAGAGAGATAGAAGAGAAGAGAGAGAAGAGAGAGCTTCTATCAGTTTGTTCACTCCCCAATTGCCCACAACAGCCAGGACTGGGACAGGCTGAGGTCAGGAGCCTTGAACTTCATCTGAGTCTCCCATGTGGGTAGCAGTGACCCAAGTTCTTGAGTCATTATCTGCTGCTTCCCAGCGTGCACGTTAGCTAAAAGCTAGACAGGAAGTAGAATAAGCACTTGAACCTAAACCCTCTGATGAGATGTGGGCCTCATAAGTGGTCATGCAACCCGCCACTCTACAATGCCAATCCCCTTGAACTGTCAATTTTTCACTTGGATTGTCATAATTACCTCTTAACAGGTACAAATTTGTAACTATAGTCCATTCTCAATGCATCAACCAAAGTGACTCTTTTTAGTGCTGGTAAGGTCTACAAGGCCTGGGATCTAGGTCATCATTACCTCTCTGACTTCTTCATCCACTATTCTCCCACTAGGTCACTGTGCTTGAAACTCAGTGACTTTTTTATTATTCCTCAAAAGTGTCCATTACCCCGGTATTTGTACCATCTGTTTTTCTGCTAATTACTTTCTTCCCAAGACATTCGCATGGCCAGCTTTCTACTTCCTTCAGATAGTTCCCAAATGTATCACCTTGTTAATGAAATGTGTATGGACCACCTTATTTAAAACCACAGCCACTTGAATGAAGCTCATTAAGTTCCCTTTCACTGCTCTGTATCTTCCCTTGATGCTGTTATCTTTCAAGCATACTTTACAGTTTTCGTAGTTATCATGTTTCATGTTTATTATCTGGACTTGCTAAAATATACTCTACAAAATCAGGAATTTTTGTCTATTTTGTTTGTTTGCATAATTTCAGTGCACAAAAAAATGCCTGGTATATAACAGGTATTCTAGAAACATCTACTGAGAGAATTAAAGGATGCTGCATTACTGTAAGATTCCGGGATATTAAACATGTCTGCTTTGGTGACTACTGGGTCCCCAGAACCTAACATGCTGTTTAGCACAGAATAAATAAGAGTTAGCTGTGCATTTAAGAATTGTGACATAACCTTTTGTCACTAGTCTAGAGTTTCAATACATTTTTCTTTTTTGTTCAACATTAGAATTCCTTACAAAAGTTTATGTTACACAATGGTAGTAATAAGCTCCCACAGAACACGACCATGGAGTAGGAATGGATTTTTATTAGTAATAAGATTCTTTTTGGTAGTCCTCAGTAGTTATTTTTTAAACCTTTGTGGGGGTTTCCCCCTAACTTTTTATTTTGAAAAATTTAAAGCCTGAGTGCACTCTCTAATTGCAGAAAGACATTGCATGGTAGATTTAAATCTTCATAGGTAGATGTCTTAGAAAATTGCCTTGAATCTTTGTCCTTTGTGATTAGCCAGGCTAACCAATGAAAGGGCAAGAAAATCTTAAAACACCCACCATTTCCTGCTCAGGGACTTTGCCATCAGAAGATTCTGACCCCACACATTGTAAACATATTCTTGGGATACTTGCTGTGGAATTCTTCTAGTCCACAAGTAGGTTTTAAAAGACTAAATGGGGGGACTGGCGCTGTGGTGTAGAATGTTAAGCCTCTACTTTCAGTGCTTGCATCCCCTATGGGTGCTGGTTTGAGTCCTGGCTACTCCACTTTCAATCCAGCTCCCTGCTAAGGCACCTGGAAAAGCAGTGAAGATGGTCCAAGTGTCTGGGCCCCTGCACCCATGTGGGAGACCCGGCAGAAGCTACAGGCTACTGGTTTCTGCCTGGTCCAGTCCCTGCCATTGCAGCCCTCTGGGGATTAAACTAGAGGATGGAAGACTCTCTCCCTCTCTCCCTCCCTCCCTTCCCCCCTTCTCTGCCTTTCAAATAAATAAATAAAAATATGTATCTTTAAAAAAAAGACTAAATTGTCACTAAACTGGAAAGCATTATTTGAGGAGTTTTGGAGGAGCTAGTTGATGCTTATACATGACAGTCCCAAATGTGGATTTTGTTTTTTTGATTGATTATCAGAGTTCATAGGGTAGAATCCAGGTGATGGAGACATAGAGTGTGGTCCAACCAAAGAATATATATACATAACTAGGCAGAGATTGGCAATTAGGCAAGGCAAACCAGAGATTTGGCACTTTTTTTTTTTTGACAGGCAGAGTGGACAGTGAGAGAGAGAGACAGAGAGAAAGGTCTTCCTTTGCCATTGGTTCACCCTCCAATGGCCGCCGTGCTGCGGCCGGCGTACCGCACTGATCCGGTGGCAGGAGCCAGGTACTTATCCTGGTCTCCCATGGGGTGCAGGGCCCAAGCACTTGGGCCATCCTCCACTGCACTCCCGGGCCACAGCAGAGAGCTGGCCTGGAAGAGAGGCAACCGGGACAGAATCCGGTGCCCCGACTTGGACTAGAACCCGGTGTGCTGGCACCGCAAGGTGGAGGATTAGCCTAGTGAGCCGCGGTGCCGGCTGGCACTTTTCTTATTGTAGAATTTCCAAACCTGGGAACACTCATTTGTCATGTAACAAGGCAGTCACTGATGTCACTGTGGTACAAGTATTTATGTTGGAAAGTACAGAGTAAGGATCTGGGCAGCTATCACTTAATTCTTGGTATTAGGGAATGATGTTCTTATAGATGACAGATTGAGAGGTGTGCATTCAGCTCAGGTGCAGGTCACTGGTTGGTCTGCAGTGCTGTGGCACTCCTGTGATTGGTCAGTAATACTTGTGTTCTTTTGGGACTTTTGGTGATGATAAAGTAAGCCTCCATCAGGCAGTAGTCACTTTGATCTGGGCCTGAGGTTTCTGAAGAAGTCCTAAGACTGACATTATAAATAAAGAAGATAAATGACCTCATGAATCTTGTGATCTGGGACCCTGTGGAGCCTGTTGCATCACTTCCTCAGTTTAGTGAACTGATTTTATTAAAAGGTTGATTGCAACCATAGAAACAGCACAAAGGAGACTTTAGGCCTGATAGCATATAGCATCTACACCAAAGGTACTGCATCGGGACTCGGTTGTATGTGTGTGTGTGTGTGTGTGTGTGTGTGCTGGGAAGTTGCATGGTATTCTAACTATGTTGACTGTTTCTTTTTCACTACAACCTAAAAATGCATTCTTTCCTAGGTATTTGGTTTATTGGAATCAGGAGTAAGACAAACAACTTTTCTAAAAGGGTTACAAGTAGTGAGCATGCTATAAACATACTTGGCCTAAATGAATCATACTCATTCCTTGAAATACACATTTTTTATTCCAATTCATTTATACTGTCTTAACAAAGTCCCAATGGGAACTATACTCTGGGTCTTTTCCCAAACTTTGTTTATTTATCTGAGAGAAAGAGAGAGAGAAAGAGAGAAAGAGAGAGAGAGAGAGAGAAAGAGAGAGAGAGAAAGCTTCATTCCACTGATTCACTCCCCAAATGCCCACAACAGTCAGTGGGTGGTGGGGGAGGAGGGCAAAACTGGTTTCTAGGATCCTAATTGGGGCCCAACCATTTGATCTACCAATGCTGCCTCCCAGGGTCTGCGTTAGTGGCAAGCTGGATCCAGGGATCAAATCTGAATAGTTCAAGTTGGGATGTGAGCATCTCAGCTGGAGTCATAACAGTAGGCCACATCCCTACCACCAGGCCTTTTTAATAGAGTGAGACAATCACAAATGCTGCAGAATAAAATGAATAAGGAGTTAGCCTTTCTTTTATCTAGACAACGAACTCAAACTGGCCTTGAGCAGGACCATCATTTAAGGCCTGGTTTTGTAAACGAAATTCTGTGATTATAGTGAAAATCCAGCTCTGAACAAGAATGTCCAGCTGGAGCCAGACAATTCTGAAATAGATTCCAGCTGTTTGGATTATCTCAACCCAAGAATAACTAAATTCCACCACTGAAAGCACTATCTGTAGCAAATGCTGTTTTGAAGCTGTAGGTAGCTGCAAAGCCAAACCCTTAAAGATCACCCTCATGCAGCAGTAGCTTGGGAGGGGTAGAAAGAGGAAGAGATTAATTCTTACTTGTGGTTTGAATTGCCCTACTACTATAATATACTTGGTATCTCAAATTGTTCCAAGCATGAGTATGGTTTGCTAGATATATATATTTCCAAGTTTATAAAAGCCAGCCCTTTTCAAGGAAATCTATATTTTGCTAGCTTCAGAATAAATGTTTCCTGTGCTTCTTTAATACTTACAATTGTGTGCTGGGTTGTGTATTTAGACTCATATTTAGCTTTTTCATCTTTTTATGAATACAACCAGGTATAAAAACATCTGTAAACTCTCATTTTCATTATGAAGCAAGTAATTATTAAAGCTTAAGTATTATTTTTAATATTTAAAGAGTAACTTTGTTGATACCTAGAGGGAAATTTACTTTATTCACAGTAATCATTAGTATATTGCTAATTAATCTGGTATTATTCTATCTTAGTCATACACTAATTTGTAGGAAAATGAATAATAGTACATATCAATTTCTGAAAATTTGACCTCATAGTTTTATTCTCTAGGAAAATAAGTCTTCTAAAGTTTAATTCACAAAACATTATCTTTCAGTGGTACAGGTCTTTTAAGGCAATTTATATTTATTTAAATAAATTCCATTTTATGTGATTATCATGATTGTATTCTCACTTTACAATCACATGCTCATAAGTTATATATTTGGATTTATTTTTCATCTGATAGTCTATACAAATAAAATCGTTTAAAATATAAATATTTAGTCTCTTAAGAAGTGGATTCATTTTCCTTAATATGTGTGCTATACATTTAATTTGGACATCCTCATCTATGTAGACGTAACAAGCCTATCCTATAAAAATACTTTGTATAAAAATGAGTACTCATTCTGATTGGATAGAAAATTGGAACCAGAGCCAAAATTCATTTTGCCAGCAAATGTTATGTCAAATTACTGTTAAACAATTCTCTTAAATTATAAATTGTGTGTGTGCATGCATATAGAGAGGGAGAAAGAGAGATGGAGATTGAGGGAGAGAAGTAGCTTAATATGCTTTCTTACAATGAAATTGTAAGGAGTCAAATGGTAAAGAATGTTTTTCCAACCTTAAACAAGTAGTAAATTGGCTGACATTTTCTATTTATAACAGATAGAAACCAGATGAAAATTTATTTCTGCTGTAACTTTCTGAGCAGTGCACTGGAAACTTATGATTACTAGATCAACTCAGATTCTTTAATGCTATGCTTAATAATTAATCTGAATGTAAGTTAGTTTAGAATTTGAATAAATAAGACATTCAGGATGTAATCTTCTAATACTGATAATCCAATCTTGATATGGCTAAGAGTAAAGTTAGTAAGACAGATTTTGGCAGTCAGATGATAACTAGTTAGTATACCAAAGTATCTAAACTTTCAAACTAATATTTTAAAGCCTACATTATCCATGCAATGTCTTCATAGTTGAATGGAAATATAAACCATTATTTTAAAAATAAAAACAATAAACCTACTTTCCAGGGCAGGTGGAGTTGTCCCAATAGTTCCTAGAAGCAAGAACATGGCCAGGATTAAACAAGACCAGTATTAAAAGAGAAACAATGAGTAAACCGTTTTAGTAGAGATGGGAGAAGGAATCACATAGAAATAGGTGGATGAGGGAACAGGAAGTGAGAAAGCAAAGTTGCCAACAAAGGCAGATATTTTGTGGAGGACAGATATTATAGCAAAAGGGTTATGCAGAGTTAAAGGAAGGTTGTGGTTTCTTGATTCAGGATGGAAGATACTTGGTATGTGCTCTAACGTCAGACGAGGTGGGAGTAGAAGGATGGAGAAGGCAGAGCCCTATCCCTTGAGGAGAACGCAGTTGGGATGTGTGTGGGAATCCTCCCTGGGACCTTTCCATTTTCACTCTGCTCTTACCTGAGACCACCATAGCTCCTCTACATTCTACAGAATACACACAACTCATGTGTTTGTGACATTTCTTTGTACCCCGTGCATCTTGCCAGCCTGTCTCCTTTGGGATCTTATGCCCCAATGCTTGTGATTAGCCCTTAAATGCAAGTATCCTCCCAGGGCTTTGTAAAGACTTCGAGGGAAAAGACCCATGTCTTTGTTCACCTATCCCACTACCCCACGTTTGGGAATTTATCCAAAGGAAATGAAATCAGCATATGAAGGAGATACCTGCACTCCTCTGTTTATACACATGCAGCCCAGTTCACAATAGCAAAGATATGGAATCATTCATATCTTTCAAGTACCTGTAACATAGTGGCCCTCAAATATTTGCTAAATGAAAAGAGGACAGATTGTAGAATGACAAAAATACCAATGTTAGACTGAAAATCATCATTTTTTAACCTACAAGATGGAAGTAACTTAGCTACAAGGAAGAGAGATTAAAAGAGATTTCAAATATACTGAAAGATTACCATTTATATAGATGAGAGCTCATTCATAGAAATTCATATTCTCCATTTAAGAAGCAATTTGATTTGTTTGTCCCATGTAATATATAATATTTTCTTTCTAACTTTTTCCATTATTAAACAGCAGAGTTTAACACAAAAGTTCAGATGTCTGGCTTGTATTGGAAAGGCAGATGAGGCAATACTTGGCTTACATTTCTGCATGACAACAATCACCTGTGTTGTTTTTTCTTCTTTGACAGAGAAGAAAAGATAAGACAGAGATAAAGATAGACATAGAGAGTGCTCTTCCAACTGCTGGTTCACTCCCTAGGTGGCCTCAAACACCAGGGCTGGGCCAGGCTGAAGCCAGGAGCCAGGAACTTCGTCAATGACTCCCACTTGGGTGGCAGGGGCCCAAGTACTTGGGCTGTCCACTATTTTCCCAGGTGCATTAGCAGGGAGCTAGATCGGAAGTGGAGGAGCCAAGACTAGAACTGGCACTGGCACCCCTGTGGAATGCTGGCATTGCAGGTAGCAGCTCAACCTGTTACACCACAGTGCTGGCCCCAATCACCTGAATTTGAGTTGAGGCTGCCCCTACATACACATGCAAGATAAAGCACATGGTCCCATTTGCAAAGTTCCTACCATTCAGTATAATATCTGTAAGCCATAATTCAACAGGCAGCTGTCATTTATTACTGAGCTTGATCTATTGTTTTTTAAAGGATGACTGCTTCATCTGTTTATGTTACTTGTCTGGCCTCTTTAGGTATTACTGTCTACAATCCACATTATTTGCAGTATTCAGCTTATATATAAATGTTGT
This sequence comes from Oryctolagus cuniculus, assembly GCF_051225735.1. Lineage (NCBI taxonomy): Eukaryota > Metazoa > Chordata > Mammalia > Lagomorpha > Leporidae > Oryctolagus > Oryctolagus cuniculus. The sequence goes on along the minus strand of NC_142869.1, from coordinate 58,561,666 downwards.
ACCAGTGGGCCAATAGGTGAGATAAAGTAATATATTCTCTTCACTCACTGCAAGGATCATGAATGACACTCCTGTAACAAAAAATGCAGATTAACAAAATTAAAGTATAATGCATTTACTGAATCAAAGCTTTATGTGTGACATGGGAGCCCTCAGAACTGAAGACCCTGTATCCTGTGATGTTGCACAGAATGCTAAGTCTGCAAATCCTGAACCCCCAAACTCAAGCACTGGTTCAAGTCTCAGTTGATTTGCTTTCAGTCCAGCTCCCTGCTGATATTCCCGGGAAAGCAGTGGGAGGTGGCCCAAGTGCTTGAGTCCTTTTCACCACTATGGGAGACCCAGATGAGTTTCTAGGCTCCTAGTTTCTGCCTGGCCCAGGCCAATGGCAGCAGAATTTGGGGGAGTGAGCCAGCAGATGGAAGATCTTTCTCATGTCTTTCCTTCTCTGTCATTCTGCCTTTCAGAGAGAGAGAAAGAGAGAGAGAGAGAGAACAAGCAAGCAAGGAAAAAGGATATGAAGACTCGAAGTCCAGGGAAAACTGCTTTTGCATGAAGTCTGACAAAAGCAGTGGAGGTTGTAGATACCATCCAACAGAAATAGACTTGGTGGCTGGCGCCGCGGCTCAATAGGCTAATCCTCCACCTAGCGGCGCCGGCACAACGGGTTCTAGTCCCGGTCAGGGTGCCGGATTCTGTCCCGGTTGCCCCCCTTCCAGGCCAGCTCTCTGCTATGGCCCAGGAGTGCAGTGGAGGGTGGCCCAAGTCCTTGGGCCCTGCACCCCATGGGAGACCAGGAGAAGCACCTGGCTCCTGCCTTCGGATCAGCACGGTGCGCCAGCCACAGCAGCCATTGGAGGGTGAACCAGCGGCAAAAGGAAGACCTTTCTCCTCTCTATCTCTCTCACTGTCCACTCTGCCTGTCAAAAAAACAAACAAACAAACAAAAAAACTAGACTTGGGGACTCTTTTTTTTTTTTTTCAATTTTCTTTTTTTTTTTCTTTTATTTAATGAATATAAATTTCCAAAGTACGACTCATGGGTTACAATGGCTTTCCCCCCCATACTGTCCCTCGCACCCACAACCCTCCCCTTTCCCACTCCCTCTCCCCTTCCATTCACATCAAGATTCATTTTCGATTATCTTAATATACAGAAGATCAGCTTAGTATACCTTAAGTAAGGATTTCAAAAGTTTGTTCCCACACAGAAACATAAAGTGAAAAATAATAGATGATTTTTTTTTAAATGATGATGAAATCAGATCAGACCTATTGTCATGTTTAATCCCAGTGACAGTCAAGTTGGGAATTGATAATTTCTTTCTTTTTTTTTTTTTTTTTTTTTTTTACAGAAGATCAGTTTAGTGTACATTAAGTAAAGATTTCAACAGTTTGCACCCCCATAGAAACACAAAGTGAAATATACTGTTTGAGTACTCGTTATAGCATTAAGCCTCAGTGTACAGCACATTAAGGACAGAGATCCTACATGAGGAGTAAGTGCACAGTGACTCCTGTTGTTGACTTTACAAATTGACACTCCTGTTTATGGCATCAGTAATCTCCCTATGCACCAGTCATGAGTTTCCAAGGCTATGGAAGCCCCTTGAGTTCTCCGACTCTTATCATGTTTAGACAAGGTCATAGTCAAAGTGGAGGTTCTCTCCTCCCTTCAGAGAAAGGCACCTCCCTCTTTGAAGACCTGTCTTTCCACTGGGATCTCACTCACAGAGATCTTTTTGCCAGAGTGTCTTGGCTTTCCATGCCTGAAATACTCTCATGGGCTTTTCAGCCAGATCCGAATGCCTTTAGGGCTGATTCTGAGGCCAGAGTGCTATTTAGGACATCTGCCATTCTATGAGTCTGCTGAGTATCTCACTTCCCATGTTGGATCAGGCCAGTTGGTTCAGATGATTTTTACCTCAAGATGTAAGAGGTCATAAAGAATGAGGGTCTTATAATCCGCTTTTAGTGAGATAGGCAAGAGAATTCCTTTAGGATCATGTTTCACAGGAGAAAGGAGAGAAGGTGAGAGTTACTTCTTGCTTCTGCAGATTTCTCCATTGTCAAGGTGCCATACTTGGGGGTAGTGTGTTCCAAGCTCTGAGAGGGCTTTCCATTGCTGTTAGATGTAAACTGCTTATTTTGGCTAATCAGGCTTTTCATAAGCTGACTCCTCCTATCTCTCTGACCTCCCTTTACAACTCTACACTTGACTTTAAGTGAACTCCCAGATTTTGTCTTCAGTGACCCTCTTCCTTTTTCTTAACAGGTCGTGTTGCTTCCAGCCTTTGTATTTTCTGTCCCCTCAACTAGGAATGTCTTCCTCAGGATGATTGACACTGTGGTTCCTTTGTTCTCCCATAAGTGAGAGTAAAGGCAATAGAGTTCTCCCTCAAAACTCTGACTCCTGTCTTAACTTTGCCACAGATGCAAATATCTGTTGATAAGCAACTCCTTTTGTTAAATCCTGCAAGTTGTTGTGAAATTTCAATGCACATCATCCCTCTGTCCTTTCAAGTTCTCCAACAACCAGCTTCCATGAGAAGATTATTCAAGGGGGAGGTGACAATTTCCTGGAGGAAAGATTAACTTATTCTGATTAAAATCAGATGCCAAAGTGCATACAGAACAGATTGGAATCCTAAAATTAGGCTCCACTCTGAAAGATATAAGCTATTACTAGATTTTCAAATCCTATTCATGTAAGTGCAAGAGTGCTCATTTGATGTATCTAGCTAATAGACATTTCTTAAATCTCATTTCTTCAAATAATAATTATTTCTAGCATGGTATATTACAATTAATAAGCCCTCTGGTATTGACTGGAGTTTTGGATGATATTTATTTCTTTATTTAAAAGGCAGACAGGGAGAGAAGGGGAGAGAGAGAGAGAGAGAGAGAAAGAGATCACTAGTTCACTCCCCATACAAATCCACATCTAGACCAGGATGAAGCCGGGATCCAGAAACTCCATCCTGGTCTCCCACATGGGAAGCAGTGGCCCAGATACCTGGGCCTTCTTCTGCTGCCATCCCTGGGACATTAGCAGGAAGCTGGATCAGAAGTACAGCAACCAGGACACAAACCAGCGCTCTAATTTGTTATGCTGGTGTTGCAAGCAGTGGCTTAACTTGTTATGCCACAACACGGGTCCAATGATTAGGATACTTTAAATCCTTGCATTAATCGATCACTTTGAAGGGGCTATGGGGTTCCCTCACTCCTGTACACTTTCACTGACAAATATCACAGTCTCTTGTGATATGATTTAAAGTTAATCATAGGGGCTGACACCGCGGCTCACTAGGCTAATCCTCCGCCTTGCGGTGCCGGCATACCAGGTTCTAGTCCCGGTCAGGACGCCGGATTCTGTCCCAGTTGCCCCTCTTCCAGGCCAGCTCTCTGCTGTGCCCCGGGAGTGCAGTGGAGGATGGTCCAAGTGCTTGGGCCCTGCACCCCATGGGAGACCAGGATAAGTACCTGGCTCCTGCCATCGGATCAGCGCGGTGCATCGGCCGCAGCGCGCCGGCCACGGCGGCCGTTGGAGGGTGAACCAATGGCAAAGGAAGACCTTTCTCTCTGTCTCTCTCTCTCTGACTGTCCACTCTGTCTGTCAAAAAAAAAATAATTAAAAATAAAAATAAAAAAAACAATATGTTAAAGTTAATCATAGGAAACAATGACTAGGTATTCTTCCTACATAGAACAAATAATTGAGAATTCTCCTTCCCCACCTCCCCACAAGTTCTGAGTGAATTTACTTTGGGGGAACATGTTATTTTACTACTGGGACTAAGAATGCCTGATCCACCCCTTTTCTCTTTTCACGAGTCAATGAGATTTGATGAACTTGTTTCTGGCACCTCCCACTGTAATTTGGAATGGGTTGGGTCACACAGAAACAAGAACTTTCTGGATTTGCCCAGAATGGATGTGCAGGTTCTTCATTTCTGGGTCTTTGTTAGATCAGCTTTGCAAGTCTTCCCTGAATGACTGACCATCATGAAACCCAGGTTATGTCCCACCTCCTTTTCCCTTTCACTCTCTGAATACATTTTTGCACATTGATATAAGTGAGTACTGCAGAATTTACATACTATTTGACAGCATTGGCTGAGGAGAGGGTGTAGTATCAAACACACCCACACAAACTCTCCTAAAACCCTCATGAGACATCTCTCCTGTTCCAAGTGTCAACACCTTAGAGAACTGGTCTCTCTCCTTCATTCCTACCTGAGACTCAGCTAAGCTCCTGCTGATCCCTTCCCTCTTGTCTTCCAAAACAACGGAGTTTCTTTTCCTTCACAGTGAAATTCCCATACCATTAAAAAAAAAAAAAAAAAAAAAAAAAAAAAAAAAAAAAGAAGCCTTGATGGGGCCAGCGCTGTGGCACAGCAGGAGGTGGGGCCACTGCCTGCAATGACTGGATCCCATATGGGTGCCGGTTTGAATCCCGGCTGCTCGACTTCTGATCCAGCTCTCTGCTATGGCCTGGGAAAGCAGTAAAAGATGGCCCAGGTGCTTGAGCCCCTGCACCCATGTGGGAGACGCGGAAGGGGCTCCTGGCTCCTGGCTTTGGATCGGCACAGCTCCAGCCATTGCAGCCAATTGGGGAGTGAACCAGCAGATGGAGGACCCATCTCTCTCTCTCTGCCTCTCCTCTCTCTGTGTAACTCTGACTTTCAAATAAATAAATAAATCTTCAAAAAAAATCCTTTATGCCAGTAGATAGCAGACATCCCAAAGCTTTAGCCTCCCACACACATAGGAATATCAAAAACAGAAAAATCTTTCCATCTGAGGGTTTATATATCAACAGTTTAGAAAAATAAACAAAATATATTATTACATCTATGCCTAGAGAAATTCAAACTGAGTTCCAAATGCCATTTCTTTCTCTCTCTCTCTCTCTCTTTCTTTCTTTCTTTCTGGGATATCTTTGCATTTATTTCAATATTTTTCCTCAAGAAACCTTTTATTTAAGGAATACAAACTTCATGTATTTCGTAAGTAAAACTTTAGGAATATAGTTATTCTTCCCACCATACCTGCCCTCCTACCCACTCTCTCATACCTCCCCCTCCTCTCTCCCCATTCCCTGTCCCATTCTCCACTAAGATCCATTTTCGATTAACTTTATACACAGAAGATCAACTCTATACTTAGTAAAGAGTTCAAAAATTTGCACAGATAATTAAAAAAAAAAACTTGTTCTCAGTGAATTATCTGTCTGCTGTGTTGTTGGATTCGATTGGCTAGAATTTTTTGGGGGGTGGATGGAATGTCTTTTCTTTTAACTTTTATTTAATAAATATAAGTTTCCAAAGTATAGTTTATGGATTACAATGACTTTCCCCCCCCATTACTTCCCTCACACCCGCAACCCTCCCATCTCCCGTTCCCTCTCCCATTCCATTCACATCAAGATTCATTTTCAATTCTCTTTATATACAGAAGATCAATCTAGCATATATTAAGTAAAGATTTCAACAGTTTGCACCCACACAGAAACATAAAGTGAAAAATACTGTTTGAGTACTAGTTATAGCATTAAATCACAATGTACAGACACTAAGGACAGAGATCCTACATGAGGAGTAAGTGCACGGTGACTCCTGTTGTTGACTTAACAATTGACACTCTTGTTTATGGCCTCAGTAATCACCCTAGGCTCTTGTCATGAGTTGCCAAGGCTACGGAAGCCTTTTGAGTTCACAGACTCCGATCTTTGTTAGACAAGGTCATAGTGAAAGTGGAAGTTCTCTCCTCCCTTCAGAGAAAGGTACTTCCTTCTTTGATGGCCTGTTCTTTCCACTGGGATCTCACTCGCAGAGATCTTTCATTTAGGTATTTTTTTTCTGCCAGAGTGTCTTGGCTTTCCATGCCTAAAATACTCTCATAGGCTCTTTAGCCAGATCCGTATGCCTTAAGGGCTGATTCTGAGGCCAGAGTGCTGTTTAGGACATCTGCCATTCTATGAGTTTGCTGTGTATCCCGCTTCCCATGTTGGATCATTCTCTCCTTCTTAATTCTATCAGTTAGTATTAACTGTTGAGGATTTTTATTTCAATGTTCATCAGGGAATTGGTCTGTAGTTCTCTTTCTCTGATGCTTCTTTTTCAGGTTTAGGAATTAAGGTGATGCTGGCATCATGGAAGGAATCTAGGAGGATACCCTCCCTTTCAATTGTTCTGAATAACTTGAGAAGAATTGGAGTTAGTTCTTCTTTAAATATCTGGTAAAATTCATTGTAAAGCCATCTGGTTCTCGGCTTTTCTTTGTTGCTATGGTCTTTATTACTGATTCAATTTCTAATTTGGTTATGGGGTCTGTTTAGGTTTTTTATGTCTTCATGGCTCAATTTAGGTATGTTGTATGTTTCCAGGAATCTATCCATTTCTTCTAGGTTTCCTGGTTTGTTGGTATACAACTCTTTGTAGTAATTTCTTATTTTTTTTTTTATTTCTATGGTGTCTATTGTCTATTGTTATATTTCCTTTTTCATTACTAATTTCATTAGTTGGGTCTTCTCCTTTTGTGGTTAGTTTTGTCATTGGTTTGTCAATTTTGTTTAGTTTTTCAAAAAAAAAGCTCTTCATTTTGCTGATCTTTTGTATTTTTTGTGGCTTTAATTTTGTTTATTTCTGATCTAATATTAATTATTTCTTTTCTCCTGCTAGTTTTGGGTTTGGTTTGCTGTTGTTTTTTGAGGACATTGAGATGCATTGATAGCTCATTTATTTGGTGCTTTTCCAATTATTTGATGTAGGCACCAATTGCTATAAGCTTTCCTCTTAACATTGCTTTTGCTCTATCCCATAAGTTTTGATATGTTGTATTGCCATCTTCATTTTTCCCCCTAAAGTTTTTGATTTCTTCTATGACCCACTGTTCATTCAGGAACATGTTGTTCAGACTCCATATGTTTGCTTATGTTCTAGAGATTCCTGAGTTGTTGATTTCCATCTTTATTCCATTGTTGTCTGAGATGATGCATGCTGAATTTTATTTTTTTTAATTGGCTGAGACTTGCTTTATGGTCTAGCATGTTGTTGGTCCTATAGAAAGTTCCATGCACTGCTGAGAAGAATGTGTATTCTGCAACTGTAGGATGAAAAGTTGTATAGATATGTTAAGTCCCTTTGGTCTATAGTGTCAATTAACTCTACTGATTCATTGCTAATTTTCTGTCTGGTTGATCTTTCCATTGCTGAAACTGGGGTATTGAAATCCCCCATTATTATTGTATGTGAGTCTATGTCTCCCTTTAGATCCATTAATATTTCTTTTCAATAGCCAGGTGACCTGTAATTAGGTGCATATATGTTTATAATCATCACCTCTTCCTGTTGAATAGACCCCTTAATCATTACATAGTGTCCCTCTTTTTCTCTCAACAGTTTTTTGTGTTAAAGATTTTGTCTGATATTAGGATGGCTACACCAGCTCTTTTTGGTTTCTATTGTAATGTAATATCTTTTTATATCTCTTCACTTTCTGTCTGCATGTATCTTTTTTGGTGAGATGTGCTTTTTGTAGGCAGCAAATAGATGGATTCTATTTTTAATTCATTCAGCCTGTCTGTGTCATTTAACTGGAGAGTTAAGGCCATTTACATTCAAGGTAATTATTGGTAATTAATGAATTGTCTTGCCATTTTCCCATAAGTAGTCCTAATTAGTGGTAGGTGCTCCAGTTTATGGAGTGCCTGGATTCACTATCTGGCTCTGACTCCTGACTCCAGTTTCCTGCTAATGTGGATCCTTGGAAGCAGCAGTGGTAGTTCAAGTAATCTGGTTTGTGTTCCTGACTCCCAGGGGATGGGGGAGGGGATGGCTCTATTTATTTCTGTGTCTCTCTTTCAAATAAATTAATAAAATTAAAGAAGAAATTGAAAAATTTATTGTTATTGTTACTGTTAAAGGCCAAATGATAGAGTTAGGATCAGGAAATTAATAGGGGTAGCAGAAGGGAACCCCACTTTGTGTTGGTGAATAATAACCATAAATATTGAGAATGTAAAATGAAAGAGCAAAAGAAAGAGCAAGAAATGTCCAGAGTAATCCTCCCTCCTTTCTACACAACTGTTTGGCTGCCTGTGGGGTGGTTGAGGTAAGTTATGCTTATGTGAACTTTACTTTTACCTAGAATTGGCTGTGATCAGAATGTGAAGAAAAGTTGCATAAGTGGCAAAATATAGATGAACAACTACAACAAAAAACCCTGTAGTGAATCAAGAATGATAGAATTGTAAATCCCAGTTATTTGTATTACAAAGCCTAATTGAAAGAATGAGTCAGTTAGGAAGAAGCTCAAGTTATTTTATTTGAGGATTTAAAAAAAGTTTTCACTTGCTATATTTTCCTAGAATCTTTGGGAGATTGCTTTTTAATGTCTTATGATAGCATGTATGTCAGTATCTGATGTAATCTTTTACACATTTATCACTGAAATAATTTACAGGACATAATGAGAGCTCTCCATTAATGCTTGGAGCTTCATGTTAATAATGTTATTCCTTCAGGTACCAAGAAAAAGCCTGAAGCAAGTTTTGACCTCTGATCTGCAACCCTATGATACTGATCCTTCAAAACATCACTTGTAGCGGGACAATTCTGATTTTAAAAATAAAGTCCCAAATTTTCTCCATTATAGCAGTTTTATCCTTATCCATGGTTTCACTGTTTTAGATACCCACAGCTAACAGTAGTCTGAAAAAGTAAAATGGAAAATTCCAGAAATAAGCAATTTATATATTTTAAGTGGCTTTTATTATAGTATATTATTATATTTTTTCTATTTTATTAATAGTTATATTTAATTCGGTCTAATTAATAAATTAAACTTTGTCAAAAGATTGTATGTGTAGGAAAAAAATATAGGCTATATAGGGTTTGGTACTATCCAGTTTCAGGTCTCCACTGAGAGTCATGTAATGTTTCTTCTATGGAATAGAGGGAGGGTGGACTACTGTACTTTAGTTCTGGCAATAAGTCTCAGATTTAGCAGTAACCAAAAAAATATTCATGAGTTCATGAGATATAGTGAAATATTTGCCATCTTTGTCCAGTTCTGCATTCATGAGTTTCATTCAAAGCTGGGGAAATGGATGAAGAAAATATTCCAGTTTCTTTTCATTTTGCCTTCCTGTTTCCTATCTCAAAAGGACATTTCAGGAAGCTATAACAAAAAATGGGTTAATCAGGGTGCTTTGGTTTCATATATCAAAAATCAAATATAAGGGGTCAGTCCTGTGTTGTAATGGGTAGAGCCACTGCCTGCAATGCTGGCATCGCATATGGATGCTGGCTCAAGTCCCAGCTGCTCTATTTCCAATCCAACTCTCTGCTATGGTCTGGGAAAACAGTAGAAGATGGCCCAAGCCCTTGGGCCCCTGTACCCACATGGGAAGACCTGGAGGAAACCCCTGGTTCTTGGCTTTGGATTGGCGCAGCTCCAGCCATTGCTGCCAATTGGGGAGTGAACCAGCAGATGGAAGACATTTCCCTTTCTCTCTGCCTCTCCTCTTTCTGTGTAACTCTGAATTTCAAATAACTAAATCAATCTTTTTTTATTTATTTTTTATTTATTTATTTATTTATTTATTTTTGACAGGCAGAGTGGACAGTGAGAGAGAGAGACAGAGAAAAAGGTCTTCCCTTGCCATTGGTTCACCCTCCAATGGCCGCCGCGGCCGGCGCACCACACTGATCCGATGGCAGGAGCCAGGTTCTTCTCCTGGTCTCCCATGGGGTACAGGGCCCAAGCACTTGGGCCATCCTCTACTGCACTCCCTGGCCACAGCAGAGAGCTGGCCTGGAAGAGGGGCAACCAGGACTCAAACTGGCTCTCTGATATAGGATGCCAGTGTTGCAAGCAGTGGCTTAACCTACTGTGCCACAGCAGAAGCTCCAAATAATAGGCATTTTTGTTGTTTTTGCTGGTAACAGCAAAATCAGAAATCTCCCATATTTTATAAAGCTCACATACAAAATACTCATAAAGCTTCACACATGCATACTTATTACAGGACTATACTATCTAGATTGCCTCATAACTTTTTTAAAATATGCAACCAAGTAAGTAAAACTTTGTTGAGAAACTAAGTAAATTGTATGGTTAAACACTTTCCCCTCTTATTCTTACATTTGAATATAGCAGGCTAGAATTAACAGAAAACTATCATTTTAAGCAAAAAAATTAATATTTTTTCTTTCATATAAGTTACATAAAATTGCTGGTGTTTATAAAATTTGAACAACAAATTACTCCTTTCATCAAGTATTCTTAAAGAATTGCTTTAAGAAGAAGAAACTAAAAAATGGTGTGAGCTCATCCATGGAGAGTTTGTTAGCCTTTGACGTAAAAAGAAGAGAGGCTAGGATTTGACATGTCTAAGACAAGACCAACTGTAGGACAGCAAATTGAAGAGGAAAGTAGGCCAGTGAGCCCCATGGCAATACAATTATGTTGCTATTATATAAAGAGAGAGCCAGAGAGTAAAGCTGCCTGTGAAGAAGAATCTGTAAACAATGGTAAATCTGACAGAAAGGCAGGGTCAAGGAAAATAGGCACAAGCCTTGGACTGTGAACTACATGACCTCAGATCAAGCAGAGGTCAAACAGCAGGACCCTCTCCTCCTTGAGGAGCTCCCTGGTGGTCAACAAGCTGAATGATGAGAAACAAATTGAGCCACAGAGAGAATGGAGGAGAATAGCCTCAGGATATGGAGAGACTGTCAACTAATCATGATCTGTACTTTCCAATAGAAGAAAAAAATTAAGAAATGGGATAAGCACTGAGGAGACCAAAATACTTAATGAGATTCATTTATTTCACTTACATATACCCAATGGGATTAATTAATTGTGTTTAGTGATGAGAGACTAGGGTAAAGTACCATTTATTCTTTTCATCTTTAAGATTTACTGCAAGTTTTCACACTACTAGGTAGAATTTTAGGATTATAATTCTGAATCTATGTTGGTAAATTAAAATAGTATAGAAGATTGAGGCAAACTCCAGCACCAAAACCCTCTACCCTTTTCTATTTTTCTCTTTTTCCCTATCATTTCAATCCAAATTTAGCCTTGATACTGTTGTGCCTTGGATGGGTTTTGACAAATGAATATTGACATGTATTTGCCATTATAGTATCATATAGAATAGTTTTATTGCCCTCTAAAACCCTCTGTATTTTGCTTCTTCATTCCATCTTCCCCTCAACTCCTCCCAACTACTGATGGTTTTAGTCTCTCCATAGTGTTGCCTATTTGGGGGCATCATGAAGTTTGGATAGTGTGGGATGTAGCCTTTTCAGATATGTATCTTTTAAAAAAATTATTTAATGTATATAACTTTCATGAATTTTATATATACAAATTTAGGAACATAGTGATACTTCCCACCCTCGCTTCCCCTTCACCTACACTTCTACCCTTCTTTCTCTTCTCTCTCCTATTTCCACTCTTAATTTTTACAAAGATCTATTTTCAGTTTACTTTGTACTCATAAGATTAACTTTACACTAAGTAAAGAGTTTAACAAATAGTATGAAGAAAAAATACTGTTCAACAATAGAGACAAGGGCCGTAAAAAAATCATTGAATCTCAAAATGTCCATTTCACTCCAAAACATTTCAGTTACTCAATTAGTTAACATAGTTCAGGAAAAATATATGGTATTTGTCTTTTTGGGACTATTTTATTTCACTAAGTTTAGTGGTTTCCAGTCACATCCATTTAAAAAAGGATTTCATTTTTTTTAACTGCTGAGTAATTTCATAGTGTAGATATACCACATTTTCCTTATTCAGTCATCAGTTGATGGACATCTGGGTTGATTCCATATCTTAACTATTGTGAATTGAGCTGTGATGAATGTGGAGGTAGAAGTAACTATTTCATATGCTGATTTCATTTCATTTGGGTAAATTCCTAGGAGTGGGATGGCTGGGTCATACGGCAGGCCTATTTTCAGATTTCTGAAGTATCTCCATACTGTCTTCGACAATAGCTGCAGAAGTTTACATTCCCCCACATCCTTGCAGCATTTATTATTTGTTGATTTCTGTATGAAAACCATTCTAACTGGGGTGAGGTGAAACCTCATTGTGGTTTTGATTTGCATTTCCTTTATGGCTAGTGATACTCAGCATCTATTCATGTGTCTATTGGCTATCTGAATTTCCTCTTTTGAAAAATGTCTATTCAACTGGCCAGTACTATGGCGTAGTGGGTAAAGCTACCGCTGGCAGTGCTGGCATCTCATATGGGCACGGGTTCAAGACCCAGCTGCTCCACTTCCAATCCAGCTCTCTACTATGGTCTGGGAAAACAGTAGAAGATGGCCCAATCCTTGGGCCCCTGCACCCACGTGGGAGACCCGGAATAACCTCCTGGCTTCTGGTTTTGGATCAGCACAGCTCCAGCTGTTGTGGCCATTTGGGGAGTGAACCAATGGAGGGAAGACCTCTCTCTCTCTCTTTCTCTCTCTCTCTGTCTGTCTCTCCTTCTCTCTGTGTAACTCTGACTTTCACATAAATAAATCCTAAAAAAAAAAAAGAAAATTGTCTATTCAAGTCTTTTGCCTATTTTAACTGGATTATTTGTTTTGTTGTTGTTGAATTTCTTGAGCTCTTTATAGATTCTGGATATTAATCCTTTATCAGTTTCATAGTTTGCAAATATTTGCTCCGATTCTGTCAGTTGCCTCTTCACCTTGCTGAGTGTTTCTTTTGCAGTGCAGAAGCTTCTCAACTTGATGCAATCTCATTTGTCAATTTTGGCTTTGATTGCCTCTGCTTCTGGTATCTTTTCCAAAAAGTTTTTGCCTGTGCCAGTGTCTTGCAAAGTTTCACCAATGTTCCTGAGTGATTTGGTGGTATCAGGTCACAGATTTAGGTCCTTGATCCATTTTGAATGGATTTTTGTGTAAGGTGTAAGAAAAGGGTCTTGTTTCATGCTTCTTCATATGTATATCTAGTTTTTCCAGCACCATTTGTTGAAGGACTGTCTTTGCTCCAGGGATTGATTTTAGCTCCTGTGTCAAAGATAAGTTGCCCATAGATATATGGATTGATTTCTGGGGTTACTATTCAGCTCCATTGGTCTACATGTCTTTTTTTTTTTTTTTTTTTGCCAGTACCAGGATGTTTTGATAACTGTCTTGAAATATGTCTTAAAATTTGGTATTGTGTCCCTCCAGCTTTGTTTTTGTTGTATAAGATTACTTTAGCTACTTGGGGTCTTTTGGGTGCCCATATGAGTTTTAGCATAATTTTTTCAAGATCTGAGAAGAATGTCACTGGAATTTTGATTAGGATCACATTAAATCTATACATTGCTTTCAGTAGTATGAGCATTTTGATGATATTTATTCTTCCAATATACAAACCTACAGGATTTTTCCATTTTTCTGTGTCTTCTTCTATTTCTTTCTTTAATGTTTTTTAAATTTCATTAAAGAACTTTGACCTCCTTGGTTGAATTTATTCCAAGGTATTCAATTTTTTTGTAGCTATTATGAATGTGATTGATTTTGGTTCTTTCTCAGCCATGGCATTGTCTGCTATTGATTTTTGTGTGCTAATTTTATATCCTGACACTTTACCAAACTCTTTTTTTTTATTTTTGACAGGCAGAGTAGACAGTAAGAGAGAGAGACAGAGAGAAAGGTCTTCCTTTTGCTGTTGGTTCACCCTCCAATGGCCACCGTGGCCAGTGTGCTGCGGCCAGCACACCGTGCTGATCCGAAGCCAGGAGCCAGGTGCTTCTCCTGGTCTCCCATGGGGTGCAGGGCCCAAGGACTTGGGCCATCCTCCACTGTACTCCCTGGCCACAGCAGAGAGCTGGCCTGGAAGAGGGGCAACCGGGACAGAATCCGGCGCCCCAACTGGGACTAGAACCCAGTGTGCCGGCGCCGCAAGGCGGAGGATTAGCCTATTGAGCCACGGCGCCAGCCACCAAACTCTTTTATGAGTTCTAATAATCTCTCAGTGGAATCTTTTGGTTCTCTCTATATAAAATCATGTCATCTGCAATTACAGGTAGTTTGACTTCCTCTTTTCTAATTTTTATCACTTTGATTGCTTTTTCTTGCCTAGTTGCTCCAGCTAAAATGTACAGGAATATATTGAATAGCAGTGGTGAGAGTGGGCATCCTTGTCTGGTTCCTAATCTTAGTGGAGTTGCTTTCAAGTTTTCCCTATTCAATAAGATGCTGGCTATTCATTTGTCATAATGCCTTGATTGTGTTGAAGAATGTTCCTTCTATACCCAATTTGTTTAAGGTTTTCATCATGAAGGACATAAGTTCTTTCATCTGAAAGAAATTTTAGTAGGTTGAAAAGCATTCATAATTTGCAGTTTTAATGAAATGAACGTGTAGTTATAATTTCTTCAACTTAAATGCATTGAACATTTATGCTTTCAGGCATTGATTTAGGATCTGCTGATCAGTCAGTTAATCAATGCGTTCCTCTGATTTCATTATGGTGTGAACAGTTTGGGGGTGGGAGACACATACTACAAAAGCTTAAAGAAATACATTTTACAACAGGAAGGGAGAAGTGCTCTAACAAAAGGACAAAAGAAATCACAGGAATAAGAGAAAGAAGCATGGGATACTTTAGGTGGGATAGTCAGGAAGGCAAATCTGGAATGGTGACAGTAAGCTGAGACCTGACTGCTTACAGAAATGATGAGAAGAAACAAGTCATGTGGATCTGTCAGAGAAAGGCGGATTCAGGAAAAGAGGGAGAGGGACAAGTCCTTGAGGCTTGAGAAGCTCTATTGGTAAAAGATCAGTGTGCTGAGCAAGTGAGGGGACAGGTGGGAGGCGACAAGATCAAAGGAAGACAGGACGTAAGTCCCTAATAAGCAGTTTGAAATCCATTCATAGGATAATGGGATGTCATTGATGAATGAGTGACATGATTTGGTTTGTTTTTACTTTAAAAGATTCAAGACTGGGGAATTGCCTGTGGGTGGAAGGAGAGAAAGTGGGGAGACCAGTCAAGGCTAGTGAGGGCATCAAGGTAGAGATTAGTGGTAGATTGTCCAATCTAAGGTGTTGTGCTGAGATTGAAATTAAGAAATTTTGCATTTGGGATATAATTTTGCATGCAGAGTCTTTAAAATTGTGTCATGAATTGGAAGAGTAATAATATGGTGGTGGCATTAAGAACTAGGATTTTTGTACCAGACGCGGGGGAGAATAAAGGAGAGGAAGGGATAGGGTAAGGTTGAACAGTAAGCACTAACCTATTAACAGTAGAAATATAGGTGTTCTATTTCGTAGTAGGTGACTATATATAACAAAAGTGTACTGTAAATGAGGGTGTTTTCAAAAGTTCATGGAAACTGTAACAAAAATTTAGTTTATTTTGGTGCAAAAGAACTAAAAATCCATTCATATTAAAAGTTCTTGGACTAGTCCTGGTCGGGGCTCTGGATTCTGTCCCGGTTGCTCCTCTTCCAGGCCAGCTCTCTGCTGTGGCCCGGGAGTGCAGTGGAGGATGGCCCAAGTGCTTAGGCCCTGCACCCCATGGGAGACCAGGAGAAGCACCTGGCTCCTGGCTTCGGATCAGCGCGGTGCACTGGCTGCAGCGCACCGGCCGCAGCGGCCATTGGAGGGTGAACCAACGGCAAGGGAAGACCTTTCTCTCTCTCTCTCTCTCTCTCTCTCACTGTCCACTCTGCCTGTCAAAAAAAAAAAAAGTTCTTGGAGGGTTCAGCGCTGTGGTGCAGTGGGTTAACGCCCTGGCCTGAAGTGCTGGTATCCCTTTGGACTCCAGTTTGAGACCCGGCTGTTCCACTTCCAATCCAGCTCTCTGCTATGGCCTGGGAAAACAGTAGAAGATGCCCTAAGTGCTTGGGCCCTTGCATCCATGTGGGAGACCCAGAAGAAGCTCCTAGCTCCTGGCTTCGGACCAGCACAACTCTGGCCGTTGCGGCCATCTGGGGAGTGAACCATCGGCTGGAAGACCTCTCTCTGTCTGTCTCTGTCTCTGTCTCTCTCTCTCTCTGCCTCTTCTCTCTCAAATAAATAATTTGTTTAAAAAAAAGTTCTTGAAAAATGCATACCATGGAAAAACTATACATGGATTTCAAAAACTCAAATTTAGTGTCAAACTAAATTTGACTTATAATTCCATTTTCCATGAATTTCCTGAGTTTTACTTATTGTATTAGTCAACTTCCCCTTATGACAACATAATACCTGATATAGCCTACTTATGAAGGGAAGAGATTTTTTTGGCTTATGGTTCTGGAAATTCAAAGGTCAAGTGGCCCCACTGGTTCAGCATCTGCTGATGTTCTTACTGGCAGAGCATCACATGGTGAGAAGGAGAAGATGTGTCTATGTCTGTCATTAAAAAGCCACCATGAGTCAATCATGGGGTCCTAACCTAACAATCTAATCCAATCTAATCATTTCTCTTTAAAACATCGTAATGGGAGCAAGTTTTCACCCTCTGATGTCATTATCATAAGACTTTGGGGACCAAGCCTTTTAACACATGGGCCTTTGGGAGACATTCAGCATCCAAACAATACCCATAACAGCACTTGCATTCTTAAAAAGTTAGAAGAAAGGATTTGAAAGTTTTCACCATATGACCAGTGTTAGAAGAGATGTTTTCCTTGATTTGAAATTACACATGTATACATGTATTGAAACATCACACGGCACACCAATAAATATGTGAAATTTTTATGTGTTAATTAAAAAGACAAAAAGAAAGAATTGGTCCTTTTGGAAAGTGATTGAATCACTGCTCTCGGGAATGGATGAATGCCTTATTAGGGTTGCAAGGAACTAGAACAGGTCCCTTGTTCTCTTCTAAGCTCCTGTGCTATGAAGACACAGCAACGTCAGGGATATGTCCTTAGAGTTCCTGTCCTCTAAACGCTGAGAAATTTCTCTCCTTTAAAAATTTGCCAGTCTCAGCCCGGCGCCGTGGCTCACTAGGCTAATCCTCCGCCTTGTGGCGCCGCCACACCGGGTTCTAGTCCCAGTCGGGGCGCCAGATTCTGTCCTGGTTGCCCCTCTTCCAAGCCAGCTCTCTGCTGTGGCCCGGGAGTGCAGTGGAGGATGGCCCAAGTACTTGGGCCCTGCACCCCATGGGAGACCAGGATTAGTACCTGGATCAGCGCGGTGCGCTGACTGCAGCGTGCAGGCCGCGGCGGCCATTGGAGGGTGAACCAATGGCAAAGGAAGACCTTTCTCTCACTGTCCACTCTGTCTGTCAAAAAAAAAAAAAAAATTCCCAGTCTCAGTATCAGTATTTTGTTACATATACACAAATAGATCCAGATGATATACACAGGTAATGAAATAAGTATCTCATATAAATATCTGCACTTGCATTGGAGTTCAACTGGAGTATTATTTGAAATAGACAAGACAAAACCTAGGTATCTACTGGTAGATAAAGAATATATGAGGAGCCGGTGCTGTGGAGCAGTGGGTTAAAGCCCTAGCCTGTGGCACCAACACTTGATATGGGTGCCATTTTCAGTCCCAGCTGTTCCACTTCTGATCCAGCTCTCTGCTATGGACTTGGAAAGCAGTGGAAGATAGCCCAAGTCCTTGGGACCCTGCACCCATGTGGGAGACTGGGAAGAAGCTCCTGGCTCTGGATCTGCTCAGCTTTGGCCATTGTGGTTTGGGGAGTGAACCGGCAGATGGAAGACCTCTCTCTCTCTCTCTCTCTCTGGCTCTATCTCTCTCTATAACTCTATTTTTCAAATAAATAAAGTAAATCTTTTTATTAAAAAAAGAACATGTGATATGTGCTCACACATACATACACGCACATAAAATAGAATGTTATTCAGTCATAAAAAATAAGGGAACCCTGCATGCAACAACATAGATGGACTTGGAGGACACTATTCCAAGTTCAATAAGCTGGACATTGAAAAGCAAATACTGCAGCATCCCCCTTATGTGCAGAATCTAAAAACAACAAACTCATGGAAACAGAAAGTAGAACATCGAATGGTGCTTACCAGGGTAGGTGCATGGGAGAAATCTATGTAAAAGGGTAGAGACTTTTAGATATAAGAGAAATAAGTTCTGGGGTTGCAAGTTTTAGAGATACTACACAAAATTATGTTTACTTGAAGTTTGGTAAGGTTATAAATCTTAACTGTCTTTACTTCACACATACAAAGGTATGTGTGATGATTCATGTGATGAGCAATTTGATTGTGGTAATCATTTTTAAGTGTACACATATATTAAATAATTACTTTGTACACGTTTACTACATATGACTTTTATTTGACAGTTATACTATACTGAAGCTGGGAGAATTTAGAGATTATCTTTAAAGCAATGATAGTGTATGAGATCACCAAGAGAATGCGTGTAAATAGCATATCAAATAACCATGCCCTGGGACGAGTTGGCATGTAGGAGTGAAAATTTGTAGGTTATCTAGCAGAAGAGACTGCGGCTGAATAGCCTTAAAGTAGGGGGAGAAGACAGCTGTTTGGTCTTCTTGACATCAAATTAGTGTTTCAACCAAGAGAAAACGATCTACATTGTTGAATCTGTGGAGATTTTTGTAGAAAATGAGTGTGACACTGACTGGATTTCCTCAGATGAATTTGTTAGGAAACTGGACAAGTACATTTTAAAGGAGTGATTGGAGTGAGAGTAAGCAACAATTTTAAAGTAGTTTTGTTCTGTCAGGAATTTTCAAAGAAAGAAATAGGGAGCCCTGGCATGGAGTCAGGAGAGGGTCTTCTGAAACGGGAGATAGTATAGCAAGTTTCTGTGGTTCTGAGAATATTTTAGCAAAATGGAAGAAAATGATGATGATGATGACAACGTTGATGATGAGGGAGCGAGAAGGAGGGGGAGAGAGAGAAAGCTAGCTATAATTTTAGGAGCATTCCTTGAAAGGGGAAAGAATGTAAAACTAAGGGGCTAAAAAATGAGAGCTGAGTCTTATGAGAGAAGACAGATATAGGAGTTTGATCATGATAATGTCAATTCTTTAATGATCAGTTTGTAAAATCAGCAGTTTGAGGAGGACATGTGGATATTAGAGGTTTGAGGAGTGAACAGCACTCTGAGGACTTTGATTATTTAAGCAGGAAATAAAGTAGATGCTTCAGAAAATTTTGAGGCCCATTTAAGAATTGTGGTTAAGCTCCCTGCTAATGCACCTGGGAAAGCACTGGACGATGGCCTAAGTGCTTGGGCCCCTGCACCCATATGGGAGACCCAGAAGATGCTCCTGGCTCCAGGCTTCAGATTGGCCCAGCTCCAGCTGATGTGGCCAACTGGGGAGTGAACTAGCAGAGGGAT
Organism: Oryctolagus cuniculus; assembly: GCF_051225735.1. NCBI lineage: Eukaryota > Metazoa > Chordata > Mammalia > Lagomorpha > Leporidae > Oryctolagus > Oryctolagus cuniculus. The sequence continues at coordinate 58,542,332 of NC_142869.1, read as the reverse complement.
GATTATCTCTCTCTGTCTCTCTCTCTGTGTCTCTCTGTCTCTGTGCCTCTGCCTCTGCCTTTCTGTAACTCTACCTTTCAAGTAAAAATAAATAAATCTTTTTTTAAAAAAAGAACAATTGTGGTTAAAAATTTTGTGTGAAATCAGTCATGACTGTAAGTTTTTTTTTAATCAGCTGTGGTTTCCCATCTACATTTGGCAATGATTATTAGAGAAAATTAGATTTCATCTTGATTTTAGTTTTGCTATATGAGTATCTGTAATACCAGAGCTCAGCTCTGGGAAGAGCAGGTTCAGATTCTAACAGGCCAAAGTACTGAGAAGCTGACTTGCAGCTTCTTACCTCTGTGTTCTTGTGGTGTTGGGCGAGCACACAGGGAGTCTACCTTCGCACTCTGGTGGTGGGCGAGTGTACACCTCTGAATATAGATGCTCAGCTATGCCCCCAGCATCCTATATATTCTTACATACATTAGTGGCAGGCAGCCAAATAGTTACATAGCAGAAATGTGTCAGCTTCTGGGCCTGCTGCCTGGCAGCTTGTAAGCAAGGAAGCCTGATTGACTTCATTTTCTCAACAGCATCATAAAGGAGAAGAGGACAAAGCTATTGGGAGTGAAGGTAAGGAGTCTATAGAGAGAGGGCCCATACCCTTTTACCTGAGTAAAGAGGAAAGTAAGGGGAAGGGCGATGGATCACCTTGGGGGAGACTGAAGTCTTCAAGAATCCCCTTTGGAGTAGGGGTTGGCATTGTGGCATAGCAGGTAAAACTGCTGCCTGCAATGCTCTATCCCAGCTCCTCCACTTTGCATCCACTTCCTGCTAATGGGCTAGGAAAAGCAGCAGCAGATGGCCCAAGTAGTTGGGTCCCTGCCACCCATGTGGGAAAACTGAACAAAACCCCTGGCTTCCTTGTGACCATCTGGGGAGTGAACCAGTGGTTGGAAGACTCTCTCTCTCTCTCTCCCTCTCTCTCCCTCTCTCTCTCTTCCTCTCTCTCTCTCCTCCCTCTCCCATTCTCCCTCTCCTTTTCTCCCTCTCCTTCTCTCTCCTTCTCTGTAATTTTGACTTTCAAATTAAAAAAAATAAGTATAGACTGCTCTCTGGAGTAATGTGGAGATATGGAGAGAAGTATGGGGGTGTTATAATCTCCAGAGAATTTGGTCTGGTCCTGAGTTTGGCACATTACTGCAAAAGGCGAAGTGGAGCTCATATAGTCTCATGGCAGCTGCTTCCAAGAAGCTGAGTGTTTTATTGAAAGCAGGCAGAACCCTGTGGCTGTGATTTAAACCAACCGAGGGCATTTCACAGTGGAGGGAGGAGGATAGGAGGATCTTCCATACCTACTCCAACTCTCTGGGTACATTAGCTGGCTAGCACTGCCATAACCATGCTCTGCAGCTCAGTGCTGAACAGCAGCTGTTTACTGTCACACAGTTTTGGAGACCAGACTCTGAGTTGAAGACATCTTCAGAGGTGGCTTCCCCTGAGTGCTAAAGGAGAATCTGCTCCATGCCTCTCTCCTAGCCTCCAGTAGCCATAGATGTTTCCTGACTTGTAGATGGCATCCTCTCTGTGGCTGTACATCATTTTCTTTCTATACGTGTCCCTCTGTGTTCACATTTCTCTGCACTGATGACTTCATCCTATCTTGATAATCTACAAAGACTATTTCCAGATGCTGCTGGTTATTGGAAATTCAATGTCTTGTTAGGGGACACAAACTCAACTTATACCAATGGATTTTCCTCAAATTCTGCCAGTGATAATACATTGCCAGGAGAATTTGGGCTTGAAAGGAATTTTAGTATTTATCAGTTTTAAAATTTGTAATCTTTCAGCATATGAGGGCCTGAGAAAAAAAATGGGCCTGTAAATGAACTATTTACGAAATAATTCTAAAGAAGTGTTTTTGCTCCGAATTATTCCAACTTAAGGCTTATGATGATTTAAGTTTGTCAGTACTTTCAGACTGAACATGGCTCCATCAATGCCATTATTTAAAATCCAAACATTCCTGCCTTATTTTTCTATAAATGGCATGGATATAGAAAAATGTATATGAAAACACAGTATTTTAGAGAGGGAATGAAAAGCAAATTGAGAATGTTTAAATATGATAAGACTTAGTGTTTGCCTAAGGCATGCTTGTTCTTTTGCAACTGGATATGACCTCATTGATGGGTCTTATCTGAAATCCATTACTACAAGACTTCCAGTGGTCACTTAATGTTTCCTGTCAACACACTAAATGTCTAATCAGTTCTCTCTTCCACTCCCTTACATTACTGCTTCACCATCTCTACTCTCCTGCAAAACTCTAACACATCCTCCCCATAATGACCCTGCTCCCTACTTTGATCAAACTGAAGCCACCAGTAGAGAACTTTCTGAGACTGCCACTACTGGGTCTTCCCACCAACAGCATCTCCTCCCTTTCTTAGCCAGTATATTTATGCTCTCAGTGTGTGTAGTTTATTGTATTTCAATGATATTACATTGAAGTGGGGAAAAAGTTCCATTTGACTCCACTGTGCTTACATCCTAATACAGAAATTTTTTGTTCACAGAGCAAAATTATTTGAAAATGTTATCAACATTCACCAACCTTATTTCTTCATACTCCTTTTCTTTTTTAAAAAAAGATTTATTTATTTATTTGAAAGAGTTAGAAACACACACACACACACACACACACACACACACACACAGAAAGAGAGACAGGAAGAGAGACAGACTTGGGTCATCTTCTGCTGTTTTCCCAGGCACATTAGCGAGGAGCTGGATCGGAAGTGGTACAGCTGGGTCTCAGCCAGTGCCCATATAGGATGCCATTGTTGCAGGTGGCAGTTTTATCAGTTATGCCACAAGGCCAGCCCCTCATACTTTTTTAATACCCTTCAAAACTGGACTTCCACCCTATACTGCTTAACTGCTCTTGTGTAGGTCATGAAAGACTTGATTATTGTTAAATTCTGAGGTCAATTCTCAGTCATAATTTTTTGACCTGAGCAGCTTTTGACACTGTAACATCATGTCATCTCTTAATTATATCCTTTATCCATTTGATTTGCATGCTTCTACATTTTAGGTCTTTCTCCTACTTCATGCAGTACTCCTGGATCATATCCTTTTCTGTGTCATCCTATTCTCCTTGACCTCTTTGTGTTTAACTACTCAAGTCTCAGGTCTTACACACCTTTCTTCTTTATTCCTGCTCTTGGTGAGCTCCAACAGTGTAATAGTTTTACATATTATATTACAATAATAACTTCCACATTTATAGTTGAGCCCATAATGCTATCTTGAATTAATTCAAGACCAATATATCCATGTCTCCACTGGGGTATACATTGGAAACCTCAAGTTTAACATTTTCAAACTGAACTCCAGATATTCAATCCAAAGATTTCTTTAGGAAAGTCTTTCCATATTAGTTAGTGAATATACTATTCTTTCATTTACTCTGGCCAAAATCTTTGGTGCTATATGTGACCCCTCTTCATCTTTTATGCTTCAAATCCAATTTTTCAGCAAATACTACTGGCTCTGTCTTCCAAATGGATGCATTGTGTAAGTTTTTCCCAACATTTTCAGTACTGTAAACCTAATCTGGCTCCTATCTTGCTTCTTTTAGAATTATGCAACTCTCTCTTTTATGTTTTTTTTAATTATGGGAAACCAAAGTGATATGATTTTTTATCATCCTAACCATTTTAAGTGTGCAGTAGAGTAACACAATAGTGTCAAATATATTGTACAACAGATCTCAGACTCCAAAAACATCTTGCAAAAGTGAAACTCTATATCCATTAAACAATTGTATTTCTTGCTGCCATCTCCTCTTAACTGTCTCTTAATTTATTCATTGCCTAATTGCAGACTGTTCTCAATATTGCATCTAGATTCATGTTTTAAAGAAATTAACTAACTATTTGGTGTAGAAGTTTTAGATTTACTGGGGCTGCATTGTGGTGTAGTGGGTAAAGTTGCCACTTGCAGTGCTGGCATCCCATATGGACATCTGTCTCGGCTGTTCCACTTCCCATCCAGGTCTCTGCTAATGGCCTGGGAAAATCTGCTGAGGATAGCCCGAGTCCTTGGGCCCCTACACCCACATAGGAAACCCAGAAGAAGCTCCAGGCTCCTGGCTTCAGACCAGCCCAGTCCCAGCTGATGCATCCATCTAGAGAGTGAACCAGTGGATGGAAGATATTCTCTCTCTCTCCCCCCCCCCGCCTTTCAAACAAATAAATATGTAAAAATGAAAAAATGTTTTATATTTGTAGAAAAATTGAGCTCTATACACCAAATACCCCATCCATACATACATACATTTCTCCCCATTTGTACACAGTTGCAACTGATGAATCCACCTCTCATTTTCTCTCAAAGACCATAGTTTAAAGTACTTGACACTTAGTGTTATGTATTCCAGAAGTTCAGACAAGTATGCATGATGTGTATCAACACATTGTAATATCATAGAGAAGAGTTACACTGCCCTGAAAATCCTCTGTGTTCTGCCTGTTCCTCTAGTCCTCCTCCCTAACCCTGGCAAACACTGATCTTTTTACCGTATGCTTAGTTTTTAGCCTTTCCAGGGTGTAATATAGTTGGAAACATAGTGTATACTGTCTTTTAGGATTGGCTCCTTTGATTTACTCACACTATTTTTATTTATTTATGTATTCAAAAGGCATAGTAACACACACACACACACAGAGAGAGAGAGAGAGAGAGAGAGAGAATCTTCCAATGTAGGTTCACTTCCCAGTGGCCTCAACAGCCAGGAGGGAGCCAGGCTGAAGTCAGAAGCCAGGAGCTTCCTCCGGGTCTCCCATGTGGATGCAGGGACCCAAGGACTTGGAAAATCCTCTGCTGTCCTCCTAGGCACATGAACAAGGAGCTGGATTGGAAGTGGAGCAGCTGGCACTTGAACTAGCACCCACATGGGATGCCAGCACTATAGGCTGGAGCTTCAACCCACTGAGCCACAGTGCGGTTTCCTATTTATATTTTAAGTTTCCTCCAAGTGTTTTCATGACTTGCTAATTCATTTCTTTTTAGCACTAAATAGTATTCCATCATCTGGATGCACTGTATTTTTTCCTTGCCCCTACTGAAGGATCTCTTGGTTGTTCTTAATTTTGGGCAATTATGAATAAAGTGCTGTCAACATGTATGCATAGGTTTTTGTATGGACCTGTTTTCAATTTAATTGAGCAAATGCCAAGAAAGGATTTCTAAAATGTATGGTAATAGTGAGTTTACTTTTGCAAGAAGTTGCTGAATTTTCTTCCAAAGTGGTTGTACTATTTTTCATTCCCACTAGAAATGAGTGAGAATTCCTGTTGCTACATATCTTTACCAGGAGTTGGTGTTTCCAGTGTTTTGTGTTTGGGGCCATTCTTGTAAGTGTATATGGTACCTCATTGTTTTAATTTTCTTTTTTTAAATTTTTTTTTGACAGGCAGAGTGGACAGTGAGAGAGAGAGAGAGAGACAGAGAGAAAGGTCTTCCTTTTTGCCATTGGTTCACCCTCCAATGGCCGCCGCACCACGCTGATCCGATGGCAGGGGCCAGGTAATTATCCTGGTCTCCCATGGGGTGCAGGGCCCAAGTACTTGGGCCATCCTCCACTGCACTCCCTGGCCACAGCAGAGAGCTGGCTTGGAAGAGGGGCAACCGGGACAGAATCTGGCACCCCGACTGGGACTAGAACCTGGTGTGCCGGCGCCACAAGGCGAAGGATTAGCCTAGTGAGCCACGGCGCCGCCTGTTTTAATTTTCAATTCTCTAATGACATGATGTGATAATTTCTTCATATGCTCATTTATCATCTGTGAATCTTTTTTGGTGGAGTGCCCAGATCTTTATTCAATTTTTAATTTGGTTGTTTGTTTTATTATTGTTGAGTTTACAAATCCTATATTATATTTGATATTGGGCTTTAATTGAATGTGTCTTTTGCAAACATTTTCTTCCTGTCTGTAGCTTGTCATCTCATTCTTGCCATCTTTCACAGAGCAGATGTTTTTAATTTTAACAAAGACCATCTTGTCAGGTTTTTTCCTTTCATTGTTTTTGGCCTTAGTGTCTATACAAAGGTCATTTTCACATTCCAAGGATATCTAAGTTTTTCTCCTATGCTGTTTTCTAGGAGTTTTATAAATTTGTTTTTTTCATTTAGGTCTTTGATCCATTTTGGAATATTGCTTGTGAAAAGTATAAGATAATCTAGATTCACCTTCTTTTTTTTTTGTCAGATATCCTGTTCTAGTGCCATTTGTTGGTAGACTGTATTTATTCTGTTTTGTGGCTTTCTGCTTTGTCAACAATTACTTGACTACATGTATATTGGTCAATTTCTTAGCTTCTCTGTTCTGTTTCATTGCTCCTTTTTTTTTCCTGTTCTGTCACCAGTGTCTTACTGTTCTGGTGACGGTAACCTGATAGTATGTCTTGAAGCCAGGTAGTATCCTCTGTCCCATCTCCAGGAGTCCCTGCAAGTTGCCACTTTGGAAAACTCTTGGCCAAGCTCAGCATCTCATCTTCACAGTCTGCCAAATGCATTCTTCTTTATGGTGACCAAGAGCCAGTTGAATTTGAGATATCTGAACTCAACAAAAGCATGCCAAAAGTGACATTAAAATTGGAATGCAAATTTGTTAGTTCATAAAAGGAAATATTACTAACAAGTGAAGACAGTGCCTTCTCTCCTTGTAAGCAAATTCTGCTATTGCAAGTGTTCTTTCGTGCTTAGGATCTGAGATGGGTGATTTGGTTATGTTACTGGGACACACGCTGACATCAGAGCATGGTAGCCTGCAGTGGCCGTTGTTTCAACAGGGAAATGCCCTGCCTGGAGGACAGAGTTCCAAAATACCAGCACAGGAAGTCCTTCTCAGGATGCCCTTAAAAACACAATGTTTGCTTCTGTGGCTGCAAATGCAATTCTCTTTTTGTTATTTTATTTTTAGTGCTTTCAAAGCTAACCACTGACTCTTGCTAATCAATACTTTCTTTATTTTATATATGCTATTGTGGTCAATCAATTGCAATCAAGAGTTGCACCCTGGCAGCCATTCTCTCTCTTTGTAAAGTGAAATTTTCTGATGCTGTTTAGCTCCATTATACATAGGTTTAAAAATTTAACTCTATTTCTAAATTCACGGGGTGAGCATTAGCTTCAGGAGAAAAAGGAAGTATTAGAAGGATACTTAACTACTGAGGGCAAAAGAGGTGCCCTGTCTTTCAAAGTGATTTTCATCCTAGACTGAACAGCAGAATCCTTGCAAAATATATTTGATTTTAATTAAATTTGTATATACATGTATATAAATAACTCTTCTTTGGCTCTAATCTCAGCCTTATAGATCAAGATGCTTTTTTACACTATGATAAATTATACCACATTACTCTCCAAATATATTGTTTATATTCATACTTGTAATAATAGTTTTTAGTAATGTCTTCTCTCTTACATTTTCAGTACTTACTTCTAAATCTTTCATTTTATTTTAACTCCTGAGGAAAGGCTTTGGTAAAATATATGATAGATTAAAAAATAAGTATTAAATATATGATACTTCTAAGTGCCTGTTAATATCACAGAAACATGTTGTCCCTATTCCCATGTACGATGAAGAGAAAAGCATACTACATGTTTATTCTTCTGCAGGGAATTTCTTCCCTCAGTAATGAGGAATTAAGTAAAACAATTACATGTTGCTTTGCCATTCATGTTAATTGACCAGGCACTATGTTAGAATGAATTTAATTGTGCTGCCTTTATGCAATTTACTTTCAAAAAAAAGTAGAAAGGGATAGATTTATGGTGTATTTGGGACATAGTTTTGATTTGGAATGAAATAGCTCTCTGTGACCCTCACTATATTAATGTAAACCTGTTCCTTACCAGTAAATTAAAAGTGGATTAACCAAAATATAATATGTATGAAAGCATTTAGGGAAATGTAGAATACATTTTCAAATTGACATATGATGGACTTCTGCTGGGGCACCTTTCTCTACCGTATTGTAGATTCAATTATGTTCCTTGAGTATAGCTAGCATGATTATTTGGATAAAGTTGGTTGTACTCAAGGAATTACTGGAAAATCATCTTTCTTGGGCCATGGAAATCATTTCCTGGGACCCGGTCTTCAGAAAACTAATTCCTGGTCAATGTATGTTGCAAATAAGTTTTCATAGACATAAGCCTTTCTGTTTCCCTTAATGTAACCGGCAAATTGCGCAAAAAATGCTTGTCCAGATTACTTTACCCCAAATTTGAACTCGACTTTTTCTTATCAGCACTCTGCTTATGCATTATTTGTTCTATTGGTCCATAGCACTTATTCATTAAGTTAGCCTATCTATATGTACCTTATCACTCTTTGGCCTATAGCTCTATCTGGTTTGCAGGTTTATCTCTTTTATGCTCAGCATACAGGAAGGGCGTTATGGTACTGAACACATTTTGCTTGATTACAACTGTGTCTCATCACCACAGACTAGACCATGATAGTTTTTCTGTGACTTCCTGAGTCTAGTTCCAGATTTGAACACAGACGAGAGAAAGGCTGTCTCTTTCCTAATGACCTGAGCATTGTTTGTTACTTGGGAATGATCTTGGGCAAGCTTAAATTCTGTATCTTGTTGACTCCAAATTCTATGAAAAGAACAGCACTGAAAATTATGTTTAAATTTACTATGTAAAGCCCTTTGATAATGAAAAGGGTCCATAACCTTGAACTGCCCTATTTTCCTTTAGGTTCTAATTGGGAAAGGATCAGTGCTACTAGAAGACTAAGTCCCAATGATTCAAGTAATGAGTTTCCAGTAGGAATTAGAGGCCAAGGTTTGTGTTTCAGCTCAGGAAACAAAGAATTTGTGAATTTAACCAAGTCATTTCAATGTTTGAAAGTGTTCCTTTATTTTCCATAGCCTTGGCAACTCATAGCAAGAGCCTAGGGTGATTACTGATGCCATAAACAAGAGTGTCAATTTGTTAAGTCAACAGCAGGAGTCACTGTGCACTTACTCCTCATGTAGGATCTCTGTCCTTAATGTGTTGTACAATGTGAATTAATGCTATAACTAGTACTCACACAGTATTTTACACTTTATGTTCTGTGTGGGTGCAAACTGTTGAAATCTTTACTTAATATATACTAAATTGATCTTCTGTATATAAAGAGAATTGAAAATGAATCTTGATGTGAATGGAATGGGAGAGGGAGCGGGAGATGGGAGGGGTGCAGGTAGGAGGGAAGTGATGGGGGGAAAAAGCCATTGTAATCCATAAGCTGTATTTTGGAAAATTATATTTATTAAATAAAAGTTTAAAAAAGGAAAGTGTTCATTTATATTTAAACTTAAGGGATTAGACCAGTATTTGTATTTGTAATTGTTTGGAGGCTAGAGATTCTGCTGAAAATGATGACCTTCTTCAGAAAAAAAAAAAAAAAGCACAAATACAACTATAAATAGAATATCAAGGAGGTCATAGCTCACTAAAATCCACCCACAGATTCTCTAGGGGACTTGAGAATGATTTTTAATGTCTAAAGTATGTGGTTGGGAAAAAAGAATATATTTACATTTGTTGCTTCTAATGTGAATTATTTTTAAAATGTGGATTTAGGCTATTATGTCATTTTAAGTTACAATTGCCTTTGTTTGTAACTTTCAGTACTCATAGCAAAGCAAACTTTTCAATGGTACAAAATATTTCCTTTATAGATTAACAGCATCTCAGCATCAGTGGGCTGACTGACCTGTCAATGCAGTGTCTATCTATTAGTCTCCTCGGAAGTAGAAATTTAACTTTGACATAAACACACACAGTGATGGTAACTCATACATGTATTACTGGGAAAACAGAAAGCATTTAAGAAATTTCTTCTTTTTAAAAAAAAATTTGTTAATTAGAAGTAAGAGTCACAGAGAGGGTGAGACAGAGAGAGAGAGATCTTCCATCCACTGGTTCACTCCCCAAATGACAACGTCCATGTGGAACTCCCACATGGGTGCAGGGACCCAAGAATTTGGGCCATGCTTTACTGCTTTCCCAGGCACATTAGCAGGGAGCTGGATTGGATGTAGAGCAGCTAGGACTTGAACCAGCACCCATAAGGGATGCCAGCATCACAGGTGGCTTAACCCTCTATACCACAACCAGAACTTTCTCCTTTGTATTGAGTTTTAATCTGTCCCCTGCCCTTATATGCACATAAGTGTCAGCTTTTTACCTTATTTTTGCTCTCAGAATCTACATGGATTAATTTTATTTGTTTTAATAGAATTTTAATTGTTCAAAGAAAGCCTATATTATTTTCTCCATATTAAATGTTTCAGTTTCATCTACAATTCCTCTAAAAAATCATTTTCATTAGATTTCTTTCCATCCCAATCATCCTTTTCTTATTTTTTTAACTTGATTTTATTTTATTTTTTGACAGGCAGAGTGGGCAGTGAGAGAGAGACAGAGAGAAAGGTCTTCATTTTTCGTTGGTTCACCCCCCCCCCCCCCCCCAGTGGCTGCTGTGGCCAGTACGCTGTGGCTGGCGTGCTGCAGCTGGTGCACTGCGCTGATCCAAAGCCAGGAGCCAGGTGCTTTTCCTCGTCTCCCATGCGGGTGCAGGGCCCAAGCACCTGGGCCATCCTCCACTGAACTCCCGGGCCACAGCAGAGAGCTGGACTGGAAGAGGAACAACTGGGACAGAATCCGGCGCCCCGACCAGGACTAGAACCCGGTGTGCCAGCGCCACAGGGAGAGGATTAGCCTAGTGAGCCGCGGTCCCAATCATCCTTTTCAATGGTCCTCTAGAAATGCAGAGCCCAGAACCCAGCAGCATGTTGTGGCAAAAGTCTGACCTGGTTAGAGACCAAGTCTCTTTCTAAAACTGTCCACTCCGCCTTTGAGAATGCCACCAAGAGCATCAAGAGCTGTTTTCTTTGTAAAAGATAACACCTATTTCACATTGAAATTGTAGTAGCCTAAGACCTTTGCTATGTTCAGTCAAGGTGTTCCTCATACTATATTTTTTAGAACTAAAATATCTTTTCTAAAAACAAAATCTCTGATAACCACTATCTTAACTGCTTAGGCAAACATTCCAGCTCTTGGAAACCTTTGGAATACTAGTTTTGCCATTCACTGTATCATCTTTCCCAAATTTCTCATTAACAAATGTAGTAAACCTGACATGTTAGGTTCTAAACTAATTCATAAAAATATTGACCTGTGTTTAGCTGAATACAAGCTTCTACATAAAGGTTCACCACTCCTAATTCTTTATTGGGCTGCTTTACAACTAAATCCAGTCCACATTTCACCACCTGACCTACAGAACAGAGAAGAGCAGATATATTGTGTTCTTGTTGGTTACAACATTTATTTATTTTCCCTTTCTTCCTTTATTCAATCTACTTTCTTTTCCTACAGCTGTTTTCATCACCACTTCATGCATTCATACAACATAACGGGAGCCTGCATGTCTTCCTGTATGCTCATATTGCTATGGAGAAAAGAACAACCCCTGTTTTCTTGGGATCTCTGTGCCTTCTGCCTATATGCAGCCCTGACTGAGTCTGTACTCGCGCCAGGAGGCTCTTTGCCTTGTGCTGAGCCATAGCCCCTGTGCAGATGGAGCATTTGCCTATGTCTTTAGCATTTGACAGAGGAATCTTTGAGAATTTCAACAACATCCACATATAAATCTATTTTCCTCTACTTTCAGAATTACTCAAACATCAAATGAAGGTTTAAAGAAAACTGAAAGAAACCCAAGCATTTGTGTGTTTGAGACTGGGAAGGGATGTAGGGAAAAGACAATTCTTAGGAAGTCCTCAGCAGACTTCACACTTTAATAGCAGCATTAATGTATCTGTACCCCCAGTGAATATTGCTGGAAGGCAAAGAGAAAGCTTGTCCTGAAGACTATTTCAAAACACAAATTAATGGGACTTGCATTGTGGTATAGTGAGTGAAGCCATAGCCCGTGACACCAGCATCACATATATGGGCACCGGTTTTTGTCCTGCTCCTCCATTTCTGATCCAGCTCCCGGCTAATGGCTGGAGAAAGCAGCAGAAGTTGGTCCAAGTACTTGGGTCCCTTGCACTCATGTGGGAGACCCGAATGAAACTCCTGGCTCCTAGCTCCTGGCTTCTACCTGGCTCAGTCCTGATTGTTTCTGCCACTTACGGTGTGAACCAATGGGTCAAAGATCTCTCTCTCTCTCTCTGATTCTGAATAAATCTTTTTTAAAAATCACATAAATTAACCATTTTTATCCAATTGAAATATGGCATTAGTGTAAACTACTCTGGGAATCAAAAAATTTGTAGGAGATATTCTAAAGAACAACTCTGTGATCCAATGTCATCAGCTTCTGCTCTATCAAAACATTTTGCGTGGAAATAACTATTATCACAAACAAATAAAGCTAAGAATGGAACCTTCCAAGGTTTCTCCCAGTGAGTTATTTTACTTTTTAAAAGGCATAATTTGGGGACTGGCGCTGTGGCATAGTAGGCTACGCCTCCACTTGCAGCACCAGCATGCCATATGGGCACAGTTTGGTATCACGGCTGCTCTTCTTCTGATCCAGCTCTCTGCTATGGCCTGGGACAGCAGTGGAAGATGGCCCAAGTGCTTGGGCTCCTGCACCTGTGTGGGAGATCCAAAAGAAGCTCCTGGCTCCTGGCTTCTGATTGGCCCTGCTCCAACTGTTGCAGCCACTTGGGGAGTGAACCAGTGGATGGAAGACCTCTCTGTATCTCCCTCTCTTTGTAGCTTTACTTCTCAAATAAATAAATAAACATAATTTTCTCATATAACTTTGTGATCATTATTATTATAAATTAAATATGCGTTAGGTTAAGCAAGCAGATCTATATTCAAGTTTTGGAGGTTGTTAGTTAATAAGTTGGACATTTTAATTCTTGATTTTTAATGTTGGACTCTCTCATTTAGATAAACCAATCTTGGCATCAGGTCATTAACGCTCATTTTAAAAGAATTGTCTTGAATACAAAGTAATTATTTTCTGTTTACCTTATGGATGAAAGGGATGAGCTGTGAAGTCAAATGGAAAATATGCAAACCTGTAGAGTTAGTCTAATTCAGCTGAGGAAAGTAGTGGCAGATGGCTGAATCGTTATTGTGTTTTAATATTTCAGAGGGAACCTCAGGACCCTCTGAACCAAGTAAATTGGTATATCTAAATATATGTTGAAGCCTACAGAATAATAGCAAAGTCTGGGTCAGCACTTCAGAAGCTGAAGGTGAAAATGAGTTGCAATATCCTGCTAATGCAATATTATGACTCATTCATCCATTCAATATACTGATATATTGAGAAACTATGAAATGCCCTTTAATATTTTCTCTCAGGACCATACTATTCCTATAATCATGAACTAATCACTTATTTTAGCCTAAATTTAGCCATCCAGGTATTTATCTGATGGAGTAGTTGTGAGGTTTAGAGGTCTGTAAAACTCTAGCAGTGAAACCAGTTGGATGTTCAGTGAACTCCCTTCCCTTTCCCTTAGCATTTAGATCTCCTTTTCATGTAGTTTATAATAATATGAAATCCGTTCCATTCCTTTATAACAAATTTCTCTCTACAGTCTTGAGTCAACAGGAATTGTGAGTGATCTGTGTTTGCAGATGAAGTTAAAGTATTTAAATATTATTACAACTGATCAAATATTTTTGCTAGATAATCCACCAAGCCCAAGGATGTCATTCTTTGCCAAAGGCACTCTCAGGCTTGCTGACTACAGTACATGCATATCCAGATATTTTTTGCTTGTCTGCTTCAGAGCAAAAATGAACAGTGGCTTCCTTTCATTTATCAATTATAACTGGAGTTTTTCAGTAATATGTATAAAAATCTTATGAATTGATTTTCCAAAATATAAAAAGTAGCAAATTTTTCATATTACCTGTGTGCATGGAGTTTCAATTAGTTTGCTGTCTTAACAGAATAATCCCAAAGTAAATGAGAGATAATTTCTTAGGTTGACTGTTGTAGTGGTTGCCTCCAGAGTTATACTCTAAATTTGAATGGTTTGCAAAAAAAAGTCCAGATAGGTTATTGAGAAACTGCCAAATTCTTTTTTTTTTAAATTCTATACCAAACTTTCTCTTCATTGGTAATTCAATCAATCATCTAGCCAATACATATTTATGATCACCTGCTGTTTGCTAGGCATTGTGCCTCTGGCTCTGAACTGAAGCTGTTTTCTGACATACAAGGAGTTCACTCTAAAAAGAAAGATATATAAACAATAAGTTGTGTAAGTTAATTGGTTCAGGAGTAGGTGACCCACAAGCAGTGGGGGAAGATGTCAAAGAGCCAGCTGAGTGTACAAGGGGGATTGGCGTGTCCTTCAGAGAGGAAGCAAGCTGAAATGAAGATAAGTGGGAGATGACTTGGTATGTGAAGAGGAAGAAGAGGTTTGGCAGTAATAACAGAAAGAGATAGGCCTGGAGGACTGAAGGAGCCAGGGGTGGCCAGGGAATGGGAAAGAAGAAGTTATTGCTGTTGAAGTGTGAATTTCTATTAAAGGCAGGAACAGGAAGGGCTGGTGAGAAATGGGGCTCAGTAGGTAGCGGTGAGGCAAGATCATTAGAGCCTCATAAGGACAAAGGAATTTTCATGTTTTTTCCACTCTGTAGGTTAGGGGGGAAGTTGTAGAAGGATTTTGAGTAGAGAATTCTCATAACTGAATTCTGAAACCAAGTTCTGAAAGAAGACAAACAATATTGTGATTGTTTTGTTGTTTACAAGTTCCAGAAATGGCACACACACTATTTTGTTACTAGGAGCTTCAATGATTCTCGTTGTAATAGAGTTCAGGGGTGCCAAAAGCAATATTTGAACTAAATGATACATCAGAATTATAATAAGCATCTGTGAACATATTATTAGTTAATAGGTTTTTAATAGGCTGTGATGCAATCCTTAATGCAGGAGATTTAATTATGAAAGATAGCCTGTCTCAAATGGAAAGTTGACTGGGTGTGTTTTTATTGCTCAGTATATTAAAAGGGTTATATAGGATTACATTGTTGAGAATCTTGAAGAAAAGCACCCATATCCCAATGAAAACCTTCTGTTTATTCCCTTTATGTCTTGCTGCAAAGCTGGAACTCAATTACACTGAAATTTTTCACATTCTTTTTAATAATTTCAGGAGTTAAACATCTGAAAGGTCAGAATGAATCAGCATTCCCTGAAGAAGAAGAAGGTGTAAATGAAAAAGAAGAACAGTGGGACCATTAATTACCTGTCTACAGCAAGAAGGCTTCCCGGGAATAACTGAACTGTTTACTTTTCTGACACCATGGATCTCCACTGCTTGACCTCAACAGCATTCTCCACCTCTGCACTCCACACACGGACAGTAGTAAACCATCTCCTGGAGCCCTCCTTGACTGAACTGTAGAACTAAGTGCAGAGTGTTCCACATCACTTACTATTCAGCATTTATTTTATAGAAATGTTTCTTTTTAACTATATAGAAATTTGCAAACACGTGACCATCCTAACTTTAATTCTGTCAGAGCTTAATCTCTGATATCTTACTGATATGGTTTGCATTTAAGTTCAAATGTAAATAGCATTACTTCAAGAGTAAAAAATAAATATTAAATAAATGTAGACATAAGCATGTGTGGGTTTCACTTAAGAGGAATCTCTAACAAAGCTTTCAAGCTAACATCTGCATTTATCAAATATTTTCCATATACAGAACTGAAGAGTGTTTGTTGCAGAAAAATGACGAAATGTCAGATTGAGTCAAAATACCACAACAGGTGCCAACGTTGTTGTGCTGTAGGTTAAGCTGTTGCTTGCAATGCCAGCATCACATAACTGAGTGACATTTGAGTTTCAGCTAATAATGTGCCTGGGAATGGAGCATAAGATGGCTCAAATAATTGCTCCTGTCCTCAATCCATGTGGGAGACGAGAGCAGATCTTGGCCCCTTGCTTTGGCCTGGTCTAGGCCTGGCAGTTCTTATAATTTGGGGAGTGAACCAGCCAATGGAAGATTCTCTTTCTCTATATCTTCTCCCCTTGCCCTCTCTCTGTCTCTCTCTGTCACTCAGTCTTTCAAAGAAATACTTAATCTTTTTAAAAGAATGGCAATATTACATACCAAACATCTTCCCCCTGACACAGCTTGTTAAATGGTATTTAAAGAACTATATAATTTTCCTAATTTGTTAAACCTATAATATATATGTATATAATCCTTAGTGTTAAGAAAGAAAAAAAACTAAATCTAAAATAAAATATACTAAATTTATTCTGCCCCCTTTTCAGCTGTTACTTGAAATCTGGATCATTTACTTCATTTTAGTAAGTCATTATCATTTTATAAATCTTCTTTATAGTAAAAATTCCATTAATCCATTGTATAGTCATTTATATATTAATTCAACAACTATTTTTATGAAGCTATCCCTAGGAAGGTACTCTGCTAGGAGTTATAAAAATAAAGAAAGATAATCCCTTCCCCACAGAACTGGCACAGAAGATAAAGCATTCAGACAAAGTAAGATTTTACAAGACTATATTCATTGACTGTGATCTTGTGATAAGTCAAAGTTCTCACACTCTGAACAATTTTAGTCATTGATAACATTTGAATACAAATTATCTATAATGCAAGATTTAATGGGGGTGGAAAAATATTCATATTGGAGCCTACATTGATACTAGTGAGGTTCAAATGTTTCATGAATAAAAGAGAAATGTAAAGATTTCTCAAAAGTCAGAAAATGGGGGAAATTAATAAAGGAAGGAAAAAATCAGATGTAAAATTCACTGTGGGATTTAATACTAAGATCCAAAGGAGGCGAATGATTGCTTTTAAATTTAAATATGAGTATTATAATTTAGGTATTAAAGGAGTTATGTGAAAATGTTAGAGAATATAGTAGAAATAACAATCATTTTGCTTTGTTTATTTTCCCAAAGAAAATAAATACAGAGCTCACTAAAAGAAACAGCATGAAGATGAATAAGTGCTCTGGTTTCTTCCTGCTGTCATCCCTCTCTACTTTCACTCTTCCTCCCTTCCTCTCTTTCTCTTTTCCTTCACCAGCTCTCCTCCTTCCCCATGTGACTTTTTTGGCAAACAAGTTTCTCCCAAAACTTTCTGGAGTTTCTACACCACCTACTATGACTTTGTTTGATTTCCTACATTTTTTCTACTTAAAACAAGATTAATAGCCTTATTTGTTTAAAGTGATTTTGAATTATTTGTGTTTGGAGAACATCTCAACACCCTTTGAGAGTGTTTGAGACACCGTGGGGTACTAAAAAAATACAACTGCCTATCCCTTTTCTAGAAGAGACACTTTTACAATTTTTTAAGCAAATTTTAGCCAAAATCAAAACAAAACAAAAGCTTTTGTTTAATTTGTAAGAGCATTTGGGGACATATCTAACATAAATTATGAATTCTTCTATTCTGTTCT
Source organism: Oryctolagus cuniculus (assembly GCF_051225735.1). Taxonomy (NCBI): domain Eukaryota; kingdom Metazoa; phylum Chordata; class Mammalia; order Lagomorpha; family Leporidae; genus Oryctolagus; species Oryctolagus cuniculus. The sequence continues at coordinate 58,524,820 of NC_142869.1, read as the reverse complement.
CTATTCTGAAAAGCAAAAAGAGATCAAAATAAATTAAAAACATAAATTTTCCTTGGGAAACATTGATTTCTTCTCTTCTCTTCTTCATTCTCAAAAGACAAAGAGATTACAGTTATTAGCTAAAGTTTTCCTTGAGAAATGTGTTGGATTTCTCAGAAATTTGAAGGAAACTATCTGATATAGTGGAATTTCAGTTTCCTTTTCACACAATTATAGTTAACTACAAAAAGGTTTTTTAAGAGGACCAGTTGACTTCCATTTGGCTGAATGGGCAAAGAAACTTTCTGACCAAAGCAAAACAAAGCTAACCAAAGTTTGTGTTTCTGAGACCACTTTTATATATGATATCACATAATATAATAATTAGTATGAGGGCTTTAAGTCCCTCTGACTTGGATTTAAATTCAGTGTCTACTTGCTTTTAAACTTAATGTCTTCATTTGTAAAATGGGTACAATCCTACCTAAACTAATTGGTTGCTGTTAATCTTAAATGAGTTAAAATCTATAAGAAGCTCAATCCAACATAGTGTGCTTTCAATAATTGGTGTGTACTATAATTAGTATCAGGACTTTGAAGGTCATATTTCTAAACCTTATCTAATGTGAGATGCTCTTCAATATCACAGACAAGTGATTGATCTTGTATCCAAAGCTTTAATTGCTTGTATATTGAATCCTACCTTTTTCCTGTACTTGCACTTTAACCACTCTTTTCTCCTTTGAGGATTCCAGAATAACTCCATTCCTATATCTTAGACATTTAAATATTTAAAAATATTTAATACCATCTCCTTAGTGGTTTCATTTCTTTGATCAAACATCATCTGTTCCACCAAAACTTTTGGATTCTCTTCAAGTGTTTGTATTGAATATAAGAAAGGCTATGTCAGAAGACAAAGTTATAGATTACTATTTTCTCCTTGTATATGCAAGAAAGGCATAGTGTGGCAAGGTGAGGCAAGCATCTAGGCCAGAGTTCTTTCTATTGGACAATAAATTTGTAACCCCTTTTTCTTCCAAGAAATGTCCATTATAGAAGTACCTATAACAAAACAACATTGTCAGGCTAATTTCTGTTCTTAAGTAAATTTTCACAGTTCACTTTTAATTGAGTATTTACCAATGTTTACTATTGTGAAAAACAAGATGATTTTAGTTTGGACAGGAATAAATTATTTTTATTTTTATAGTTAAATATACTATTATAATATGTATAAGAACATACAACTGGATGCCCAACCCCATGATTTTGTGATTATTATTGCTTAGGATGAAGCAATTTAAAGTATGAGTATACTTTGAGTCCATTTAAAGAAAACTATTAGACAACTATAGTAGAAGTGATACCCAAAATCACAAAATGATATACAATTAAATGAGTAGAGGCACTGGTTTTGGATATTTCCATAGCAAACAACTCAAGTATAAGGATTACATAGTTCATTTAACTGCAACATGGATTTATGAATTAATAAATAAGCCATGTATGTTGCATTGATTTTGAAAGTATTTATGTTTTTCATCTGCAAAAGGAAACTAATGCAAAATGAATAATAGGAAAAGCCTGTCTATTTACATAAAGATATTTATGTCCGTGTGCAATTCTGAATATTTGTTTTCCTTGAGTAATGGTTATGCGGGAAGAAATGCTGTTACTTATTTTCTAAGTCTATGATTCCAAAAACTAGTCCTAAAAGTTCCTCCAGGTATATTAAGTAATAAAAACGTCTCTATTGTTGAAATGTGAAGTCTGTTGAAGAAATTAAATTATTAGATTTCATAACATTCTGACAGACTATATGTCAGAGAAAGAGTTTAGGAAAATGCTGGGGGAATCTGAAGATGCCTGAATTTTAGTGAAATAAATTCACAAGGTTTGTAGGGCACTTTATCATGGCTGTATTTTCAAGGGATGAGGCCATCCTAGCTACAGAAGCCAGCATTGATTGAGCTGAAAAATGCAACAGAATTCTGGTCCCTGTCTTTATTTAACAGGTGGGAAAACCACGGCCTAAGATTTTTTTTACTGAAATATATACACTCAGTTAAAAACTGTGCCAGGTAGGAGAGCATTTCTCAGCATATATTAGAGACATTTGCAGACAACCATGGGGAGGTTGGATTATGATAGGCAATGAAATATTCAGGACAGGAACATTCTATCAAAGCTCTAACAAGCGGCCGGCGCTGCGGCTCACTAGGCTAATCCTCCGCCTTGCGGCACCGGCACACCGGGTTCTAGTCCCGGTCGGGGCGCCGGATTCTGTCCCGGTTGCCCCTCTTCCAGGCCAGCTCTCTGCTGTGGCCAGGGAGTGCAGTGGAGGGTGGCCCAAGTGCTTGGGCCCTGCACCCCATGGGAGACCAGGATAAGTACCTGGCTCCTGCCATCGGATCAGTGCGGTGCGCGGCAGCCATTGGAGGGTGAACCAACGGCAAAAGAAAACCTTTCTTTCTGGCTCTCTCTCTCACTGTCCACTCTGCATGTCAAAAAATTAAAAAAAAAAAAAAAGCTCTAACAAGCAACAGGCAATTTTCATTTTCCTTGACAGTCTCAGAATTGTAACCATTTGAGCTCAAGAGCTGTTGCTCCAGGTATCTGATCTTTTCCAAGCAGAAAGAAGACTAGGAAGAAAAGCAGGGATGGGAAGTGGGTCTATAGCTAAGAGAGAAAGCCTTCCCAGAAACCTTGAAAAAAGCAGCTTAGAGGCCAGAATTGTGTCTCTCCTTGATACAGGAAGTTCTGGAAAATAACTATCTTTAACTGGATGCCTTGTCACATCCCAAGTAAATTAGCGTTCTCATTGTGACACATAAAGTCATTGTGGATATTGGCTAAGTGGACAGCAGTATCTGGTTTTCAACTGAACAAAATCTAGGGACTTTGCATTTCTCCAGTGAATTTGAAAGAAGTCTAGGCAAGGAGTTGAAAACATTAATACTCACAAGATATCACTGCTAATTAAAATGATTAAATTAGTAGTGTTTATGATAGATCTGTAGCTGAATAAAACCAGTCAGATATTCTAATTCTATACAGTTTTCATAGGATCATTTGGTATAGGTTTTAAAGCTTTACTTTATGAACAAGAAACCCAAATTCTAGTTCACTATTCAGTGAACATATATAAATGCCTATGCCACACAAGACATTATTTAAGTGCTGGAGATACAGCTATTAACAAGATAAATCAAAGGATGTATATTCTAGTGTGTGAAGGCTGCCAATATACACATAAATTAATAATTAAGTGAGAATTTCCGAAGATGAAAAATTTTTGGAAGAAAATTAAACAAGGGGATATGACAAAGAGTGGTGTCTTCTGTTTATTGTAGAGTGTGACCTTGGGTAATTCTTTTAATCTCTTGGGGAGTCAGTTTTCTGATTAGGAAAATGGAATGCATGATGTAGATGACAAGATGTTATGGTGAGGCCCCTTCAGACTCTAAGATCTGTGTTTCTCCATCTAATTCCTTTTCAGGAATTTCAGGAAGCCACAAAGGAGCAGAGAAGATATGGGAACAGGAAGAAAGCAGCAGTAATTAGGGGAAGATGGGATTAGAAGAAAAAAGGGGTATCCTTGTATGACAACCAACAGAATAAAATTAAGTTAGAACTATACAAACACACACACTTGTACGTACATCTGTAAGTATGAAACAGCATTAACACCGTAACCAACTGTTTTCTATCTTTCAAAATATCTTCTTCAAAAATGGACTTTTTTAGGATTTCAAAATTCTTCTGGTAAAAATTTCCTCCTACAAATCACTAATTAGATAATTTACTGTATCCTCGTGGACAAGCTTTGTTACTATTAAGTGCTGCATACCAGATTTTTCTCTTTATAGAGATTTATGTAATGTAGTATTAAATTCTCTGGAATGTTTCCACTGTGTTCTGGAGTACTTATTTTCTTTCTCTCCTTCAGGTGCAAAATAAGTTGATAACAACCAGAAGCTGACTTTTCACTTGAGCTTGGAAAAAGACACAAAACAAGTACTACCACTACCACCTCCAACTCCAATGTGATGGATTTACTCCCTACCAGTTTGCCTTCTGAACAACTAGATGTTTATACATAAATAATGCCATATTTTTCAGAAATAACCCCTTCATTTTATTATTTTTTTCTAATTATATCATTGGCCAAATTCTTCTGTTTGGTATTAATTAAAACTGAAATTGAATTTAAAAGAGAGATCTTGAATCTGGATTAGTTTTAAGTATTTCATTTTTAGTTTTTCTAATTTTAGACTCTAAATCTGCTCTGACAATAGGGAAGCTTTCAAACACATTTTCTTTTTGAAATTCATTTCTTTGTTACATTTTCAAATTCCAATGTCCTTGATTCAAGTTAGTCCTGCAAAATCTGTGTTCATAGTCTACCTTCCAAGTACTGATTGAAACATCTGGATTGTAAAACTGAAAAGGCTATTAGTACAATGTGAGGCTGGTAACAAATATTTGTTCAATTCTTTATAATTGATAAAATGGCTTGAACTATGTTTCTCAGTTAATAATCATGTTAAATATTTCTGTCAGATAGGACTCATTTTATAGATAAGGAAACTAGTGTCCAAAGAAAACAACTGACCCAAAATGAAGCAATAGCCAACAAATCCTTAAACTAGCTCATCACCTGTTTGAGAGGTTGTGATCATTTTTAGTATAGAAAATCCCAACCACTTTAGGAGCCATTGGCTTTTGTGCTTTCTTAGTCTTATAGATAGACTGAAAAGTAAACTTACTACTTTCAGACATAACTATAGGGTAATAATCTTCTTAATAAGACTGAGGTAGGAAGATGAACCTGGATTTTTCTTCTTTTTTCTCAAATGTTTATTTACCTATTTTCACCTACTTGAAAGAAAGATTGACAGAGATAGAGACAAAGATGAGAGAGAGAAGAGAACACCTTCTTCTAGCCTCCAACTGGTGGTTCACTCCTCAAATAGCTGCCAGGACTGGACCAGGTTGAAGCCAGGAGCCCTGACCTCTGTCCAGGTCTGTAACTTGAGAGTCAGCTGCCCATTCACTTGGGCTGTTATCTGCTGCCTCCAAGAATGCATTAACAGGAAGTTGGATTGGAAACAGAGTAACTGGGACTTGAACCAGCACTCCCATATGGAATGCGGATGTCCCAAGCAGTGGCCTAACCTGGTGTACAACAAGGACAGCCCCTAGCTTAATTCTGTGCTATTGACTTCAAACTAAGATGGCCTTGGCAAATAAGAGAAGCAAGTTTGAAGTTCTCTGGTTTATTTTAAAATATTTTCTGTTTAAATCTATATTTTAAAAATAATCTCTAATATCTTAAAGATATTTGCTGTATTTATGACACTTAGGTATAACATTCTCTTACCGAACAAGGCATCAATCTTTGTATTTTATATAATACAGTATACTATCTTTATATATATATATATATATATATATAGAATATGTATATAGAGAGAATATGTATAGAGACAGTATTGTTTCTAATAAATTATAAAATGAAACTTAGATCAATCTCATAATTGACTTTAAAAGTTCTTTTTCTTCCCCTGTCTTTCTCCCGGATTTCAGAAATGATAATTTTCACTCAGTACTCTAAGACTTTGTATTGCCAAAGAAGTAAAATAATGTAACAAGCATAATTCCCCCTAGATCTAAATGTGTGATTGTGGAATATACTATAGATGTTGTGACATGGAAAGAAACTACATGCTACTTAATGAGGAACCAAAGAGAACATTTTAGCTGTTGCACTCCTCAGGCTCACTGAGAAATGAGTTTAGTTGATCTTAAAATGCTATTTTTCTCAAAAGTAGCAAAGGTGTAACATGGCTTTATATAGATCAAAGCAATGAAACCATGAGAACTTTATAAAAACAAATAGCTCACAGAAGGTTGAACATCTCTTCAATCATTACGGAGGAACCTTTTCTTCTTTGTTGTTTAAAGAGGAGTGCATTTTTCAAGGCATGGCAGCAGATAGGCAGCTTTCCCATTACATTTCCCCTGCAGCATAAATTCTGCGAATGTGTTTCCCTAATCATACTTGATTATATTACCATATGTTGCTCTCTTTTTCCTTCTTTTGCCCTAGCGGAACATAGATTTCTCATTTTTAATTTGTCACTAGTTATATTTGCCATGTGTTTTCAACATTATTTTGATCCCTTATTTGCTCCTGGGAACACTCAGGAGTCTAAAAATTAAACCAACATGAAGGTCAATTATAATTAAGATAAGGATTATGCAACTAAATCTTGGGCTTGTACATATACTAAACTTGAGCTACATGTTTTCATTTCTGATAGAAATGGAGTTTACATTAGGAAGTAGATCATTGGAACTGGTATATAGCTAGATGACATGTTAAAGTTTTGTAGTATGGGTAGAATATATTAAAGTTGGCATTTCATAAACTATCAAAATTTTACTTGTATAAAATAATTCAATTTTCCAGGAAAAATATAGTTGCCAAAATCAATATTGTTTTCTTCCATTGTGTAATGTGGAGTAAAAATTTTTCTATGGAAGAACATGTATGAATGTGTTTGTATTCATGTGTGTGTATGTATGTAGTATTTATGTATGTGTGTTTGTATAGGTAAATATGCACACATATGTATTTGTATAAAAATGTATATATACACATATGTAATTATTTTAATTACACTAAAATAAAATAAGGAAGACTGAGAACAAATTTAGCCTCTAGTTAAAATAAGCACAGAGAATTCTAACTTTATTAAACAAATACTTCCCAAAGTTATTTCTATGTTCTCTTCTGTTAGGAGAGGCCAGGTGAGAGTGGGGAGGAAAAGGCCTGGTGCACAGCCAACGCCTGCTCCTTCCCTTCCCTGCCTGTGGCCACACAAGTTGCGAGACTCTTGCCACTGCTGCTGCCAGGTTGTCTCCTTAAGAATGTGTCTATTGCATCTGGACTAAATCTAGTGGCCCTGTGCTCTGTTGTGGGCTTGAAGATTACGACGCCAATGTTGACACAGTTGGCTTCTAGATTGTATCTGACTTATCAGGCTTGGTGAGCATAATGAAAGGTCCTTCTGTTTGGTTTTCTCCAAATAAAATGTTTTTGTTTTGCCAATGAAGAGTTCGTAAAATCTGGGAGTGTGCTGGGTGTGTGTGTATGTAGTTTTTCTTTTTGAAAAGCTTCTATGACTGCTTCTGCATGTCCAATAATGTGTTTTATTTAACAAGCCACTCCCCCAAATAAAAATAAAATTATTTTATTTTTATGTTGATAATTTTCCCTTAACATTTGCAGTAAATCTCTTTTTTTGCCTTAAAATAGAATGCATGGTATAGCAACTTACAATCAATGTATCTACACATATTATGAATTTCTACCTCCATCTCTATATCATCTGTGTATATACATTTATGCTTAATTTTTACCTTCTCCTCCTCGAGCAAAGTTCTAAATGCAGAAGTTGGTGGTAACAGGATCTCTGCTGTGGAGTGTCAGGCCTCTTCTTTGCATGGAGCAACCTCCCCATCCTGTGGACTTTGAGGATATTGCTACCGAGTTGAAGCCATGCATACTCTTGAAGCTGTAAACGTCAACTAATTTTAAAGAACAGGATGGAGTTCTAGGAATGTTCTTATTTTTGTAGCTCATATCATTTCATGTTTTTCTAAATGTCAGACAATATTCTCAGTGTCTTACATGAACCATTTCTTTTAATCCTTCCACCAATCCTGTAAGTTGGGATTTCTTACTATCTTACTTTATAGATATGAAAATGGAAGCTTGTCTAAGCCAACAGAGTGAGAAAACAGCAAAGTCCAAAATTGAACTCAGGGCCAAATTCCATGCTTGAATAAGACATCTCTTGCCTCAGGTCTTCTACATAAAATCCAACAAGAAATAATAGCACCTGGATAAATAAGAAATAATATTACTTTCTGTTCATTGAAAATCAACAGTGTGTCAGGTACTTCCTAGACCCTTTAAATATTTTTATTATTTTGCCATTTTGTCAATATCTTCATGGTGAGAGATTAGAAAATGTCAAGATTATTAGTTACCAGCCAGTCATAACTAAGATTTAAAATCATCCTTCCTTCAAATCCTGTATGTTTCCCACTATTAGTCATCAAGGCTATAGGATTCACTACAGTTAATGTACCTCTGCAATGCTGACCCATCTCCCTAAGGGCAGAGACAAGAGACAGATGGAAAGATCTTAATGTTTCTCCCACAGAGTTCAGGTTTGCTCTTAGTAGGCTATTAAGAATAAATTAAGAATTAATGAACTTCCCATTTGTATACACTGAGAAAAAAGACAAATGGCTTTCTGAGATTCTGCAGATCTAAAGTGCTTGAAAATGGAGTCTTGTTTTGATGGAATTAACAGGAGATATTATCTAAGAAAGCTTCACTCAATCATGTACCAGTGAGGACAAAAAAGAAAAACTTTCCTTCCTGCTGTCATTGATGTATTCAGCAAGTACTCATGAAAAACCTGCTATGTGTGAGTCTCAGTGCTTCTTTACCTGCAAATCCAACAGCCAGCGTATGATGAAAAGAGCTACAATTTTTTTGCACAGAGCAATGAAAGATGGCTCATCCACAGAAGAGGAAGTGAGCATTCTCACCAGCGTGAGAAGAAACTTTGTGGGAGAGCTGGCGTATGCATAGATCTTTACAGGAAGGAGGGATCCTGACAGATAAAGATGGCAAAGGAAGCAGCAAGACCCAGACAGAGAAGAAACTGAGTGCAATCCAGTGTTAGACTGGGAGGGACTTAGAATATTATGCTAAGGGGTTTAAGATTTAACTATAGGCCAGTGGTTCTCAAAGTGAGTGTCCCAGGCCAGTGGTATCAGTTCCACATGGGCCCCCATCACAGACCTTTGGAATTAGACTCTCTGGGGATAGAGCTCAGTCGCTTGTATTCTAACAAACCCTCCAGGTGATGCTGAGGCATGGGCCTGGCTGAGAAGCGGTGCTGGAGCTAGCCCTTCCAAATGAATATGTACACTGGGATGGAAGCAAGATATACTGAGGATACTCATCTTGCCAGTGCTTACAGTGGCTGGGCAGGGAGCAGGCAGGCTGGAGCTCTTGCGGATGACTGTTGGTGGCACCAGCAGGCTTATTCTCTTCCCCATAGACACCAAATACCTTGATCTGAAAGAGGCAGTATATAGAGCATCCCTATGGGTCAACTCTGCCCTGTGGCCTGTTTTGGATGCCATTTCCCCATCAGGTGAAGAATTTTTTTTTATAATTGGAAAGGGTTTTAAAAGAGGTAAAAGGAGGGAAAGAGAAAGGGGAGAAGAAGTAAAAAGGAAGAAGAGGAGGAGGAGGGGAGAGAGAAAAGAGGAAGGAGTGGGAGCAGGCAGAGCAGAAAGAGGAACAGTGGAATATATGTGGTCTGCAAAACCTGAAATATTTACGCTCTGACTTTAGAAAAATTTAATGACCCCTAGCACAGGAGAACCTGGTTTTAAGAAGAGGCACCAAGGGTTGGAAGAAGCTCGCAGGTAAGAGGGAAACATATCAAACTGTTCTGAGGCTGTTAGGTGACATGGTTGTCACTTGTGAAGGTAAAGTTGGCCTGGTACACATCATAATTCAAGTACAGTACTTGATAGGTGAATGAAAGCGGGATAAATCATCTGTGTGTGTGGGGAGCAACCCGGACTGGACTGAGTTACTGGAATTAAGACTTATTCTATGCATCTGCTCTCCCACAATATGGCGCTGGGAGAGGAGAAAACAGCTTCTACGCAGCTGCCTCCAGTTCAACCAATAAACTGTAGGACCTGCTCCTGATTGGAGGAGAGCAGCGTACTCGGCGTGTGGGTAGCAGAGTTGGGATTGGTGGAAGAGGACTATAAAGGAGGAGAGAGACGGCATGCACCAGGAACATCTAAGGGGAACACCTGTGCAGCCCCCGAGAGAGCCGGCCAGCGGTGTGCCGCTCCCCTGCGGAAGTGGGGAATGTGGCCAGGGGGAACTGCCCTTCCACGGAGGTGGAAGGGATAGTAGCCAACCCGGGAAGAACCAGCAGCAAACCCGGGGAGGGCCGAGCAGACGAAAGAACAGCGCAGGGTCCTGTGTCGTTCCTCCACGAAGAGGGGGAGCGACAGTGTGGGCTACCTTTATAAAGTTGCTTTCAGTCTGCAATAATATTCTCCTGGAAAACCAAATGGTCATATTCACACACTTATTGTTTATTCCAAGCTTTCACAGCTCTTCCTCTTTTAATCATTCGTGTAAGAATTCACATTTTTTAACACAGAAATTATACCTCATTAGAAGATACAACAGCCTGGATGTGTGGCTTTCGTTCTGTTATCCATGTTGATGGACCTGAGGGAAAGCACGGGAGTCAAATGACACTGATTAATAAGCATCTGTAGTGTGGAAAAAAGCAACCTTGTATTTAAGTGCTTAGTGGGTGTTTAGAATTCCTCCATAATATTTAATTACTGTTTAGAGCAGCCGAAATCATAGAACTCACCAGTTATCTATTAAAATGTCAAGTCAAGTTTAGTAGGTCTGCATGGGGCCTGGATTCTTTATTTCAAGAAATTTGGAGATGTAGACTACAGTTAAGTAGCGAAGATCTATATTGGGCACCTGTGGTTATTTAAAAAGCACATTTTATGGTCACATATGAAGCATGGTGATTCCTTCCATCATGAAAATCAAATGCACCTTATCTACAGTGATAATTTGCTTAACTGTCTTCAAAGCACATGCCACTGTGCTCTGCCCACTCAGGGTGTGGGAATTTTAGGGACAACTGCCTGAAAATAGAATAAATAGCAGAAAGGGCGCGTGAGAGTTATGGTGGTCGGAGAACTTGTGATAATCCCCACCACCACCTCGTGGCCAGAGGCAATGCAGCTTAGGGGTTTTGAGAGTCAGATAGCCTCTAACTTCAAATCTGTGCTTCTCCACATATTAGCTGTGTGATCTACGTGAAGCGTTTCATCCTCCTCAGCACATCTTCTAGGCCAGGTTGAAGCCAGGAGCCAAAAACTCCATCCCAGTCTCATGTGGTTGGCAAGGGCCTGAGTACTTGAGCCATCCTCTGCTGCCTTCCCAAGTGCTCAAGCAGAAAGCTGGAAGGGAAACAGAGCAGCCAGGTCTGCATCCAGCCCTCTGATATGGGCTACCAACATCACACGTGTGAGTTAACCTGCAATACCACGGTGCCAACCCTAAGAACATTATTGTCTATATTTTGATTCTAAAGTATATAATGTCCTTTTTGTCTAAGGTTTGTACTAAATGAAGCATAAGCTTTATCGTATTTCAAAGAAAACCAATTAAACAGAGAACAGAAGGCTGAAACAGCTTCTGAAGCTAATTATCTAAATGAAAATAGAGCCTTTAGAAACTTTATGATATAAGGTGGAAATTTATCATGTAATCAAATTTAAGAACAAAGTTAAGTATCATGTATCTGATGACGAGGTAAATTTTGCTATTTTCATCTGGAGCTGTTTGGCATCATGGAGACACAACTTGAGGTGACACATACCATGCCAATTCTTAATGTGGTTGATTGAGCTCGCGTATTCTTCACCTTGACATGACACACTTGGCTTATTTATGCTTCTCTGATGTTGCCTTCTTCACAATGCTCTTGTTCACAGAGTTCTTGTTTCACTGTGCTTCTGCCGTACCCCACATAGATGTGGTAGAAAGAAAAAGAGACAATGGGTGGCAGAGAAGTCTAGAATCACATTGAGGGCAGAATCTGCAACTGCTGACTTGTGTGGCCAGAGGCAAACCTCTTTTTCTGAGATGTGGTATTATTCATGCATTCAACAGCACCTTGTTTGGTTATCATGAAGTTTTCAAATACTTATTTGATAAGTATTTATGTGGACACCGCACATGCAAAATAAGCAATGTGTCATCATTATTTGTTGTGTCAATTCATATACTACCTATTTTAAGTCTTCTTTAAAGCCCTAAACATGGAAACAGTTTTTAACCTCCTGTAATAATCACATGTGTATTTCATTTGAACCTGGCTACTTTTGTATGTGTCATTATAGTTATTATGTATGAATTACTGTATTATAGATTATCTCTTCTATATGACTTGAAGTTTCTGGAGTGAAGATTCAGGTTTCCCTGCTTTTATATGCATCATCCTTGTGGCTGAGCACTTACAAGTAATAGCTGTGATAGCATGTTCAATGAATATTTCTTTAATAGGGGAAAAACACTTTATGACTCATGTCAATTTTTGAGATGCACTACTTCTGTTTTCCTCCAACTTCTTGATTATCCACCAAACTGAATTACATAAAACACCAAAAATTTCACAATGTTTCCCCTCAAATATTATTTATTTTGTAATCATATATATAATAGGAAGTACAGAGAATTACAGCATAATAAAAACACAAAAAATCATAAGTTGCCATGTTACAAATTAAATAAAAGAGGTTCTGGCTAAATGAAAAGGCATATAACATGCAAGATATTTATTTTGAGTAGCTGAGTATAAAAATGAGAAGCAGGACATTCAAGGGGCTGCAGCCTAATTCATCAATCCCTCTTTCAGAATGGACTCAGCATTTGTATCTGTAGAAGAGATGGCCACAGGCAATCTCCATTCTGACTTCCTGGTAGTTAGTGCTAATTACTATCTGTCTTAGAGATACAGAGAGAGAGAGAGAGAAAGAAAGAAGAAATATAAAAGCTAAGCAGGAAAAACATGGAGAGGGAGTGTAAGAGATGGAGAAAGGGAAGAGAGAAGTTAGGAAAAGAACAGGTACATCAAGCAGAGTGACAACCCCACTGAAGAGCACTCCACATCCTCTGGAATTTCCGTCACAATGCTTTATAAGCCACATCACTTGGGAAATTAGGCTATAAACTCCATATACAGAAATTGATGAATTCTTTATATTCCTCTATTTTTTTAGCAAAAAGGTCTATAGATCTTAAAATATTAATAAGAACACAGTGGATATGTTTCCCACAATGTTTGAGAAGCGTTTCAATTTACTTCTCCCTTAAGAGTGTCTATAGATTTACTGAAAGACAACTGGCTCAAATAGAAACAACAGTAATTAGACTTCCCAGATACAGCAGTCAGATTCTATCTTAAGTGCAGGAGATTTTCTAGCTCATTTTAAAAAGACATTAAAAGCAAAAGTTATTGTTTCTTCATAAATAGAAATAAAATATACATTTTAAAAGACAAAAAAATCACCATGATGTACATATCTATAAATTTCCCTCAACACATTATTTCAGATCAATGTTTCTTTACTGCTTACATTTAAAATATTGATTGCATTGTAATGTCTATGATACAATTGAATTATTTAGCTATGTTCTGCACAAGATTCAAGTGAAACTAAATCTAGGGACTTTATTCACAAAACAATTAAAAGCATTTTATACACAGTCTAGATGCAAATATATCTTAAATTACAATGATGCATACTAAATATGCATAGAGAATATGGCTTACACATTAAAAGAGATCTAAGTTGTGAGTTACAAAATCTCATTACTTAGATTTAAAAGCTTATGATTGTATTCATTTCTAAAATATTGCTTAGCATTGTGGAACCCAAGAGGGAAGCAGGTACAACAGAGAACTTATTGGAATGGATGCACCTCCATCATGTCATTTAATTGATGGCTATTCTTGACTCTTCCCATCCAATTTCTACCTTTTACAAAGATGAATTCACTTAAGCTCACAATCGTTGAAGCATCTGTACAGTGAAAAGCTATAACACTTTACTGTGCTTGACCTTTCTCAACAGCTGATAACAAACAAAGGTAGTTCTCCAGTTTGGAGCAAAGGAAAGGCTTTGCACATGCTCAGGCAAAACATGACAAGGAAGCAGGGTCTCACAAGGGTTGCAGTTTATTTCTGTGTAGCAAAATTTAAAAGTCATGACCAATAATGTTATCTATACAGAAAAAGTGTGGGTTTCCTTTTTCTTAGACATTTGTAACACACACACACACACACACACACACATGCTTCTTGCCTCTTATCCCTTGTCCTGTAATGTAGTGTGTCACATCCTGCTGCTGTCAGCATCCCAGAAGACAAATTCCATTCTGGATTCTAGTGTCTGTCTCCCACAGGGGCCGATGGTTCTTGTTAACCTTATTATCCTGGACTGTGGGTTATGTGTGAGTGGCATTATGACCACACCCAGGTAGTGCTTTGAAGCCAAAGGGATGGATGCAGACTCGTCCCCCAGTTTCCCCACTTGAGAGTTACCAAGAGGTCATTGGGTCACTGAGCTGGTGCTATGATGCACCAGTATTGTCATGGGACTTCAAACACAGCTTCCGAGTAGCCCACCTCTCATTTTGTTCCCATGCATTTAAAATAAGAAGGACAATCTAAATGGCTTGTTCCACAGCACTGCAAAAATTTTTTCCATAATTATGTTTTTGCTTTCCTTTTACATAAGAACTTGAAAAATTTGTAGTTACAGCACTATGTGATACAGTGCAAGAAAGTCAATATGAAAATGCTTCATCTTCTATCAGTATTTCATCATCCCCGTGACTAGGTTCAAAGTGCTGAGAATTTAGAACTGTCCAACTTTTGTCTCTCTGGCTTGATTGAAGAAGGCTGAATTGTGGAGGAAATACAGTGGCTGAAGCACTGGCCCATAACTCTGATAGCAACTTGAGTATATTTGGCCAGAGTTACAATCTCAAAATTTGTGTTCTTCTTAATTCTGATTTAGATCATAAAAAAATGATCTCATCCCATCAGATGTTGAAAAAGGAGAATACAGCTTTGTGGAGACTTGAGACTTGAGGATTTAGGCTGTTTTAGCTCTGTTTTCATTACCCTGAAATAAAATCCAAATGAAAACAAGATCAGAGATGAAAGGGTTGGGTGGAGAGAGGGTACAACTGGAGAGGCACTGGTCAAAGATACAAAATTTCAGTTAAAATTAAAAGTTTCAGTTAAAAGTTCAAGAGATCTTGGCCGGTGCCACGGCTCACTAGGCTAATCCTCCGCCTTGCGGCGCCGGCACACCGGGTTCTAGTCCCGGTCGGGGTGCCAGATTCTGTCCCAGTTGCCCTTCTTCCAGGCCAGCTCTCTGCTGTGGCCAGGGAGTGCAGTGGAGGATGGCCCAAGTGCTTGGGCCTTGCACCCCATGGGAGACCAGGAGAAGTACCTGGCTCCGCGCCCGCCGCAGTGCGCTGGCCGCGGCGGCCATTGGAGGGTTAACCCACGGCAAAAGGAAAACCTTTCTCTCTGTCTCTCTCTCTCACTGTCCACTCTGCCTATCAAAATAAATAAATAAATAAATAAATAAGATTTTAAAAAGTTCAAGAGATCTCTTGTACAATATGGTAACTATAGCTAATAATAATGTTTTGTCTTATAAATTGCTAAAAGAGTAGATTTTAAGTGTTCTAACCACAAAAATTATGTGAGGTTTTATATATATGTGTATATATATATATATATATATACACACTCAATAGCTCACTTCAGCCATTCCCTAATGTATATGTCTTTCAAAACAGTATCTTTTATGATACATAAACATAATTTTTATTTTCCAATTAAAAATGAGAAGCAAATAAAAAACAGAAAATGAAGGCCATGATTTAGTCATATACAGTCATCAACTACTGTGTGGAAATTTCACATTGGACTTTATATATCTTTTCAAAAAGAAGGGAATTATTGTTATAGACTAGATACTGGTTTTATATGAGTTGCAATTTCTCTTTGAATTTCTGCTCTCTGTGTGTGTGTGTGTGTGTGTGTGTGTTAATCCTAGGAAAACTTTGGTTCTTTGGGACAGATATGGTAAAGTCAAATAGCCACGTGGGCCTGGCAGGCAACGTAGATGAATTAAGTGGACCTGTGTTAGTACAAAACAGCTAGAGTAGCAAGGATTATATTGATCTAAAGAATAGAAACCCCAACTAAAGGTATGAAAAAGAGATAAATTATCATGGAAGTCAAACAAATCAAATCTATAGGCTAACTATTCCCATAGGCCATCATTTTTCCCCCTCTTTTTCATTGGAAGAAGAGGAAAACACCCAACACTAAAAAGCTGACATTGGTATTTTTTTCTGACAGGCAGAGTGGACAGTGAGAGAGAGACAGAGAGAAAGGTCTTCCTTTACCGTTGGTTCACCCCCCAATGGCCACTGCACTCCCGGGCCACAGCAGAGAGTTGGACTGGAAGAGGGGCAACTGGGACAAGAAATCTTGGGCCAACATAAAATATGGAAAAATTGTTGCGCGAATACCTCTTAGTCACTAGGGACACCTGAAAAGAGTGGGTCCATATTCTTTCATAGTGGAAATCTGCTGTAGCCAGAGTGGCTGGCTGTAGCCTTCAAGTACAGAGTGCTGTGCCTTCTCTGTTTTCCAAACTGATCAGTCCCTGTTGTTTCCTAGACAACCATGCCTGAGTCACAACTACACCAGTCTTTATTCCTGAACTCCCAGAGCTTGCTGGCTTCCCTTCTTTAAAGGACTTGCCTGTTCCTTGAAGGTGAATTTTGCCTACTGAAGGCCATGTTTCCTGGATGATTGTGTACCCAGAGAGAGGCAAGGTTGTCTTAAGCAGAGAAGAAAGATAAAGGATTGAAGTGGTCTTAACTGGAAAAAAAAATGTCAAATCATCCTCTGGGATTTGAGTAACATATTTAGTTTGAGTGAGTCTCAAACTTGTTCAGCTTTGGAGTTTTTTTAGTTGAACAACAAAAAAAGAGACTTTATTAATTTCCTATTGAATCTCATCAAAAACTCTCAGTGATGAATTACTAGACTCTAAAGTATATACGTATATAGCCTTGGACATTTTCATATATTGAACAGTCACTTTTACAAATGTACTGGTAATCGGTGTTTCCTACATATAATTTGAAAAATGTTTGTAAGTATTTTGGAAATACTGATCCCAAAAGTTGGGGCATATTTGTTTGTTTTTCTTTTGGAGCTAAATGAAAGCACCTCAAGGAGATCAAGGAAAATGGAATTAAAGATAAATTTATTTTGGTGCACATTTTTGAAACCCATGCAGAGTTTTTTCATAATAAACATTTCCACAAAGTTTTTGAAGATCTTTCATATAGCATACACTGGTTTGGAGGGGTTCTATGGAAAAGAACATCATTCAATTTTATTTTACTCCATTTTCTGATTACATATTTGCCAACAAAACCTTCTGTTATTTAAAATATCCATAAATACTCCACTGAATTGGTTTTCTTTAAGTATACTTAGGAGCTCCCTAATACATATCAGGACCCAAGGACTCTTCTAAAATGACCATGGGCTCTAAAGATAATAAATTTACAGTTTGGATGGGCAGGACGGAGAGGCGTTGCTGTGGTTAATATGAGACAATATAATTGCTAAATATAGGGATGAGTTTTAGTTGCTGTACAGCCACTTTATGTCTTGATTTGTTTCTAAACTTCATATATAAAACAGGAACCAAACTAATTCTGGAACTGTTGAGAAGACTGAGATAATACATGTAAAATGTTTACCCAAGTGCCTAAAACTTGATAGCTACTATTAATGAAACTGTTATTACAAATAAAGCAGTCTTCAAACTGTCTTTGTGAGTTAAGAATAGTGAGGATTTATTTTAAATCCTAATCACATTTTAACTCTTCCATATCTAAAACAAAGTCTGAGGAGCTCATGGCAACATGTCAGAGCCCTGAGGTGGGACCCTCAGTGTTTTCTCTTTTCTCCAGGGTGCCCTCCAACCCCACAGCAGCAGGACTTATCCCAACACATGGGTTTTATTTTTCACCTTTCCTTAGGAGACATTTACACTTCCCACCTTGCTAATTTCCTCCTTTGTATATCTGAGAGAGTAGTTCTCAGTGTTAGTGAACAGAAGTACCAACAGATGGGCTTATTAAGAATTAAGATTTCGAAGGGATCACTTCCAGAGTTAATACCTGAGTAGACTGAGGGTGAACTCTAGAAGCTAGTTAAAAAAAAAAAGTCCATAAAAAATGTCCATAGAGTATAGCAAGCATACTTGTTGCATTACATATATTTGCTTTATTTTTATCACCAGGTGTGAACACTGATATTTCTTACATGAGGTAGAAAAACAAGTGAGGACTAAACATCCCCATGGACTTTTATGTCTGATGATTTTGAAAGGAATAGTTTTTCTCAGTAACTATAATTTTATTGATGAGCAAGTTAGGAACGCTTCCCAAAGACTGAAGACAGAATTCTTTATAAAGAATCCTGGAGGGCATTTAAATAAGATAATGTTGTTTCAAAAGACATTCTACAAATCATTAATTTAGATATTAAAATTACCTCTCATGTTCAAAATGACAGACGTCTTGAAGGTGTTTCAGACCTACGGATGTGTGTCAGCATGTTTTTCTTCAGCATTTACTAAGTCTTCTGAGTTCTTATGAAGATCAGAATCACCTACAGAAACAAGCAAACAAAACCAAACAGGCCTTTGAAGCAACTCAGTAAGGTCAGGAGACTCAATTTCTCAATGGCTTTTGCAATCCGTTTTTCAAAAGTACCAACCATTTTCTTTTCAGCCTGTGTATCTAGAGTCATCTTTTCGTGGTTATTTAACTTTTGAAGCTGCACTTTAATCTGCTAACACAGAACCAAAATCAATGAGACATGTTTAAACAGCTATTAGGTCATGTAAAAATGATGCGTGTTTTTCCTCAATGATTTTTAATTGAAAGAAGTTCTTTGTGGAAAAAAATACTCTAATCATCAATGTCTTTTATCACACACTCTTACTTTCTAAAATTAAAAAAAAATGAGAGTAAGAGAAAATATAATGTTCAAAAGAAACTAAAGAAGCTTATAATATTAAAATACCTCAGCTTTTATATAAATCTTGAAGAAGGCTAAAACACAAGCATGGAAAAATGTTCCAACAGTTCTGGGGAGGTTGCAGAGAGACTGTCAAAACTAGAACTAAAACTTAAAATGTACAAAGAACAGAGTCTTACTGCACACAAAGAAAGTAACCAAAATAAGCAGAAATGATTTTTTCGAGTCAATGACACCAAATACTTTTACATTTTAGGAAATATTGATATATGATGAAATGTTCTTTCTTTCTGAAATTTGATTGAAGGTATTCTAACAATCAAACTTTCTACCAATTAACTTTGAGGTTACTCCTTCCACATATATTGTAAGACTGTGTCAGTTCAGTTGTCATAGATTTTTATTGAGGTTATATAATTATTGACCACATACATAGAACTCATAGGGTGCTTTCATAAAGCAAATTTATGTTGTCTCCTATTGTCCTTTAAAAATATATTGTGTTTCCCATTTTCCCTATAAAGTACATACTTTTAAAAATATTTTATTTATTTACTTGAGAGGTAGAGTTGCAGACAATGAGAGGGAGAGACAGAGAGAGAGAGGTCTTCCATCAGCTGGTTCACTCCCCAAATGGCTGCAACAACTAGAGCTACACTGATCCAAAGCCAGAAGCCAGGAGCTTCCTCTGGGTCTTCCACGTGGGTGCAGGAGCCCAAGGACTTGTGCCATCTTCAACTGCTTTCCCAGGCCATTGCAGAGAGCTGCATTGGAAGTGGAGCAGCTGGGACTAGAACCGGTGCCCACATAGGACGCTGGTGCCCCAGGTGTGGCCCACTGTGCCTCAGTGCCAGCCCCTGAAGCACATATTCACAGTTATCTTCTGTACCAAGATCAAAATGTCAGGGAGTCTCGTGACTCTGATTATTTCTGATTGTTCTTCTATGGTAAAAAATATCCTGTGATCACATTAACTTACTAAAGTCTCAACTCAGACATTAGAAGAGGCTGGTAACAAACACCAAACAGCAGAGACAAGACTTCCTTCCCATCTTTGGTTTGTTACAGAACCCAGAAATGGTGTGTGTGTTGGGGTGTGGAGGGATAAGACTGAATTTCTTTCACTTCTTTGTCATTCTCTCCCAAATGGCTCCTTGGGACTCCTGAGCTGCAGCAAAGGAGGAAAGAGCAAGGCGAGCAGCAGAGTCCCCACTTGACTCGCACCACTGTAAGATGGCTTTGTGCCCACTAGACCTGCTAGACGCTTAGAGCACACCTTCTTCTGTGAGCATATTCACGGGCTCTTCAGAAACTCCGTACCAAGGACCCTGCCTGGAGATGATGCACCAGCTTGGTTGGGCAGAGAAAGCTTTGGTTTCTTTACCATGCTCACAGCCCATGGAAAACTGTTGGTTTTCACCGGCTGTCTGCTGAGGTTCCAGCTTCAGAATATAGGTGGGCCGTGGAGAATGTTCACTCATGAGGCCTCCTTGCCTGTGAACTCCTTGAAGAAAGGCTAAAACCCATACCACCTTCTCTCCTGTTTTACAAAGAAATTTTTTTTGTATTGTTGAATGTTGTAATGTTGAATTAGTTTTAAACAGATTCAATATAGTTTGTAGATACAATTCTGAGAGTACAGTGATATTCCCTTCCTCTCTCCCTCTCTTTCTTCCCCTCCCTTCCTCTCCTTGTCCCTTTTTCTTTCTCTCTCTCTCTCTCTTTCTTTCTCTCTCTTTCTTCTTCTTTCTTTCCCTTTCTTTTTCTTTTTTTCCTTCCTTCCTTCCTTCCTCCCTCCCTCCCTTCCTGCCTTCCTTCCTTCCTTCCTTCCCTTCTTTCTGCTTTTGAGATACTGTATTTTCAATTTACATTACAGTAAACAGGCGTAATGCTTCCCCAACTAAAAAGTTTAACAAGTAAAAAGCAAAAAAGACACTAGTTTAGTGGGAATATAGGCAACATCTGTAAACAATAATTGAACGGAAAAATGACTCATCTGTCACAATCTAACTTTATAGATCTCTAAGTAGCAACTAAATTCTGTTCCCCAAATCCCCTTAACCTCACACTCTCCAAGGGTCCTGTGGATGCGCTGTGCTCCAATTTGAAGTGAAGAAGGAAGCATTTCTATTTTTTTTTTAATTTGACAGATAGAGTTGGACAGTGAGAGAGAGAGACAGAGAGAAAGGTCTTCCTTCTGTTGGTTCACCTGCCCCCTCTCAAATGGCCAATACAGCCGGTGCTGCGCTGATCCGAAGCCAGGAGCCAGGTGCTTCCTCCTGGTCTCCCATGTGAGTACAGGTGCCCAAGCACTTGGGCCATCCTCCACTGCCCTCCTGGGTCACAGCAGAGAGCTGGACTGGAAGAGGAGCAACCAAGACTAGAACCCGGCACCCATATGTGATGCTGGTGCCGCAGGTGGAGGATTAACCAAGTGAGCCACAGCGCCATCCCTGAAGGGCACATTTCTATCCCTTCCCAAGTGGCAGAGACCTCTTTCAGAAAACTCTCCTCATAGATCTTTTCTTAACATTTGCATCCTGACCCTTTAATTATTTGTACAGGGTGAGGATTTTAAGCTTCCTATAACTGGCTTTTTAATCTTTCTTGAAATTTCTGTCTCACAACTCTGTTTTATGACATTGGTCATAAGTTTTTAAATTAATTTCCTATCATTGAAAACTAGATAAGAACAGAATGAATATTCTAGGTAGAACAGGACAGCAGAGACCAGCACAGAGCAGAGAAAAACATAAGTAATTAATTCACTCACTAGCTCGCAAAAATGTTAAGAGTATTTACAACAGATAAAGGACACTAAAGTGGGCTTATTACTAAAGATGAAGAAAATAATCAAACTGTAACAATGAAGCAATTACCAAAAAAGAAAAAAAAGGCACATTGAGTCCAAGGACAATTTTGCATATAAAATTAGAAAAGACACAACGGCAGTCTATGATCAACTCAAAACAACAGTTTGGCAGTAGTGAAAAAATGTCTTTCTTAAAAAGTAAAATTCCACATTTTTGAAAAAAAATTATTTTATTTGAAAGGCAGAGTGCTAGAGAGAGAGTGAGAAACACAGAGAATTTTCGACTCTCTGGTTCACTTCCCAAATGGTGTCAATGGTTGGGGCTAGCCCAGGCCAAAGCCAGGAGCCAGAAACTCCACCTTGGTTTTTCATGTGGATGGCAGAGAACCAAAAGTTTGGTCCATCCTCTGTTGCTTCCCCAGGTGCATTAGGAAGGAGCAGGATCTAAAGCAGAGCAAACAGGACTTGAATCAGTACTCCAATATGAGATTCAGGCATTGCACGTGGTGGCTTAAACCACTGTGCCACAACGCTGGCCCCATCCACCTGTTTTCAGTTGTAACACACACATACTTGTTAAGCAATTTCATGGCAAACAGATGGTTTACAAAAATACTGAGAGTCCTCACCTCTCTTGACTTACTAAATCATAAGTGAT
The DNA here is from genome assembly GCF_051225735.1 of Oryctolagus cuniculus. Taxonomy (NCBI): domain Eukaryota; kingdom Metazoa; phylum Chordata; class Mammalia; order Lagomorpha; family Leporidae; genus Oryctolagus; species Oryctolagus cuniculus. The sequence continues at coordinate 58,502,553 of NC_142869.1, read as the reverse complement.
CTGTGTAAAAAAAAAATTAGATCATAAAATAATGAATAAGAATAAGCTGCTTATTCTTATTCTTAGCAGCAACGGAAAAAATGTAAACATTCAGAGGACAACCACTGTGTTTAATCTCTCACATATTTTATCATTTAATTCTGCTGACAATTTTTTTTTTTTTTTTTTTTTTTTTTTTTTTTTTTTTGCTCAAAGCCACCTACCACATCAGAGACAGCTGGACCTTCAACCTCACGGCCAAGTACTTCACCCATGAGTGAAGAGTTTGGTCATTCATTGCTGACTTTCTGAACCAGAGGAGAAACTTTCTACTGATCTGTGAGAGGAATAGCATTCCTGTGGTCTGGAAACGTACAGTTATGAAGTTTCTATTGGGAAACACGCAGGCAACATGACATTTTTCTTCTTCCTGCTCTAATAAGCTGCTAGGATTTGAAATCCAGAGGTGACTGAGTTACCCAATTGTAAGAATTGTGAGCAGCACTTTTTAAGAGAAAAGATTCTCTTCGTCATTACTCTGTGCAGTGAAGCCTGCAGGAAAAGATAAGCTAAGGAGGGCTTGAATATCAAAGCCCACACAAGTCCTATACTCTTGACGATTCCAAAATAAAGAGCTGCCAGTTCCATGGAGCATGATAGAAATTTGAGACTCCAAGAGTACTGGCAAGTTATTTCATTTAAAATCGGTAAAAACATATGACTGCAATTAAACATCTATCCTTTAAAATCCAATGCGTAAATGAGTGCAAATCTTTCCATTATTTTTGTCCTGCTGAATTCTGACCTCCATCCTGTGACCCCATTGCCAACTACCTCTAACAGATCTTAGCAGTGTCACGTTGCACACACTGTTTTCCTTGCTTGTTCAAACACAGCAAGAGTAATGGATTGCTTCTAACCCAGAGACTCCAAACATCAAAAGTTTCTGTAGATCCATTTTTAAGGTTTATGTTCAACAAATTATTCAGAAGGGAAAACACTATAGTATTTGTTTTCATCTAGGAAAGATGAGAGAAGAGGGTCAGGAAAGCATGTCTTTTTTGATTTTCCTCTGTTTTCACATGGTGACAAACGCCACGTCAAATCTTCACCAAGCTGAGTACATACTTTTCACCAAGTGGGTAACTCTTACAGCAGAAAGATTCAGCAAATGCTGGCAGCATGTGTAATTCAAAATCCTTGGAGGTTTTAGATACCCTCATGCAATTCTGTAAGTGTTGCTAGAAAATGCGTACACTGAATTGATTGGGGCTATCAAATACTCTCCTCAATGTTTTTAATCTTATAATAAACTGATACTATCTTTTAGTTTTAGGTCATCAAATCATAGATGATTTAAAAATTTGGTATCTTTGTTGATTAAGCCCAAGAATCAGTAAAGATGGAAATTGATTCTACATATTCAGCTATCTGTCTTAACTTCTTATTAAAAAAAACTATTTTGATTTTATTTGAAAAGCAGAAAGGAAGAGAGGAAGGGAGAAAAAATGGAGGGAGAGAGGAGAGAGAAAGAGAGTAAGCTGGAGAGAGATTTTTGCAGCCTATTGTTTTTTCCCCCAAAGCCCTTAAAAGCTGAGGTGGGGCCAGGCCAAAGCCAGGAGTCCAGAACCCAATCCTGGTTTCCCAGACAGATGTCAGGAACACTTGAAACATCATCTGCTGCCTTCAGGGCATGCATTAGCAGGATGCTATATCAGAAGCAGAAGAACCAAGACTCAAACAAGGCACTCTCATATGGGATATTAGCATCCCAAGTGGCAACAACCACTGCACCAACAGTCTGCCCCAGACTCTTGTGTTCTTACAAAATTCCTTCTAAGTTATTTCTTTCTTTCCTACACACACACACACAAATATACAAATTGCTCCTATTAATGTAAGCTTCTAATTAATGTAACTTCTAAAAAATGAAAGCAATACAATTAGTTACAAAGTACTTTATTGATTTTTCAATTTTCAGCTAATATTGTGAAGAGCAGTGGGATTTCTACTATTTACAAACTCACATAACAGGATTATTCTCATAGTGGAGGTTAACATCTAAACAGAACTGTGGGGGCTCTATTATCTCTTCAGCAAACTAACAAAATGAGCATCTTGTTTTTGTTTCACTGACTTTATTTGGTGATATTTCTTTTTTTTTTTTTTTTTTTTTTTTTTTTTTTGACAGGCAGAGTGGACAGTGAGAGAGAGAGACAGAGAGAGAAAGGTCTTCCTTTGCCGTTGGTTCACCCTCCAATGGCCGCCGCTGCAGCCGGCGCACCGCGCTGATCCTGGCAGGAGCCAGGAGCCAGGTGCTTTTCCTGGTCTCCCATGGGGTGCAGGGCCCAAGCACCTGGGCCATCCTCCACTGCACTCCCTGGCCATAGCAGAGAGCTGGCCTGGAAGAGGGGCAACCGGGACAGAATCCGGCGCCCCAACCGGGACTAGAACCCGGTGTGCCGGCGCCGCAAGGTGGAGGATTAGCCTATTGAGCCACGGCGCCGGCTCTATTTGGTGATATTTCTATTTATTACTGGTGTTACTGGATTTTCCTTAGTTATCAGACTTGGTCATTACATTTTACAGCAGCCTAACCTAAGATGGAAGAGTGATACAGGAACACAGGTCTCTTCTAAATGAATCACAGATTTAGAGTGATGAGTTAATATTCCTGAGTGTATCTTTGGACTGAATTTCTCCCATTGCTTGCAGCAAGTTTTACTGATATGAACCAAAACTAGTGGAAGTCTCCTAGCATCACTCACTACCAGCTGTCTGCTAAAGAATGGATCTGGGTTGTGTTCTGAAGATGACATTGTTCTCAAATTTGAGCATCAGATTCCTGAAGGTTTTCACCATTGCCTCTTGAAGATTTTCATACTGAATCCCACTTGAAGATATCTTTCATTTTATTTGGAAGGCAGAGAGAAAGGGAGAGAGTAAGAAGAGGGCAGGTAGGGAGAGAGAGAGAGAGAGAGAGAGAGATAGAAGATTTTCCTTTTCCCCTCATGCTAGAGCATTTCTTCTATGGAGAAGGAATCAAATATGAAAATTAAATATATATGAGACAAACATAAACCTGAACTATAATATTTTATACATTATTTCTGGGAATTTCCTGTATTTCTATAGTTACCAAGGGAAAATTCTATTAGCCAAAGTATGAAAATAATCCTACAAAAAGTCAATTTGGGGGAACTAAAGAATCTTGGTTGTATTTAAACTGTAAATTTAGGCATATGTTAAAGGATAGAAAGTAAGAAGGTAAAAACTCTTTCATGAATGAATTGAATTGCCATAGACCAGATTTCCTAAATTAACCAAAGTATATTCTTTTTGAGAGCATCTGGGTCTACAAAACACTCTGTTAAAGAATATTTTTCTCAATTGATAGGAACTTCAATAAAAATATTTAGATAAAGTTTGTTCACTTACAGTTTGACAAAATAAATAGCTCTTTAAATCATTTAAAATAAGCCAGTTTCATTCTCTCATTCACTCAGGAAGGAAACTGAATGGATCTGAGATACTTGGGAGATACAGGCTTTTTCAATGGATGAATTAGGAATGGTAAGGTGATAATTGCATTTTTAATCACAAACAGTTCACCATACAGCAATCCACTTGATTGATGGAAGTGTCCTAATGGATCTCTTATCGTGAGTTAAGCATACTCTCATAACAAAACTGTTTTTGAGTAATTTTTCCCATTATAAATTTAAGGAAGCCTTCTATAAGGGCTCCATAAATAAGGAAGCATATATATGAGCCCTGCTAATAATTGGAATTATTATAGAAAACACCAAGTTTTGAACATTGACTCATTTTGTTCTCATAACATCTCTTTGGACAGACAAATGATCAAACTGAAACACGACGAGATTCAATTTTCAGTATTAAATAATTAATGAGTAGCAGAATTGAATATAAAAGTCAGCTTTTAGAGCCCTAAATCCCAAGTCTATGTCATGTATGATTTAACATCTGCTTGTTATTGTCTTTACTTAGTATAAGGACATTCCTTATATTAGAAATTAAATCTGATAGTATATTATAGCCCATTTTCCCCATTGAAACATGACTGTAGGCATAAACATTCTTCTTTGTGAAAGTATATTTTTAAATTTTATACATCACTCATTCTGAACTAATTAATTTTAGGATATCCTGATAGTCTAGTACAACTAACCATTAAGTCAGCTGTTAGATCATAGTAAAAGAGGATATATAAGGGCAGCTCCTATACAAACAAACAAACAAACAAAAAAACCCAGGATTCCTCCAGGAAGAAAATGACTTTGCTTAAACTGAATCACGCAGTGAAAAAGCCATTTTCAAATCCAACAAAGACAAGTATATTAAATCATTTTAACTCTGTCATTTATTTCTGATTTTATATATATACATATGTGTGTGTGTGTGTGTGTGTACACGTAATGCTGGAAATAAAATATATACATAAAAATATCTATTTGTGAAAAGTTTTATGAATTATTTTTAATGTTAGCAAACCTACTAAAGCATTTATTCAGGAGGATGAATGGAATTCAAATGAAAGATAAGGTTACAAAACACACACAACCTTTTTATAGTTTAGAAAAGGGACATCCAAAGAGAAAAATAAGTGGATAGACTTTATTGGGAAAAATGACAAAATTAGTGACTGGCTGCTCAAAAAATTTATTGGCACTCATTATATTATCTCAGTAAAGAGAAATGCCACAAAATATTATTTAAACAGATATTTAAAGGCATAGTGATGTTGATGTAGTCACCAGATGAATCTATTCCATAGCAGTTTAGTCAGGTCAATCAAGGAATTTGTAGCTGCTATTTATATGGTTCGTGACGATATATTTCCACAAGAATATTGAAATCTCCAAGTCTTTTTGTCAAATTAGAGCTGCTACCAAGCATGAGGCTTTACTTAAAGGTGTTTACTCAAAGAAAAACTCAGGCTTCTGTGAACTGGCTTTTGCTTCTGGAAAAAAGAAAGGTACTTATTTTAACAATTTAGAGAAAATTTTATAATTAGCATTTATAATCAGCCTATTTGTAGGAATTATTGTAAAATTTTAAAGACAAATATAGTTGACATATATTTCTTTATTTTCAATATTTTTTGTTTTGCTACTGAACCCTTTTGTGATTTTTTATATTCATCAACACTGATCTTGAGATGATTCTTTTTATATTTTAATAATGAGGGGCCAGGGCCAGCACCGTGGCTCACTTAGTTAATCCTCCGCCTGCGGCGCCAGAATCCCATATGGGCACCGGGTTCTAGTCCCAGTTGCTCCTCTTCCAGTCAAACTCTCTGCTGTGGCCCAGGAGGGCAGTGGAGGATGGCCCAGGTTCTTGGGCCCTTGCACCTGCATGGGAGACCAGGAAGAAGCACCTGGCTCCTGGCTTCAGATCTGTGAAGCGCCAGCTGTAGTGGTCATTTGGATAGTGAACCAACACAAGGAAGATCTTTCTCTCTCTCTCTCTCACTGTCTATAACTCTACCTGTCAAATAAATTTAAAAAAAAATAATAATAATGAGGGGCCAGTGCTGTGGCGTAGTGGGTTAAGCCTCTGCCTGTGACACTGGCATCCCACATGGACACCTGTTTGTGTCTCTGCTGCTCCACTTCCAATCCAGCTACCTGCTTAAGACCCTGGGAGAGCAGTGGAGGATGGCCCAAGTGTTTGGGTCTCTGTCACCCACGTGGGAGACCCTGAAGAACCTCCTGGCTCCTGGCTTTGACCTGGCCCAACTCTGGCCACTGTGGCCATTTGGGGAGTGAACCAGCAGATGGAACATCTCTCTCTCTCTCTGCCTCTCCCTCTCCATGTCCGTGGCTCTACCTCTCAAATAAATAAATCAATCTTTGGGGGAAAAAAAATGAAGCTTTTTTTTTTTCTCCACTAAAATTGTTGCCTGAATTCTTAGGAATCTCAATTCTGCTTAATTTCACTACAGTAGACATTCTCAGAATGTAACGCAAAATTATTTTGAAAGATATTAATATCATTCACGAACAAATAGTTTACAAGTATTTGGATGTAGTGCTATATCATACAAGGAGATAATATTTTACCTGTAATTCAGTCTAAAATTAAAAATCACGATTCCATATTTTATCATAAATCATATCTATCTCCTATTAATCCTGTTTATTAACACTAACAACAGTAACAAAAACTCCCAGAAATTTCTCCTAGGAACTCAGAGCTAGAGAGGCCAATGCTCTTATACAGGTCGTAGTATGATTTTCAAGTAGAATTTCACTCTACTGTTATTTAATCTTTTGAGAAAACATCAAAAAGTAAAGACTTGTGTGTGTGTCTCACAATTTGTAATCATGCCCAATATAATGCTACTTTAAAAATAATATAAGTACCATATGAGCATTCAGTAGATTCACACGCATTTTGCTAGAATGTACTATGACAATTTTGCAGCTTTTAGAGCAGTTCTTAGCTCATTGAAGGTCAGTTTTCCTCCCTTCACTGTTTATAAGCCTTTACAGTGATTCCTCCATGTTTGAAGAGTTACGAAAATATATTTTTAAAGTACAGTATTGTACTCTGAAAAAATACACTGTGATAAACACTGGAAATTACATACTAAGAAATATGCATATTTAGCAATTTGTCCACAAGTGTGGAATAAATTTTATTTCTGAACACAATATATATCAAAAGTTCTGAGTGTTCCAATTAAAAGGATGAAAAAAAATGGCATTAGATAAAATTGATAATTACTATGGGAGTACCAAGAGAAAGAAAGAAATCTGTAATATCAATACGGATCACCAGTTAGGGTTTTCTTGACCAAATAGGAATGAGAAGATATGTTCCTTGAGTGGAGGAACCTTCTGGAAACACCTTCTTCTCTCCTGCCTACATCTAAGTATGGGTAAGATTTATGAGCTGCTTTAAGATGGATCAGGAAGAGATCACCCCACTTACAAGTCCATCAAAGCTCAGTCTTCTGACAACTCATGCTCCTACTGTCTCAGATCCCCGCTCATCCTACTCCTAAAATGCTCTGGAGAAAACTTTATCTTCATGGAGGCAAGCATCAATTATTAGGGGATGCAGCCCATTGCCTCTACCTTCTTTCCTATGTTCATTGTCCATTCAAATACTAATGGGCAGGACACATACACACAGTGTCACTTAAAATGTCCTTAATTCTTCTGCTATCACAATTTCTCCATCAGCCTGGGCATGTCTTTGGCTCTGAAGGAAAGTTTAGAAAATGTAACTAAAATCACCCTTTTACAATTAACTTCTAGAACATAATCTAGAAATTCCTGGACTTTGAATTTAGTTAAACTAGATGCATATTCCAGTCTTTTCAAAGACTAATTTTATGAATTTAGACAAATAATTTAGGTGCTCTGAGTTTCAATTGCATCAGGCTATAATTCTTGTGGAGAAATTGTAATACATTTGTGTATCGATGATGAATGAGTGAATAAATAAATGATAAACAATTTCATTCCAAAATTCAAAATTTTAATATTTGCATAAATGCACGGATGAACCCATTTGAAAAATCCATGGATCAGCTGTTCTAAGATTAGACAGGAGTAAATTTAAGAAAACAGTTATGCAGTCTCTGGGGTAATGTTCCACAAGAAATCGTTTCCTCTTGCAGTGTTCACTCCCATCACATTTTCTGTGTCTACATGAAACTATGCGAAAGGGTGAGAAAGGTGGATTTATTTGTAATGTGTATACGGACCTCCAATGTTGGGTGACTTATCAAGTTCCCTTAGACCTCAGTTATCACCTTGGGAATAAGGTGACAACATCTAATTCACAAGACTGCTTGGCTGACTAACTAGCGTGACTATTCTGCTCAATATGTCACCTGGAACATAAATATGTACTTAGTAAAATATGAATCTACATTCTGTTTGACATTAATATCAATATAATTATAACATTACTTATTATACATAATATATAATACTGTATTTTGAAGTATTTTAAACACTGTAGAGCCTCCTTATTCATAGTTTCACTTTTTCACAATTTCAGCTACCTGAAGTCAACTGTAGTACAAAAATATTAAGTGGAAAATTCAGACATAAGTAATTTGTAAGTTTTAAATAGCTCATTGTTCTGGGAAGAATGCTGAAATGTCATACAGTCTCACATCCCACCTGAGGCAAGAATCACCTTGTTGTCCTGTACATCCATGCTATATCCATCACTCACAGTAGCCCTCTCTATTATCAGATTGGTTGTCACCATATAGCATTATTTGTGTTCAAGTAAACTTTATTTTACATAAAAATGGCCACAAGACATAAGAGTGGTAATGTTGGCAATAGATATGCCAAAAAGAGGTCATAAAGTGCTTCTTTTAAGTTATCTTGAAAAAAAGAAAGAAAGAAAAGTGAGTACGGTAAAAATTGAGAAAGAAAATTTGGGGGCTGGCACTGTGGTGTAGCAAGTAAAAGCCATCATCTGTGGCTCCAGGATCCCATATAGGTGCTGGTTCGAGTCCCTGGCTGTTCCACTTCCAGTCCGGTTCCCTGCTAATGCTCCTGGGAAAGCAGTGGAAGATGGCCTAAGTCCTTGGGCCTCTGCACCGGCGTGGGCGATTTGGAAGAAGCTCCTGTCTCCTGGCCTCAGGTTGGTCCAGCTCCCTCATTGTGGCCAATGGTGGAAAATTCTCTCTCTCTCTCTCTCTGCCTCTCTCTCTCTCACTGTAACTTGCCTTTCAAATAAATAAATAAAACCTTATAAAAAATTTTGAGAGATAACATCCACATAACTTTTATTATAATATAGTATTATAATTATTCTATTTTATTATTATTTATCTTTCTGTGCCCAATTTATAAATTAAATTTATCATATGTATGCATGAGAGGTGTTCAAAAAGTTCATGGAAAATGCATATTATGAGAAATTTATGTGCCATAATAATCTCATCCTAATTGTTATAATATGCTGGACGAGATCTAATTTGAGGCACTAAGAAGGATGAGATCAGTTTTAAAAGAACCTCAATAAAGAGTAACATATGCTCTACTAAAATTGAAGCAATAACAACCATCAGATTTATGATTACGCTTAAAATGAAGATTGGTGAAATCACTAATGTTCTATGAAAAAGTTATGAGGATGATGTTCTAATGGAATCAGAAGTTTATAAATGGATACTAACTTTAAGAAAAATATTGAAGATGAAGCCCAAAGTGAAAAATCATCAAAATCAATTTTTGAGGAAAATTTAATCTTGCTATGGGCTGACAATGAACAGCAATAACAACCACCCGCACCACAGACAATGACATTGGCTCAGCTGACACATTCTGAGTGAAAAATTAAAGGGGGATATATTTTCTGCCTTATGAGTGCTAGAACTGTTGTGCCCAGGTCGGTTTCAGACAAGAGCTGTGCTTTCAATGGAAATTTTAAACAAGCAGAATCAAGAACTCTGAAATATTTCTTCATAGAATTGGAGCAAGAGATGAAACATGGCTTTACCAAAATGATCCTCAAGACAAAACACAATCAAAGCAATGGCTACCAAGAGGTGGAAGTGGTTTAGTCAAAGCAAGAGCAGACTGATCAGAGAAAAGGGTTTGGCAATAGGTTTTTGGAAGGCTTAACGTGTTTTGCTTGTTCACTTTCTGAAAGGCCAAAGAATGATAACATCTGCTTGCTAGGAGAGTATTTGGGAAAGGTAGTCAAAGCCTGAGCGGAAAAACATCAGGGAAATCTCATCTGGGCAAGTCCTCCTCCACAATGATGCCCCTGCTGATTCTTCACAGCAAAATGAGAGCAATTTTGTGAGAGTTTCAGTGGAAAATCAGTAGGCATCTGATTTGGTACCTTCTGATTTTCCTTTTTGCTAACCTAAAGTGTTTTTTTTTTTTTTTTTTTTTTTTTTTGGACAGGCAGAGTTAGACAGTGAGAGAGAGAGACAGAGAGAAAGGTCTTCCTTTTTCTTTTGGTTCACCCCTCAAGTGGCTGCTATGGCAGGTGCGCTGCACCAATCTGAAGCCAGGAGCCAGGTGCTTCCTCCTGGTCTCCCATGCAGGTGCAGGGTCCAAGAACCTGGGCCATCCTCCTACCACAGCAGAGAGCTGGACTGGAAGAGGAGCAACCGGTATAGAATCCGGCGCCCTGACGGGGACTATTACCCGGGGTGCTGGCGCCACAGGCAGAGGATTAGCCTAGTGAGCCGCAGCGCCGGCCAACCTAAAGAGTTTTTAAAGGGCACTGATTTTTCTTCAAGTAATAATGTTTAAAAGACTGCATTATGAGGTTAAATTCCTAGGACTCTCAATTCCTTAGGGATGGACTGAATGATTAATGCAATCGCTTACCAAATTGTTTTGAATTAGTTTCAGCTTCTGTTGAGAGACAAATTTTATATTTTTCATCTTTTAATTCCATTTTCCACAAACTTGTTGAAGTGCCCCCAGGAAGAAAACATGCATCCTCGCTAACTGTTTTCAGGAAAAAAATGTGCTACACAGTCCCTCCTTTGGCCATTAAGTATCCCTATAAATCTTTCTGCCTATATTTACATTTATAAACACAATAAAATAACATTTTCTAAAAGAAGAGGAACATAAGTCTATGATTTTACAGAGAACAGACATAGTAGGGACATATGAAGAGATTTACACTGTCTTCTGAGATGTAAGGTTAAGAAAAGAAAGCTGTCAGTGTACGTGGAACTATGTTTATTACTGGGGCTTTGTGACAAAGTCTTAAATCTAGCCTTGGTGTCAAATTCTGGTTACACATCAAACTCCTATAGTTGACAGAGGTATGTGGATGAAAGAATGGTCTCAGAGAACTCTTTTCTACTTCACCCAAAGTCTGTTGCCTACTGTGACCCCAACATCTCTGTTAAACAGTACAACATCCAATCTGTCATCCTCTTCTCCACCTAGTCTACATTCCAAATGTCCACTGTGATACTTTTTAAAAAATATTTATTTTATTTTATTTGAAAGGCAGAGTTACAGAGAGAAGGAGGGAAAGACATTCACAGAGAGGTTTTTTTTCTGCTGGTTCACTCACCAAATGGCAGGGGCTGGGCCAGAACAAAGGCAGGAGCCAGGAGCTTGTTCCAGGTCCCCCATGTGGGTCCAGGGGCCCAAGCACTTGGCCCATCCTCCATGGCTTTCCCAGGTGCATTTGTAGAGAGTGGGATTGAAAGTAGAGCAGCCTAGGACTCAAACTGTGTGGGATCAAAAACTCAAACAATGTGGGATCCTGATGTAGCAGGTAGTGGCTTAACCCACTGCCACAATATTGGCCCATTGTCACACTTCTTCCCCAACAGTTTTTAGAGGCTACAAAATATTTGTGAACTCTTATAGGCACTATTCAATATTGCAAAGTAAAATTGGAGCATGGGATTAGATTGGGGGTGTCAGCAAACATTTTAAGTGAACCTTTAGAACAAGAGGAAGCAATTTGAGGGAATGTGTTCAGCATTTAGTTTTCCCTTTTGTCACTCATCAGTAGGCTTTTTAGGTCCTCTAGTTAAGAAAAATACAATAAGAATATTAGTTAATGCCATTATATATACATATATATATGGACTCAACATTAATAGTAGGTAATTCCATTTCATTTATATGGACTCATTTCCATAGAGTGGAGGCAACTCTCCTGCAGTCAACACCTCCTGAACCTATGTCTGGCTCCGAGAAAGAGCTATGAGAGATCTGGGGAAAATAACCAAGAATCCATGAGTTCTGCCCTCAGAAAAAAAAATCTACAGCACTTGTGTTAAACCAGCACATAGGAGGTCTCTGTAAATTCTCTGTAAAGACTTCATTATTGGGTACCAAATCTTTGGTCAGGCACTATACTTTTTACATGTGCAACACAGTTTGATCATAATATTGCATAATATGCAGTGGTGCTCACTGGCTGGAAAGATGGTACATACCTCCAAAGGGGAATGTCAGAACTAGTAGAAGGTGTGTGCGGCTGACAATGTATGCTGACTGCCCTCTTCGCCCCCACTCCTGCTAAAACACTGATTTTGATAGATTCCCTGCAAAGGCATTTCTCCTGCCCATTGTGAGACTACAAGGTAGAATGTGGTAACTACTCCAACTACTGGAAAATAAATAAGACAGCTAAGAGTATATAAGTGATCTTCCTTGGAGAAGATGGCATTTAATTGAGACTTGGAGGTGGGTGGTGTTCTAATAAGCAGAAGGGAGGAGGAGTTTTGAGAAGAGCAATCATTGCGGAGGAAAGAATAAGGTAGTGAGGTGGGAAAATGCAAGGCATGGGCGGTCTTCAGATTGCATAAAGAAGGTTAATCTTATGTTCCAGGATGCAGTCATGATCTTGCTCCCTGACTGCCCCAGGAGTAGAGGGTCACCATTCCAGGCTACAGCAAGGGTGATCAAGACACAATTATTATAAGGGATAACATCCCCAAGGTGCAGCCTATAAAGGTGAAGCTGGATGAATCAGATTCAGATCTGTACTTGGCCTTTCTTGACAATGAGCTCAGGAAGTTTTTTGCTCTCTCCTCCCATGCACAGAGATGTCCTATTTAGATTCCACCTCTGTGAACATGAGACAGGCCATGTGGAACGTCTGAGAAACATAGTAGCCCAGATGCTGCTGATATGCTGCCAGGGTGGAAGACTATGTTAATGAAGATGTGCATGACTGAATAGCACACTGGCACACACTTACTGTTCAGACTGTTATTTAAGCTCTTTTAGGGCTAAGTAACTTTGGTAACTATCATCTCTCAGAATGTTAAAATTCTGAATTTCCAAATTTTCCATTTTACCAAATGCATGCCCTTCGCTCATAATAGTAGTATAATGTGGAATACAAGCTGCAGAGGTTAAACTGAAAGTGGAACAATAAAATACATGAAAAAATAATTTACTAATGTCGCTCCCCGTCTTCGTGGAGGAACGACACAGGACCCTGCACTGTTCTTTCGTCTGCTCGGCCCTCCCCGGGTTTGCTGCTGGTCCTTCCCGGGTTGGCTGCTGGTCCTTCCCGGGTTGGCTACCATCCCTTCCACCTCCGTGGAAGGGCGGTTCCCCCTGCCACATTCCCCACTTCCGCGGGGGAGCGGCACCCCGCCGGCCGGCTCTCTCGGGGGCTGCACAGGTGTTCCTTCAGATGTTCCTCTTAGATGTTCCTGGTGCATATTGTCTCTCTCCTCCTTTATAGTCCTCTTCCACCAATCCCAACTCTGCTACCCACACGCCGAGTACTCTGCTCTCCTCCAATCAGGAGCAGGTCCCACAGTTTATTGGTTGAACTGGAGGCAGCTGTGTAGAAGCTGTTTCCCTTCTCAGCGCCATATTGTGGGAGAGCAGATGCATAGAATAAGTCTTAATTCCAGTAACTTAGTCTAGTCCGAGTTGCTCCCAGTTGCTCCCCACAACTAATAATATAAAACATGTAACAAATTACTAGTAACACCTCATTTAAACTATTTCATTTTGAACCATAATTAAGAGGGAGAAAAGTGCAAACTCTAGCTATTGACTACAAAAGACTCTGCTTCCCTCTGGTTATTTGTCCCCAGAGATGTTAGGATTCACTCTCCTGGGAACTTAGCTATTATGCTTTACATGAAGTGTTTTAATTTACTCAAAAGGTAATGGAAAACTATAACAAATACTTAAAAATAGAGATATCTTATAATTAGAACTTCTTGGGGCTGGCTCTGTGGCATAGCGGATTAAGCCGCTGCCTGCATTGCCGGCATCCCATATGGACACCAGTTCGAGACCCAGCTGCTCCACTTCTGATCCAGCTCTTTGCTATGGCCTGGGAAAGCAGTAGAAGATGGCCCAAATCCTTGGGGCCCTGCAGCCCCATGGGAGATGCAGAGGAAGCTCCTGGCTCCTGGCTTCTGGCTTGGGATTGGTGCAGCTCTAGCTGTTGCGGCCAACTGGGGAGTGAACCAGAAATGGAAGACCTCTCTCTCTGCCTCTCCTCCCCCTCTCTGTGTAACTCTGACTTTCAAATAAATAAATAAATCTTTAAAAAATATAATTAGAACTTCTTAAAGTGTATGGAGCATGATATAATTTTGTTCTGTTGAAAAGATCTATTTTTATTTTCTGTAAATAACAGATGCAGAAGGTAAAGACCAGTTTAGGGGACTAATAGAGATTGCAGGCAAATAAGATTAAAAAAAATAGTCTTCAGGTGTTATTGCCATCAACTGGTTTGGATATGAGACAGTCTAGCCATTATATTTTTTCTCATTAAGCAGCCTGCTATCCGTAAGTTCTACGAGTGCACTCCTGAAGTCTCTCTGGGCGCCCATGGGCCAAGGTTTGGAAGAGAGCCAGCGTCATTTCCTGATGACACGTGTGGACAAGAAGCCAGGCTTTCCCTAGAGAAGCAAAGGATTTGGCTAGAGGTAGCGTTCAGATGAAGGATTCTTCAGCGTTCCGTTATGAAATCGAAAGGAAGAATCGGCCTGGTTTAAATTGTGGAACTTCTCAGAAGGGGCAAGAGAAACTGTGGGTGTCAGTGGGGGAGTGTGAAACTACAGTTTACTTCTGCCTTAGTTCTGATGTTGGCAGGGAAGAAGCCAGCAAAGAGGAGCTGAGGATTGCCAGCACCTGTGCCAAAGCCTTACCTGCACTGCACCCCCACCCCCGCCACCCGTGCACCACCCAAACCCTTACCCCTTTATGCAGGTGCAGCTGCAGGGGTTTTGCTTGTTAAAAGGTGGCACCAGCTAAAAACATTCAAGACAGCTGCTGGCTGTGTCCCCGGATTGAACTGTAGCTCATTATAAAGTCATAATAATAAAATTACTATGACAGACACTCCCACCCCCAACATGCACCTGACACCCTGACGCTTCTGAGATTTCTAAAAAGGGCAATGGGAATGGGTAGTGTCGCTCCCCCTCTTCGCGGAGGAACGACACAGGACCCTGCACTGTTCTTTTGTCTGCTCGGCCTTCCCCGGGTTTGCTGCTGGTTTTTCCCGGGTTGGCTACCATCTCTTCCACCTCCATGGAAGGGCGGTTCCCCCTGCCACTTTCCCCACTTCCGTGGGGGAGCGGCACACCGCCGGCCGGCTCTCTCGGGGGCTGCACAGGTGTTCCTCCAGGTGTTCCTGGTACATGTTGTCTCTCTCCTCCTTTATAGTCCTCTTCCACCAATCCCAACTCTGCTACCCACACGCCGAGTACTCTGCTCTCCTCCAATCAGGAGCAGGTCCTGCTGCTTATTGGTTGAACTGGAGGCAGCTGTGTAGAAGCTGTTTCCTCCTCTCCCAGTGCCATATTGTGGGAGAGCAGATGCATAGAATAAGTCTTAATTCGAGTAACAGTCTAGTCTGAGTTGCTCCCCACAGGTAGTACTCAAGCCTCACCTCAAACTCCACCCTCTTTGAATATCCAGTTAAAATTTGCCTCAGGTGCCATGCCCCATGGCCCAGATCCTATAAAAGGCTGGCCCATTACATTCTTAAGTGCTACTCTCTCCCGAGCTTGTGTGCACTCGCCCTTGGGTGTGTCTTTTCATTTTTAATGACCTCTGCTTCTCTGCTGACCTTTGCCTACCTGACTCCTTAAATTCTTCCTCACCTTGTGACAGAAGCCTGGACCCAGCCTAGCCAGGGGCCATTCCTGCAGCAGTTCCTGGAGATTCTTATGTTAGATACTGAGCAGGAATGAGAGGGTAGTGACTACGTTCACTCCACTATGTACTCAATTTTCTAAGCTTTTAGGATCTTTAACTCAGCTCATGTACTTAATGGGCCTTAAAACTTTAAGCTTTAGAAAGAACAAAAAATTTTCTAAAACTTAGATTTCTCTAATCAAACATCTCTTTCCCTGCTGCTTTTCTCTGAAACATTGTCTTTGAAACTCTTAACCAGACTAAAACCTCAAAATTTAAAATTCTGCATGTATCAGTAAGAAGAATCTCAATTCCCTTTTTCCTGCAAAGTTAAAAATACTTAGTTAACGTCACTAGAATAGTATTTTCAATGGGCAATTCCACAATCACATTTCATTTTTCTCGGGGTAGGGAGGGGCGTATTGGGGGGAAGCCTACAAGTGCTGTTTGCCTAACTGGGCTCCGGTGAACAGTTAACTTCGCCTGGTTTTGTTCTCACTGGTTTATTATCAGGAGCCCAGGCCCAGTCCCACAAGTAGAAGCAGGTGTTGTCACCAGGGTATCTGGAAACAAAAGTACATTCGTAGTCTATAAAAATCATGTCCGCCGCCGAAGGGAAACAGCTTTCCTTGAAAATCCTTACTGCAGCTTTCCTTCCCACAAGGACGTCCATAAGAGATGTTTCTTTCTCCCTGAATATGAATCCAGATTTTCCCCAAGAGAAGCCAGATTTAGCATAGACTGGATGAGGGAGAGGTTCGAATCCTTACAGTCTCAGGGGTCATCTTTTTGACACCCTAGAGAACCAAAAGGACATGTGTGAGGACAAAAGTTTGAAAGTTGAAGAAAGATCTTGGGTCGCTGACAGAGGACCCAGGGTTCTGCTATGCCTACCAAATTTTGCAATATTTCCAAGTGGGTGAAGTGTGAAAAAATTATTAGATTCTGGAGTCACCAGAGACTTTGTCCGGGTATCGTATCTGAAATTCTTAGAAGTAGAGGCCATGTAGGTGTTCTCAGTGTGCAAGGAGAAGAGGCTGTATGGACTGTGGGTCAAGAGAGCCACGCGGAGCCACTCAGCTTGCAGGGAACCCCAGCACCTCTGTAGTGTGGTGAGCAGCTTGTTCTCTGGCCCTGATGGAAGAAGGAAAGAGCAAAGGTTTCATGGTCTGGAGTAGAAACAAGGGGTCAGGTGTTGGAGGTAGAAGGTAGTAGCATGAAGCAGGTGGTAGGATGAATTGGAAGAGAGACCTGAGGTCAAGTAAGGAGCCGATCCTTATCCTGAGTTTGGGATACCACTAGTCCCCTAGCACAGCAAGGCCATGTGAAGGAAGATGAAAGCCTGGCCAGGCTTACTCTGCTTCAGTTAAAACACGGAGTGACAAGCTATGTCTTCAAACAGATAACAGAGGGACTTCAGCTGGAAATGTTTTTGGTACAGAAAAAATGGAAGTTATGTTATTTGTGTGCATGATCTATGGCCTAAGGAATTCATACATGCTATTAAAATACTGTTTGACAAACTAAATGCTAATTTTTTTAAAGTTCACAGTATTCAGATGCTTTCTCATGTTTTCTAACAACAAGAATCCCTGCTAAAACAGAACTGTATCTGTTCTGAGGGATAAATCGCATAAAATGGACACTGAATGCAAAGCAATTCATAAAATACATACAGCATGACTGTTTACAGCAAGTGCTAGAGCAGACAAAACTAGAACATGAGTTGCTTAAAATTATATGAAGAAGCATAACAGCTAAGGAAAAAAGATAAAGGGATGATGATCACATAATTCAGGATAGTGGTTAACTCGGGAGGGAGAAAAGATGAAGTTAACTGAAGAGGCCAGGAAGGAAACTGCCAGGGCAGTGCCTATCCCGGCTTCCAAGTCAGGCTTCCCTTTTCTGCCTCCTCCATTCTTCCTTTCCTTCCCCTCTGTGGCTCTCCTCCCCTACCCCCACCACCCTCTCTCTCAGCATGTGATTATTTGAATTCTTGGTACCAGGCACTGTTCTAGGATTATCAGCATTCAAGGCAGATATGACTGTTCTAACAACAACAAAACTTTTTAATGAGGGGAAACAAAAATTAAGCTATTAAGTCAACTACTTAGAAACTAGACTGAGAAGTGTCTTGGGAAAAATACCTGAAGGTGAGATCAGAAAGGCAAGGAAGAATGTGAGTGGAATTTGAATTTTTTTTGTTTGTTTTTGTATTTGTGGGGTTTTTTTGGGCCAGGAAAGACCTCATTGATAAACTGACAAGGAAAGCTAGATTTGAGAGAGGCAAATTGGCAGTGTAGGAAGGAAAAATTGCTTATAACAGAGATGCAAGTTCAAAACTCAGCAAGAAATACAAATGCATGGAAAGAACAGGACTGTGTGGAGGTCAGTGTGGCTGGAGTAGAACAAGCAGGTGAGGGAGAGCAGCAGGAGCTGAATCAACAGAGAAAGGGGTGGGCACAGGTGTGAATCACAGGGCCCTATACCTGGTGCACCTGGCCCTCACATGTTGGTGGGATCTCATGGTTTCATTTTAGGAATTTAAAATGTGGTTGTTACCTTTTCATTTGATTATTGGTTATAACCCTTGCCTGTTTCCTGCTGGAATATGTTTTGTTGTTGTTGCTGAATTTTTTGCATTATGGCCTTAACTGAAATGTTAATTTAAAATGTTAAATAGTACATAATTTAGAAAAATATATCTTGTGAGTCAAACAGTGGTTTCAAATACACTCATTTAAAAAACACAATGTTACATTAAAAACAGGTAATATTTAAAGCTCATCATTTCCTAAGTATTCTGATACATTTTACTATTTATATTGAGGAAGTATTCTACGATGTGACCACTTTTTCTAACTTTGTGTGTAAAGACACCATAATGATAGCTTGAAACTCGCCTTGCTGGGGATATTTACACCGTAGATATCATTAAATGTTATGAATCAGGGCTTCATTTCTGAACCATACTCATTCTCTAGTTATAACTATAGGTTGAATATGGATAAAAGTTTGGCAAAAATCAATGAAAGCATTAAGAAAGGATGGATTTACTAAACAGAATTTGCAATAAGGACTTATATATTTTACTATTATAAATTTGTGTGCTACAATCTTTTATATTCCTTAAATGTATAATAAATTTATACAGTTATATGTGGCATAATATTTCAAAGATTGGCTACATATACCATTGGTGGCTAGATTATATCACCCAGTGACATAGCCATCTTAGTTTGTGTGAACATTATGGAGTGTCTTTACACAATGACAAAATCATCTAACTGCAATTCTCAGAACATATCCCTGTCATTTGTGACACAGGATTGTATATATATGTGTGTGTGTGTACGTTTTAAAAATGTAAAAAGACTCAATATCAAAGAGCATCTCTCACCCAATTTACATCAGAACAATTAATGAAAATCTTATTTTTGTTTGCTTTTGATGGAACTTATGAGTTACTAAGCCAAAATCAGGTCTCAACAATTTCAAATGAATATACAAACATATTTCATGACCATAGGACAATCATGTAAGAAGCCACAAAAAGAACTAAATAACACATATAGTTTGAAAATTTTAATACCTACTCTAAAATGGCAAACTTGTCTGATGCTCATTCTGGGTTTACTCTAGTTCTAATCACCTGGACTCATGTACAGTGAAAATCCCACTGGGGCCTCAGATCCCACATTTCCTCCTTTTCTCACATCCTTATTCTTTTATCAGGTATTTTAGGATTTCAACACATAGCAAATAAAGCATAAAATTACCCAGAACAGTAAGAAACATTGCATTCCATTCCAATCTGATCTCCAGATGGGGGACTTCTGGGATGTAACTAGTTTTCTTAAACAGATGTTCTCCTTGACAAGAGCAAAGGAAAGTGGAGCTGGAGTTGATTCTTGGTCTTGGCTATTATCAAGATGGATTGGGTGAACCTGATTCTGTTAGGAATTCCTGAGACTAAGGTGAATCAGTATTTCAGGTGGAGCTTACAAAAGTAACTGCTTTGCCTTGAGGGAGAACAAAGATCATCTTTACCATAAAGGAGCTGCTCCAAATAGGAGTGCTTCTCCAACAGTACGACACCGAATCTCCATTTCAGCTCCAGACATGAATGTTGTTCATGGCAAAGAGTGGCAAGGCACTGGTGAAAAGGAGCCACACGAAATGGCCCTTCAAGAGTTGTACATTCCTTTCCTGTGTATTTCCTATGCTGGTAATGAGGCATCTGTCATCCCACCGGCCACTAGTAAAGGCAAATGCAGTTTTTCCCTCCATACCTCACTTCTTTAGGTGCGTTTCTCTTAAAGCATCCTAGATCTTCAAGACGCCCTGAATCTCCACCAGGAGAGTGGTCAAGAATTTATGAAAGTATTGGCTCCTTTTGAGGAGCGAACTTGCTTCAGACCAGACAGTATTATTTCAACTTGTTGAGGCTAACAAAGGTTATGTGATTTTTTTCTTACATTTCATAGGTTGAAATGAAAGGGAAAGGGGAGCTCTTCACTGTTCTTTTCTACCCACTTCTGTAGAAGAATAGCTACATACTCTCTTAAGTCTTCTGTTGGCTCTTAAGTAGCGCAGGAGATGGTGGAGACTGGGGAGGTTTAAGATGGTGAGGAATACTGAATTAGCAATGACAGCATTTTCCTCACTAATGCAGAAAAGTTAACCAAAACAGTAAACAGCTTTGAATGAAGGAAAGTGTTTTTTCTTTACTTTTTAAAAATATCCTGTGTTCAAAAACAGTGTATATACAATCTTATAGGATTCCAGCTCCTTAAACAGAAGTCTTTTTTTTTTTTTAATTATGTATTTGAAAGAAAGGCAGGATTATAGAGAGAGGCAGAGAGAGAGAGGTCTTCCATTCGCTGGTTCACTGCTCAAAAGGCCACAGAGGCCAGAGCTGGGCCAATCCTAAGCCAGGAGCTTCTTCTGGGTCTCCCACAGGAATGCAGCAGTCCAAGCACTTGGGCCATCCTCTACTGCTTTCCCAGGCCACGTGACATAGCAGAGAGCTGGGTGAGAAGTGGAGCAGCCAGGCCGGGAACCCACGCCCATATGGGATGCTGGCACTGCAGGCAGCAGCTTTACTTGCTCTGCCACAGCGCTGGCCCCCAAGTATTACTGAATACAATTATTCCTTAAAAATTTTTTTGTAATTTGATAACTAGGTGCTCAGAGCCTAGGGATCTACAACCTTTCACTGCTCTGGGATTAAGGGATGTTTTTGAGATATCTATTGAAATATAGTTGAAAGACTAATATTATGATGACCTAACATCTATTCCTACTCAAGCATACTGTTGAACATACCATTTTTATGTATTCAGAATTTAGACACTTTCTCCATATCATTGGGTCTAAACTCCTAGCTTTCTCCTAGATTATAAACTGTACCCTTCTTCCTGGACTCTTCCCATTTGTGTCTCTTAAATAATGGAAACAGCTTTTCTATTGGGTAGACAGGGCAATTCTCTTAAAACCTTAGTTCAGATTTCTCAAAATTCTATAGCTGGCTTGCTTTGACCAAAACCAATTACCTGGCACCACACTGCCCATTTATCTCATTTTCTTCACTATTCCCACTTGTCCAGTTTTTCCATTCTCCACTGGCCTGTTTATTTCTTTGTAAGCCAGGCAAGTTCTACCTCCATAGTAATGTCATGGCCATTGTATGTGAGAACTTAATGCTACTCATTCCAGAACACCCCCACCCCCACCAAGGCATGCAGTCTAAACTATCACTTTCTCAGTAAAGCCTTTCCTGACCACCTTATTTAAAAGTGTGATTCTGCATGAAAAAATGTTCAAGGTCACTAGCAATCAGGGAAATGCAAATCAAAAGCACAATGAGGTTTCACCTCACCCCGGTTAGAATGGCTCACATACAGAAATCTACCAACAACAGATGCTGGCGAGGATGTGGGGAAAAAGGGACACTAACCCACTGTTGGTGGGAATGCAAACTGGTCAAGCCACTATGGAAATCAGTCTGGAGATTCCTCAGAAACCTGAATATAACCCTACCGTTCGACCCAGCCATCCCACTCCTTGGAATTTACCCAAAGGAGTTTAAATTGATAAACAAAAAAGCGGTCTGCACCCTAATGTTTATTGCAGCACAATTCACAATAGCCAAGACCTGGAACCAACCTAAATGCCCATCAATGGTAGACTGGATAAAGAAATTATGGGATATGTATTCTTTAGAGTACTATACCGCAGTAAGAAACAACGAAATCCAGTCATTTGCAACAAAATGGAGGAATCTGGAACACATCGTGCTGAGTGAAGTAAGCCAGTCCCAAAGGGACAAATACCATATGTTCTCCCTGATCGGTGACAACTGACTGAACACCAAAAAGGAAACCTCCTGAAGTGAAATGGACACTATGAGAAACGGTGACTTGATCAGCATAGCCCTGACTGCTAATGGACAACTTAATACATTATCCCTCATAGTATTTTTTTTTTGTCTGTTCTACTTAATATGACTGGTTTAATTCTGTAATTATCACACAGTTATTCTTAAGTGTTGAAAATTAACTGAAATGTGATCCCTGTTAAACATAAGAGTGGGAATAAGAGAGGGAAGAGATGTATAATTTGGGGCATGCTCGGGCCGACTTGCCCCAATTGGTAGAGTTGGAAACATACCAGGGGATTCCAGTTCAATCCCATCAAGGTGGCATGTACCAATGCCATCTCACTATCCCAAGTGATCAATTTCAGTTCACAATTGATCATAATGAAAGGACTAAGAGTCAAAGGGAGCACATAAACAAGTCTAGTATCTGCTAACACCAACCGATAGAATAAATAAAGGGGAGAGTGATCCAACATGGGAAGTGAGATACTCAGCAGACTCATAGAATGGCGGATGTCCTAAATAGCACTCTGTCCTCAGAATCAGCCCTAAAGGCACTCGGATCTGGCTGAAAAGCCCATGAGAGTATTTCAGGCATGGAAAGCCAAGACACTCTGGCAAAAAGATCTCTGTGAGTGAGATCCCAGTGGAAAGAACAGGTCTTCAAAGAGGGAGGTGCCTTTCTCTGAAGGGAGGAGAGAACCTCCACTTTGACTATGACTGAGTCTAAACAAGATAAGAGTCGGAGAACTCAAGGGGCTTCCATAGCCTTGGAAACTCATAACTGGTGCATAGGGAGATTACTGATGCCATAAACAGGAGTGTCAATTTGTAAAGTCAACAACAGGAGTCACTGTGCACTTACTCCTCATGTAGGATCTCTGTCCTTAACGTGCTGTACACTGAGGCTTAATGCTATAACGAGTACTCAAACAGTATATTTCACTTTGTGTTTCTATGGGGGTGCAAACGATTGAAAACTTTACTTAATGTACACTAAACTGATCTTCTGTTAAAAAAAAAAAAAAAAAGAAATTATCAATTCCCAACTTGACTCTCACTGGGATTAAACATGACAATAAGTCTGATCTGATTTCATCATCATTTAAAAAAAATCATCTATTATTTTTCACTTTATGTTTCTGTTGGGAGCAAACTGTTGAAATACTTACTTAAGGTATACTAAGCTGATCTTCTGTATATTAAGATAATCGAAAATGAATCTTGATGTGAATGGAAGGGGAGAGGGAGTGGGAAAGGGGAGGGTTGTGGGTGGGAGGGACGGTATGGGGGGGAAGCCATTGTAACACATGAGTCGTACTTTGGAAATTTATATTCATTAAATAAAAGATAAAAAAAATAAAAAAAAAAGTGTGATTCTGCTCCTCTCCTTCATTCTCCCCTAAGGTTATGTATTTGCATCTCTTTCGTTTATTTCCATTTCCTTACTTCTTAGAATACATCACAAAACTACAATAAATATGGTAATAACAAACTCTAAAAACTTCTAAACAGATTACATAAATAACCTTACAGAATTCTCTCAAAACCATTGCTGAAGAAGAGGAGTTTCTGTTATGGTGTTGTAAAAGGTCAGGTTTCTCCTCTACACCGAAAACAAGTGTAAAACTGGATAACATTAATATCAACAACTCTTCTATAACATTGGAAGTCAATCACAGGAATGCAATAATTTGAGATTTTATTCTTAAAAAAAGTTTCCTATGCAGATAATGAACACCAAGTGGGATAATCGTAACAAAAGAATCATCCCTGGGCATATCGTTTTCAAATTGCTGAAAGTAAAAAATGATCTGGAATTCATCAAGAAAAAGACAGGAAAATGATAATGTAGTTTTTGACTCCTCATCTGAAAGTCTGGAAGCCAGAAGGCAAAGGACAGAGTACAAAAAATATAAATTGGTCAAGAATTTTGAATCAAGCAGAACTTCAAAACTGAAAGTAAAATTTAAAATATTTCCAGATTAAAGAAATCTAAGGGAATTTTTGTCAACAGACCTGGGCTATATGAAAATAATGGAGGAAGCACTCTGAGTATGAAAGGAAATAGCACCAGATAGTAACTCAAATCCACAGAAAGAAATTAAGAACATCGAAATGGTAAATATGTGGGAAATTCAGAAGGTTATATATGCAAATATGTCATGTCAAAATTCTCCAGGAATTCGTGTTGCTTCTGGCCCTCTGATCTCATTTGGTGATCCATTTGAACAATCTTGTATCATGGCCAGACTGATTTGGTTTCTACAGTGTGATAACAAGTTTTGGTTTACAACATAGCAGGTTTCTCGCCTGTCTCATCCTTCAGGGATATTGTGCCTATGTTTAACCCTTTGTAGTATCATATAAATTTTAGAATCAACTTCTCAATTTCATGAGAAAACATACTGGAAGTTTTTGACTCCAAGTCTTACCTTGGAGATAATTAAATACTTGAATATACCATGAATATTTTATTACATATAAAATTTATCCATAAAAAATAATATTCTTGGGCTCATGAAAATTGTGAGAGAAGCACTTTCTTGCTCCACTAGAACACCTTAGATAACTGTTTAATATGGGTTTTGACTATTAGAAAGCCCACTGTTCACACATACCTAAGATCTTCTGTGTCATATTTAATAGCCCAACAGTGATATTTTAATCTCAATCTTTAACTTCACAATTGGTTGTGAGTTTAGGTGGTGACTTATGGGACATAAGTTGACATTATTCCCAAACCTCTATAACAATGGTTATATTTCTTAACACCTAGTTTTTAAACATATTTATAATAGATTTGTTGCTGTTTTTATAGAAGTACAAGTGAGTTGTTATAAAAATCATATAGTGAATCAAACTTGCAAATTTCCTAATTGTGACACCATGTGTATATATATTTTTCAGTTTTTGTTGAGGCAATTATATGTCTGAAAATCACAATAGTTCCTATCATTCATAGCTCCTATCATTCAGACCTTAGATGTCTGTATCCTATTTTGTAATTCTGCCATTAGCACTATCTTGATTTTTCGAAACAAAGGTCAGCAATACTCATATTCTCAAATTTCAGTAATTATTACTAATATAAAGTCTTTAATTTGAGGGAAATTTTAGACATTAAGGCTTCTAAAATGTTTTATTTGGTGAAAAGGTAAAGTTATTGATTAACTTCACTACTACTACTATTTATGCATTCAAAGCTTTCCAATTAATCATGAAAATAAGAATATAGCATAAACATTTCAAATCACAAAGGAAAGTAATTGTACTGGGTTAATCAAGAAATAAGTAATAAAAATGGGAAAACAAATAACAATTAAGTATTTGTTATGGGTATTGAATTTTGTTTACTCTTAAATTTTACATCTTTATTTTATCATTAAAATGGTGAGTTCTATTAGCAGGATTTGAAGATGTAGAATAAAACTTGTACTTCTGGCATAAACCTAATAAATTCTAAATCTACTCTGCATACTCATGATTGTGGCAGGAATAAGCATATAATGTCAGGGGAGAGTCTAGCTCTGAAATTTTTTTATCCCCCTGAATTTGTTCTATCTTCATGCAAGCAGGTTCTGAAAGTATACATTTCATGCCAGCAATATCTTAATATTTTCCTAGCATTTAAAATTTTAGCTTTGGATATATTTAGTCTTTAGCTTTATGTATTTCTCCTAAGTTTGCCTAGTTTATCATTGCACTGAAAATATAAACCCAAGAATGCAAAGAAATTAGGCATTATTTGTTTACTCAAAATGTTATACTATATGCAAGCACCCACTGGGGTTTATCAGTGTATACTATGATTTCAATTTAACCAAAGTCAAAATGCCTATGTTCAAACCTGTGTTAGACATTTCCTCATTGAACATCTGAATTATTTCTCAATTCCAGCAATGAAAAATGAGAACATTTTACGTATCAAAATTGTACTATCTGTTCTCAACAAAATATTCAACAGAGCATAGTGCCAGAACATTTGTTAGAAAGGAAGAAATTGTAATCCTTAATCCATTTCTGACAACAAATTTCCCTCCAGGTTTACAACAAAGAGTCCAGGTGGTGGGCTGATGTTTGGGGTTCATTATTTTAAAGACTGTTGAGCGGGTATTTATGTTAAAACCTTCGTAAAGGACAGTATAGTTTGGCCTATTAGAGTCTCTGGATTTTTATCACTAGATAAATACTTTAACTTTTCCCAATTTTTTTAAATCTCCTATTTTATTTTCACTCCAATCTCTTGAAAGGCCAATATGAGAAGAGGTAGCAGAGTTGAAGGCCAAAACTTTGGTTACAAAATTGGACAGCTTTGATTCCCATGCTTTGGAGTGGTGTGATCCTCAGCTTCCATATTCATAAAATAAGTACAGTAGTTTCCACTTTGAGGGGTAGGAAGAAATGGGATAATGTCTGACTCATAGGAGGGATATCAGAAATCATTTCCCTCCCCTCTTTCTTCCCTGCTGAAAATATATTTCCCCTTCTAAATAAGTAATACATTCAAAGTGGAGTTTAAGCATCAGTTAAATCATTCATTTAATAATTTATTCAGTGGGGTCAGCACTGTGGCATAGTAGGTTAAGCCTCCCTCTCCCACATGGGCACCGGTTTGAGTCCCGGCTGCTCCACTTCCAATCCAGCTCTCTGCTATGGCCTGGGAAAGCAGCAGAGGATGGCCCAAGGGTTTGGGCTCCTGCACCCACATGGGAGACCTGGAAGAAGCTCCCGGCTCCTGGCTTTGGATTGGCCCAGCTCCAGCCATTGTGGCCATTTGTGAAGTGAACCAGTGGATGGAACCAGCACACTGATGATACAGCTTTGTCTCTCCCTCTCTCTGTAACTCTGCCTCTCAAATAAGTAAATAAATCTTAAAGCTAAATGTGTTTGCTAAATAAAAATTTTAAGACACTGTCTCACATCAGAGTACCTGGACTTGGTTCTTATTTCTGGCTCCTGACTCCAGCTTCAGGCCTGTGCAGATGGTAGGAGACAGTAGTGATCACTCAAGTAGTTCAGTCCCTGCCATCCAGGGGGAAGTTCTGGCTTAACTTCTCAGTTTCCAGCTTTGGCCCTAGCCCAGTCCTAGATGTGAGCATTTGGGGGAAAGAACTAGTGGCTGGAAGTGAGTCTCTCTCCCTCTCTCTCTCTTCCCCCAACTCCCAATAAATGAATAGTGTGTTTTCTTTGGTTTTGTTTTGTCTTGTTTTTTAAAAATGGGGGCCAGCATTGTGATGCAGCAGGTAAAACTGCTATCTGCGATGTCGACATCCCATGCAGGCCATATGGGCCCCGGTTCATTTCCTGGCTGCTCCACTTGAGAGCCAGCTCCTTGCTGGTGGCCTAGGAAAATCAACTGAAGATGTAAGTGTTTGGGCCCCTGCCACGCATGTGGGAGACCTGGAAGAAGCTCCTGACTTCAGCCAGGCCCAGTGCGGGCCACTGTGGCCTTCTGGGGAGTGAATCGGTAGATGGAAGATATGTCTCTCTCTCTCTCTCTCTCTCTCTCTCTCTCTCTGAAACTGACTTTCAAATCTTTAAAAATGAGTAAGGATTAAAAACTCCTACCATAAACAATTCTAAAGCACCTACAGTGTAAGGGACTTGCTAACTAAGAAAATAATGGCAAGATATTTCTGTGCTCAAAGAACTTATAGCCTAGTGATTTTTATCTTTTGGTACTCTAGGGTCAACATCTTGAGTATAATTTGTTCTTTCTTTAATAATTTTTTATTTATTTGACAGAGTTACAGACAGTGAGAGAGACAGAAAAAGATCTTCCTTCCATTGGTTCACCCCCCAAGTGGCCGCTATGGCTGGCGCTGCACCAATTTGAAGCCAGGAGCCAGGTGCTTCCTCCTGGTCTCCCATGCGGGTGCAGGGCCCAAGCTCTTGGGCCATCCTCCACTGCCTTCCTGGGCCACAGCAGAGAGCTGGACTGGAAGAGGAGCAACCGGGACTAGAACCCGGCACTCATATGGGATTCCAGTGTCACAGGCAGAGTAACCAAGTGAGCCACGGCACCATCCCTATAATTTGTTCTTATAGAGGGGTAATTTTGATTACTTGAAGTTCTAGTTGGATGAATTTGGCAATATTTAGTACTATCCTTCGAATCTGGTATTGTGAAATAATTTATTGAATAATTATATACTATTGTAAAGATGTTCTGTAATGGCTAGTGCTGGCAACATAATTACAGGGGCAATACAAGATGAAAATGAAGACCCTTGCACAAAAGCTATTGGGGATTGCAAGATGATTATATTTAGCCACACAGGACCATTCTAAGCATGGGGCCTTTGTGACTGCACAGGTTACACACTCATGAAGTGGCCCTTGTAATGTCTGTATAGCGTGACCACTGCATGGGAAGCAATTTCTTTTCAACTCAGTCTTACATGTGGGAAAATGTGACTTACAGAGGCAGATGGAGGTATTAGTTCAGCAGTTTTATTTTTTTAGTTAGAGATTAAGGCATAACATGATACAATATGAGACTAATTCCTCAATTAAACAAATTATTGAAACCTAATTAATGAGTTTCTATTACATAGCACTATGCTAGGAGTGGGAGATACACTAGAAAACAAAGTAGATCATGTGACTATTGTGATCATTAGACTTCCATGTAAAATAAACAAAATAATAAAATAAATGTTGTTTGATACCAGCTTTGAAATGACTAAACTGGGCTCTCAGATGGAAAAAGGGGACCGAGACCTAACTACATTTAGTCACCAAGGAGGGCCTCTGTGGGCTCAAAGCATGGGATTTTAGGACACAATTTGGAGAGAAGGACTGATGTTGGGAGAGTCGCATAACTTTCCTCTACCTCAATTTCCTTATCTGTAAAATGGGAATAATAAAACCCATGTGAGGGGTTATGATTTTTGAGTTAAAAATTTTAAAAACATGAGACTCAATAGCCAAGAAACAGAGTTGCAAAGAGCCCAAGAAGAATTCCTGGCTGAAGAAACAATAATTGCAAAGGCACTTGGGTGTCATAAACTTCCAGGAGGCCACTGTGCAGGGGTGTGGTGCACCAGGGAGGCAGGGTTCTAGGAAGGGAGTGTGACAGTGGAAAGGCCAGATCTGGGAGTTTGAAAGATAACAACTATTCTGATACTGACTTCCCAAACCAGAGAGGGACCAATTAATTCACACCAGCAAGTATGTCAGAAACAATTATAGTTAAGTTTCTCATTTGGTTTCTTAGGCTGACTACAAATGAATTTTCTAATTCATGAGAGATTTTTTTTTTTTTGACAGGCAGAGTTAGACAGTGAGAGAAAGAGACAGAAAGGTCTTCCTTTTCCATTGGTTCACTCCCCAAATGGCCGCTGTGGTCGGCGCACTGCACCGATCCGAAACCAGGAGCCAGGAGCTTCTCCTGGTCTCCCATGTGGGTGCAGGGCCCAAGCACTTGGGCCATCCTCCATTACCTTCCCGGGCCACAGCAGAGAGCTGGACTGGAAGAGGAGCAACCGGGACAGAACCGGTGCCCCAACTGGGACTAGAACCTGGGGTGCTGCTGCCCCAGGTGGAGAATTAGCCTAGTGAGCCACCGAGTCAGCCGAGAGAGATTCTTAAAGAAGTAAGTTGATCAAAGGGTAAAAAAAAAATAAATCTGCTGCTAAGTATTACTTTCTTAGTTCAGAATTGAAAAGCCACTTAAGAAACCTGAAGCACAGGCTTAAAAGTACCTCTACATAAACACAAAGTTATTGTACCATGAAGTTTAATTACCGTTTTGTGCCATCTCTCATACCCAGTTTGCTTCCACACACACACACACACACACTCCTACAGCCTATGGCATTAACAGGGAGAATTGCCTTTTATCTAACAAAAGCCAGCTTTCCCACGATTGACCAAAGTGGGGTTATATTCCAAAAATAGCACCAAGAGCTTGCCTGAATCGAAGCTATTCAAGGAAACATTAAGAGAACTGTACCTTGTGCAGCTAACTCTTTCCACCGCTCTTTGTTCTGCTGGATGATGTCCACCAGGTTGTTTTTGAAGCTCTTCAGGTCCACAGCTGAGAGGGAGTAGTCGGGGGAGTAACTTCCATCGCTCACAAAGCCTTTTGTATTTGATCGTCTCAGTGCATCAGCAGCGTGTAAGCCCGCAATGGTGGTTGAACTGGCAGTCACAACCACAGAAACCAAAAGATCACAAGGTCAGGAGATGGCATGAGGGAACAAAGTCTGAGAACTTTACAAAAATGACTTGACTCTGGATAGCAGGTGCACAGCCCTGGTGTTCAGCTGATGGCAGCTGCTCACCTCTCTTCCCTCCCTCATGGCATGGAAAGGGCTAGGGACACTCCTCACTGCACTCCTGAGTACTTCCCATTTTTTTAGTAGTTTGGCCACAGGCAGATGTTGTATAACATAAAGCCACTAGGTGGCAATACTACCTAACAATTCTTGTAAGCATTCCCTGCCTAGCTGTGAGAAACTAGGATAATTATCAAGAAAAATTCCCTCCACTCATCAGAGACGAAAAACGATGGTAATACCTGCTTGCCCCATAGTTAGAAGTCTCGGCTTTAGAGGCTTCCTCTATAAGAGGAATAACAATTTTCTCTGTTGAGTCCGTCAGAAGAGAAAATGTTGGCTCTACTATGAAATCGATGAAACCTACAGAAGCAAAAATTAATAAATTAATCCATGGTATAATTCTAGAATTCTAAAATCAGTAACAATGATGGGTCTCTGGCACCCCTTCCCTTTTTGATATTAGTTTTATTCAATAATGTGATCTTTAAAGTTCCACTGCCATATAAAATTTCTCAAGTGGTAGAAGTGACACAACTTAAGCTTTCTGATTTTGAATCTTCCCTTGAGAACCTCATAAACTAATAGTACATTCGGATCTAATGATAGTGAAGATATTTTCTATTAATGAGGAGAATATTACCTCTTCCAAAAATCTTTCACTTGTTAAATTTTATTATTGACCAACATGCAATAATACCAAAGTTCCAAAAATTGTTTTTTTTTTCCCCCTCAGGCTGTAGGAAAGCTAGCACATTTTTTTCCTTTACTGTATTAGTCTGAGCTTTCTGCCAGCATGTTAATATTTCAAATTTCTGTTTACTAGTCTGTGGATGTAAAGTGTTAGTTTGCAGCCTGCGGGTATGTTCTATCAAATCAATGAAGAGAACATCTCAGGAAGACAGCATCAATCCCACTTGAGATGTCAATCCCATTGAGATGTCAGGATTGAATCAAGACTTTTCCATTGAAGCACTCCTCGAGATCGAAAAGAGGCATTGTCCTTTGGGACCACTCGGTGTTTAGGAAGACAAGGAGATGACCTCTTCTAAGCTCTGTGTATCCTCCCACACCCCAAGGTCCCAGGTGAGGTTTGCTGCTTGAAATCAAGTGCTTGTTGAGTGGTAGCAATGGACCACCACCTAAATAGAGTAAGTGGAGGGAGAGGTTTGAAGTGATAGTGCCCTGGGAGATAGCCACATTTGAAGAACACCTATTGGATGCTCAGATACAAGTAATTCACATTTCAAGAAACTGGATTACTCCTAGTATACATTAAGGCACATTTTTAACTCAAAAAAACTTCAACAGTTTTATATTTTAATTGATGCCATCAACACAAGGCAATATTAATTGGCCACATAGGCGCTATTTAAAGTTCTGTATGATTTTTAGTGCCTGGAATATGTAGGTTGTCAAATGACATTGCCTCTTTTAACTTGGCAATATTGTATGCCTTTATAATATAGCAGCAAGCCCTGAGTACTCTTGCCTTCTCAGCTGGCCAAATGAGGTCCTTAGCCTGCCACATTCCCACTTACTGAACAGTGATAAGCACTTGTGTTACAATGGCTAGAAAAACAGTTGTTGGAACTTGAATAGAAAGGGGAAAGGCCCAGAGAGCAGCCTCTCTGTGGCTCAGCACCCCGCAGCGTTGTGGTAGGTGTTGCTGGGACAAACTGGAGAGGGAAGGGTGGTGATCCTTCTACTTATTGCTTATAGAGTTCAGTAATAAAGATGCTGACTCAGTAATGACTGTGACAAATATTTGGATCACCCAGCATTGCAGTAATGTTTTCTAATAATGGGTTGGACTTGAAACACCTAGACAAATACAGATGATATTGAACATGGTTGGAAGCAATATCATTTTGCAAATTTCCTGTTAGCTTATCTATTCATGAGAATTTTTTCCAAAAGAATATGAGTTAGTGATAACAGAACAGGTACATTCATATTTTTATTGAATTATCCTATGCAGGAGTAGGGAAGCTTTTTTTCTGCCAATGGCCATTTTAATATTTATAACATCACTCATGTATCATACAAAATTATCAATTTACAAATTTTCCTGCTACATGAATTTCAAGTCCTGCCTGGAGTTGCTTTGACAGGGTCAGAACAAATGATTTTTGCAGGCCTTATACTGCCTGTTGGCTAGACCTTCTCCACCCCTGAAAGGAGTAAATCACAGAAAATAATCAGCAACAAAAAATATTCTCTTACAGGGGAAGAAAGTCCTCTTGTGAAAAGATAACAACAAGAATAAAAATTTATATTTACTAATTCAACTTCATTGAATGCATATTCTGAAAATGCTTCATTTATTCCTATCATTCAGCATCATATTGATCAGTCTAAAGATCAAATCTATCATGAACGTGGAATGAGGTTTTCATGGCAGAGTTTGAGCAGCATGGTGAATACATTGGTAAACTGATAAGAACCTTTCCCCTTTCCACGACCATTGCAATGTTACCTATTTGTGACTGGGCCACCATGGTTGACTTCCGATCACAGAGTGGGGAAAATGGAAGCCCTAATTCCGCTTCTTTATCTCCCTGTGGAAAAGAAAGGTGGGTTCGTTCACATTGGGGTAGGCAAAACCAAGGTCATGAGCAGACTGGATACAAAGCCTTTAAAAAGTCACATCTTTCCTTTTGTTCATAACTGTCACTTTTTCAAAATATATAAAACAAAAATTTTATAACTGTGCTCAGATGGCCTCTTTTGGCAGACATCTTGCAAGGGGAACATTCTCAAAACCTGGAGCTGTTACTCCACTATTACAATCCCTTGATTGTAAAAAAGCAAAACTTTGCCTTTTGAAATTTTAAGGCAACATAATATAGTCATCTCAGTGTACTGGCATTTAATTAAAAATCCAGCTCATGGAGTTTTCTGCTGCTTTTTAAAAATGCCAAAAACACAAGCATGACTTCAGTATTGAGATTTCAAGATTAGGCTGTTTTATGAAATGGAAAGTATATGAACACTTTGAAACATCTTACTAGTCATTAATCAAGTTTTATTAAATAACCTACAACAAATAACAGCATACCTTCAACACTACATTCTGTGTGCATAATTTTATTCTAATAGATTCTTAGAGATATTAAAATGTCAATGACTTTTTACTATTATATAAATATCTACAGTAGATTGAGCATATATGTCAAATAATTGCATTTGTGTTCAGATTTAACACGAGAAGCAATTAGATTTTCATCTCCTAAGATAAAGGTGTCTGCTCTTGGCAAATACTTATTATTACAAGGTTTGTGAAACATTTATTCTTTCCCTTGCATTCATGGGAATGTGCTTAGGAGAGAAAGGGAAGAGAATTCCTTGTTCTTGCTCCCTTGAATGTGTTTGGCCATTTGAAGGAATCTGACTCTATTTTCATGTGGTTTACTGGCTATAAACCCTCATGCCGTAGCCCAGTCTTGCATAGCCCTCCACATCTATTTAAGGAGTTCAAACTTGCCTTCTACTCAGTTTCCTCTGAAACAATTTTAGCTTGATCTGTATAACATGATTTCAACACATGCCTTTGAGAATGGTCTCTGATGTATTCCCCATGTGCTGGGCATCTGATTATGAGGATTATAGGAAAAAAGTTTTGAAACCAGAATTGTTTGGTAAAACTCTAAATATGGTCACAAAAGAAGTAGGTAAAGTAACCACAAACAGGAACATTTTACCATTTCATGACTTAGAGAAGATAACAATTCCAGTGAGCTCTGCAAGCAACTCCCCTAATCTCTCATAGAGAATAACAACAATTCTACTTGTAACTGAAATTCAGATCCAGCTTAAGGAATGTGTGGAAGGGAATTCTAAGTACTACTTGTGATGGAGTCAGAGGATAATTGATTACTGCTATTCATGGATTATCTGTTACTTCAGACATGTCACAGCCTTTACTGAAAGAAATTTTCCTCATCTGTTATCTAAGTTTGTGATCATTTTAGAAATAAGATACAATATTATATACCTAGTAGGATTTTTCTAAACTTACCCAGATAATTTTTGTGAAGTCTAAGGATAATGCCTAACGTTTATAAAGTCATTAAATTTAGCTAATAAAAATGATAATTCATAATAGCAGTAATGTCATTAGGCAAATGAAGGTATTGATGATGGCAAATGAATATCTTGTATGGTTTTAAACCACAGGAATAAGAATTAGTTTTCAATTTAGCATGTAATAAAGAGGCATTGGTATTTCTACCTCTTCTTTCATGCAGGAAGGAATTGATGTGGTGGAGATTCTACCTTTGAAGATGAATTTTCAGTAGCATGAAGGATGGTTAGAGTGACTTAAAGATGATTCTTGGGCTTCTCCTTGAATGAGTAAGAGCCTATTGGTGCCATTATTTTAAAAGTAGAAATAAGGCTACTGAAAGACTTCATGAGCAATGTAATATTGTAGATCCTCATTTGATATGTGCAGATACAAGTGAATTTTATATCCTATTGTTTATTAAATGTAGGTAAACTGCATTTAACCGGTTTCATTGGTAAAGGTTCTGCTATATCTTGAACACAAATTTATTATATTATGTATGTATTTAGTAGAGCTAACAATGATAATCTAGGACTGAAAAGGCCATTGCTATGATTTAACTTCCAAGAGTCTAAATTTTAGACTGCTGGACATTTCTAGATGACAACATTTTCAGCTAGGACTTGGGTATTTGATAGATACAGGCAGCTTGACCTTCCTATAGATGAAGTGAGAGATTAATATTTCCCCTCCTGTGCCCCACAATTAAATTAGAATACTAAAATTCTTCACCTAAGGCATATTTGAATGCTGAAGTCCATTAATTATTCAATTTATTTATAAATATTTCAAAATGTTATTCTTCAGCATGAATAAAGGCCATGAATGCAAGATTAGTAGGGTGGCTTCGGGCTGGACTATGGAAGAATTAAAAACCCAACAAAGAGGCAATACTACTGAGGGAGAGGGGGAAGATAAGAAGCCAGCTGGGATCTCTGAAGCCAAATGTGATCAACTTTATGATACTCCAACTCCATCCCTGGATAGAGAATATACATTGTCCATCAAGATGAAATCGCTGCTCAAAGCAAGGTGCATTGTGGGACACTCAATTTATAGTTTTTGGAAGTTGTAGTTTCCTTGAGGCTAATGCCTTCAGGAGGCCAAAAAGACACTTAAAGAATCAATAACTTTACATACACATGTCCTGGCATTTAAATTGATATACTCAAGTGGTTGCAGCAGTTAATCAGTTAGTGCCAGTGAAAAATGTTATTCCTGGATCTCAGCTCTGTGTTCCACGAGCTAGGGAAAGTGGCCCCATCAGAATGGGAACACTCTGCCTGGCAGCTCACTCCTGTCTTAGCAGTCCCCTTGCAGTTTGCTGAGCTTCCTTTGAAGGCCACAACAAAGGCACTTGAACTGTTTTTGTGCTTTTCTAACTGTAAAATGCTCTGACAGCCATTGGAACTATCAAATCAACAAGGCGTCTAATCCCATGGCTTACCAGTACTCCTCCCCCCCCCCCCGCCCTGAAACTGAAGCATTTTCTATCATTTTTAAAGAAATGAAGGAGAGAAGTGTAGAAATCTTGAACCCTCTTGCATTGAAACCTGTTTTACGCCCAGAAACATTAACAACAAACATTCAGGAAGCCCCTGACCACAGGCGTAGAGGCCACGGTGAGGCTGAGGGCAGAATCTCAGGGACCACTATTTCTATGGGCAATTGAAAGAGGGGAATGAGGGAAAATAACACTAGTTTAGGCTTCTTTGTACATTCTATTTATGTAATCAGATTACCTACCTTCATTCCTTAAAAAAAAAAAAAACCGTCTAAACTGTAACAAAGCCACAGAACTATTTAAATGTTTGACAATTAAAGCAACTAACACATTTACCTTTGGTAAAATTTATGATATGTTATAATTGTATTTTTGTGAGTATTATAAATGATTTATACACCATTACAAGTCTCTATGCAGTCGATGTTTACAATACTTTTATGTCTTTTAAACTAGAAGCTCTGATGTTTACATTTTAAGTTATTACCCTGGCTCATAGCTGCAGTTTTTAATATTATACAATTTTGAAAGTGATATCTATGACTTTTTATGCCAGATTCTTGGCTGAGAATATTCTAAAAACATTTTTATTACCAGTAGAAATAAAATTGATTTTTGAAATGACACACTTTGTACTATTTCTAGCAACATTGAATATTGTATACATTTTAGGGAAAAATTGCCATTTTGACATTTCAAAATAACTTGTATTTGCAATTATTACCTTGGCTAACATTTATAAACTAATGTACGTTTTTGCTCAAATATTTTTATGGGTGGCAAAGCTATTAGAAGGAAAATTATGTTAAGTTCACAATATAAAATAAGAACAAATTTTAAGAGGAGCATCTAGTTTTAAAATTTAATTTTAAAAATATATTAACATTGTCAACTTAATGTATGTTGGAGAAAAGACTAAGAACGAAAAATTTGAGGCAGGTGTTCAGTGCAGTGACTAAAGCACTGCTTGGTTCATGCCCATCCCATATTGGAATGCCTGGAATTCAGTCCCTGCTCCAGTGCTGCATCTAGGTCCCTGCTATACCCTGGGAGACAGCAGTGATGGTTCAAGTACCTGGGTCTCTATCACCCACAGAGTAGACCTGGAATGAGTTCCAGGCTCACTGATTTTCAGCTGGTCCAGCTCCAGCTGTTGTAGATATTTGGGAAAGTGAATCAGTGCATGCATGATCTATCTGTCTTCATTTGCCTTTCAAATAATTATTTATCAAACCTCCTCCCCAAAACTGTCTTCCTTTAATTATATTTTCTGGAGAGTGCTGGAACCTCCATCTCAGACCTTTAATGTCAGTCATAGTAGAAATGAAGTTTCTTCCAAATCTACCTACGACAGTACAGAGTTACAGAGGGCATCAATCACGAATATCTCATGATTATTTTGAAAATGTGTTAGCGATGGAAATTTGCTTTTACTTTACCCTCAGCTGCTCACTCAGTCATAAATATACATTTCTCAGGACTGCAAATTCTGTATGTAATTCTCGTGGCTTTAGAGTGTGAACTTAAAATAGTTGTACCAAAGATTGGGGTAATGATGGAATTTTTAAGAATGATACAAATAGCATAGTTTATACTGGTTTGCCCTCCAGAAATACTTGAATAAAATGAGCTTGGTAGACAAGCTAAAAATACATTGATTTAGAAGTCAAATATCCCCAAACCATTTGCATATTTATGAAATATTAATTGATATACACATCACTTTTCTTATTCTTGAAATTTCTAAAAATCTACTCAGTCTGTTTTGATTTTTTTGAAATTTGTATCCTATCTCTACTTTTGTTCCAAACCTGTTGAAGGAATTGAAAATCTGGTGCTATATTCTGCAGAA
Organism: Oryctolagus cuniculus; assembly: GCF_051225735.1. Classification (NCBI taxonomy): domain Eukaryota; kingdom Metazoa; phylum Chordata; class Mammalia; order Lagomorpha; family Leporidae; genus Oryctolagus; species Oryctolagus cuniculus. Next base: position 58,464,865 of record NC_142869.1, on the reverse strand, counting down.
AAAGAAATACTTAATTGACTACTTTTAATCCCTGTAATTGTATTGAGAATGTGTTTCCAAAATTGTACCTAGATAATTTACAGCTCAACTTTAACTATGAAATCTTTCAATCAATGAGTATCTGATGGTTTGTCTTAGAAAAATATAAAGCTTAAAACAGACTGTGAAGGTTATCAAATGCCACCCATTCTTCACTATGTGTCATGGCTGAGAGTGTGCCAAGCCCTCTTGCGTTCATTCTGTCATCTTGTTCTTCACCACTAGCCTGGGAAAGAGGCAGAACGTGTACACGTAAGAATGTGAAGATTCATGCCCACCACTTCTGGAAGATAAAAGCTAGAAGTTACCCTTAGGTTTTTTGAAGCAGAGTCCAATTGCGGCTCCACTTCACACTGTTTAGTTTCTATTTGAACAACATACATAAAATATTTTCTCTAGCAAGAACCATTAAATGTTCACCTTTATACTACAACTGAGGGCCCTGATGAATTCTTCAGACCTGCTTTGATTTGCTTCATAACCTCTAGTAGAGGCCAGTGGTTTATAAGATGCAGGATTTAAGTTCTTGGTATATTTTGAAGGAATGAAGGAATTTATTTACAAAGTGCTGTATAAAAATGCTGTTTTTACTGAGATGAAAAATTCCAACTACTCAAGCTAGATGCATAGGAAGAAAGTATCTATCATTACAGTAAGTTTGACAAATTGATAAGTTTCACAGATGGCTATGTAATGATAAACAGAGAAATCATATGTAAAACCACTGCAGTTCTGCCAGTTTATAGAAATCTGCACAGATACACAGATCCATTTTAATAGCTTATATTAAATGCATTCTGAACAATGCATGTAACAAGAAGTTTCAGAAGCAAGAGTGCTCTGAGATTAATTCAGCTGAATTCAAGAAAACATTTTACCTGTTGGAGTCAATACCATATTTTAATGCAAGTCTCCCATTGATAAACTTGCTTTGCTTCAAAAACATTCGATGTCAGTTCAAACTTGATTGCTTTGACTTTTAACTCCATATTCTGTTTTACTAAATACACCTCTGAAGGGCATTTGAAAATCATTCCCTCATTAAATTCCAGAAACTGAAAAATGGTATTTCAGTACAAAATTCTATCACTCAAAGCTGAAGTCCTAAATCAATTTGTGATGATCTGAGATTTTCATTTTGGGAGAGATGAAGCAATACTAACCGAGATAGTTTGATTTTAGAATAGTCCATATAAATATCCTTGCTTTTCTCTTCTTTGGCTGTTTTGCAGCCAGAAGGGCATTCAAGCAAAGACTACCTATTTGTAAACACTTTGGGGTTATACAAAATCTTGTTATCACCCACTCTTAAAAACAAAAGAAAACCCTTACACCTCCTTACTCTTTGCAACATAATCAGAAAATGTAGACAACAGAAATATTCCAAGTAGAATGATGTTGTACCTTTCCCAAGACTTAACCTTTCATATTGTATGTGTTTTTAATTTCTGCTAGTCAGATATGTGAGTCAGTTTACCAGGCACCAAAAATGACAAAGAGGTCCACCCACTATAGGCACCCACTGCTCTGGTTTATATCAACATAAATTAACTTTGCAAGTTTTTTAACTTCATATAAATGGAATAAAACTATGTTTTGGGGATTGTTGTTTGTGTGAGTGTTATTAGTCTAATTTTTATTGTTGCATGATACTCTATTGTATGACTATTTCATGATTTTATCCATTCTATCTTTTGGTGGATACTTGGAGTGTTCCTATTATAGGGATACTATAAGCAATACTGTGATGATCACCTTTATAAGACATCTCACGGGCATGAACAGTACTTTATCTGGTTGATATACCTTTGGGAAGAAGTGGTAGATCACAGGAATATGAACTTTAGAAGCTGCTATGCAGTAGTTTTCCATGGTGTTTGTAAAGATTTATATGGCCCCCATCTATGTATGATATGTCTACTTTCAATATATGATGTTCCATATTCTTGGTAACACCTAATATTGTCAGCCTTTTAATTATAGTTGTTCTGGGGGCCAGCATTGTGGTGTAGCAGGTAAAGCCCCTGCCTACAATACAGGCATCCCATATGGGCACTGGCCTCCTGTACCAGCTGCTCAGGTTTTTATCCAGCTACCTTTTAATGGCTGGGAAAAGTAGCAGAGTAGTTGTTGGTTCCCTGCCACCCATGTGGGAGACCAAAATTCAGCTCCATATTTCTGGTTTCAGCCTGGCCCATCCCTGGCTGGCTCACCAGGACCCTCCCACATTTTCCCTAAGCATCTCTTCATTTGGCTGTTATACCACCTTATCCTTTCTAATGAAACTGTTGTTGTAACTGTAGGACCCTCCTGAATTCCAAGAGGACTTTCAGCAAGTTACAAGACCTACGAAGGCTCATAGGAAATCCTGACTTCGTAACTGGTGAGTTGGAAGTCCTGGTGTCCTGTGGCCCTACTGGTGACTGACAACTGAAGCAGAACTAATCATGTGGAAGTCTGAGACTCTACCTCGTAGGAGTTGATGCTAACTCTGGGTGGTTTGCATCACACTTGTATTGCAGTACCCCAGTTGGAAGTGGGGTCAGAACAGTACACTGGAGAAAATTAATATATCTTTGTGGCAGACAACATGGACCATTATCTATGTCCAGGTTTGCTTTTTCACAAAGAATGTGTGTATGCACACACATACACACACACACATAGTTAGACAGGCACATCTTCACACAACTAAACTTCCCTGTGGTCCCCATTACAGCTATGCATATGTGACTAAACGTTAGTACACAGAAATGTTACATATCTTTCTCTTTTTATTACAAAAGCCATCTGCTGTCTTTGCTCTAGCAGCTACCTCCTAATAGCAGGCAACAATTCTAATCCCTCCCTTACTATTTCCTGAGAATAGCATCTGACACCCAAGATGACTCTCCTTAAAATATGTAATTTACTACATAGGTCTATTTATCTGAAACACTAATACATCAGTGAAAATCCTCAAGAATATCTTGGAGACAGTTGATAAAAAGAAGTTACCAGGCCTGGATTGTGTTCAGAAAAGTATATATCAATATGTAGAGTGACGGTTTCCATAAACATGTGCATAGTGTGCAAGAGGCACCTGTAGGAAGAACTCCTCCATTAGGGCTGTGGTCCACCGGTAGTGCAGCTTCCAGGATTTGGCTGGGTGGCTTATATCAGCTGCGTGAAGAATCAGGGACATAGTTTTGGCTCTATCAATCCTGTCAAACCAAGGATATGGTCAAATTATTGAACAAAGTAACCAATCACAGTGTTGATGTAGTTTCCAGGAAACTTTCACAAGACAAAGGAAAATAACCTACCCTTCCGGCTGCTGCAAGCTGCTTCTTATATTTTTAATTTGCTGGAAGTGGCCTGACATGTCTGTAGATAAAACCATTTCAATCACGAGATTCCGAAGATCCCTGTAGAATCATCAAAAGGAGAAACGTTCATCTGCCCTTTATTGTTCTCAACTGGAACAGTTCCTTCAATTCCCCTCATCACATTTTAGTTTTCTTAAGGGACATGGACACAGGATGACACTTTTCAAATGTAAAAGTAACTACAAGAAGCATGCGATTAACTTTAACTCCCATTGATTTAAGAAGTTACCGCTGTTTATCATCTCCCCTGCAGAAAGGAAGGCTTCCCCTTCCCACCGCTACACTACCACAACCCTCCTCCCCTTTCAATTCCTAAATTTTTTCTATCTGAAAGGATTTTTAGCCAGTTTCAAGAAACATTATTTTAAATAGAGTATCTGGATGCTTTGGAAGCAAAAAGAAAAATAGCCCAGTGGGGCTGAGAACGTTCTAAATCTAAATGGTCAACAAAACTAAAAGCCTCCTGTCTCAGAAATGACACAGATAAGAAAGGCTTGTATTCTCAAGACTCTGCTTTTGCATCTTTTTAGTAAAATCGCTATTAGCAAATCCAGTACTAGTTATTTAGTATTCATTTAGTCTAAGTACTGAATAGAACTACGTTGTAGTTGCTTTGCATGAATATTAAGACTCAATCTTCATTAGATGACAGGGTATTCATATTTCCTACCAGGGGAGACTGAGTCATTGGGCCAGTCACACATCTATTCAGTGTTTGGAATAAGAATGAACCGCTAGAGTTCCTCTCTTGAGAGTTGGAACTTGGAAGGTTGGCACCAAGGAGTGGTCCATCATAAGAACCCCAGAGAAGCCAAGGTGCTAGAGTGAGTGGAGATTCTCTGTTTAAGCTTTTGGAACTTCTCCCTGTATAATTAATATGAGAAATTTTCATTGCAAGGCAGAACAAGAGAGACAGATAGGTGGAGATCATCCATCAGCTGGTTCACTCTCCAAATGCCTGCAACAGCTAGGACTGGGCCAGGCTGAAGGAAGATGCCTCCATCTGGGTCTTCCACATGGGTGGCAAAGAATCAATTCTTGGACCATCTTCTGCTGCCTCCCAGGGTTCACACTGGCAGAAAGCTGGATTGGAAGCTGAGTATCCAGGGCTTGATCCCAGGAACCTCCATTGTCGAATGTGGGTATACCAAGCTACTGCTTAACCCACTGCACCATGACACCTGCCCATATTGGAAATTTTAACCAAGACACTGTAAATATGGTAAGCCTATAATTAACAACTTCGCATTAGGTAGAAAACAATCCACCACAGCAAGGCTTGCAGATTACACAATTTGGTGTTTGCTCTGTGCAGATAGGCAAAAAGTTGCTTGCATAAGAACTGTAATTTGTTTCAAAAATATATGGCTCATGGTGTGAGTTAAATCAAAGATTTGGGGTAACTTTAATTGTGATTTTGTGTCAAAGATGTTTTACATCTGGATGATATGATCAGATTATTTTTCAAAGCAACCACACATATTGGAAGTTCTTAGAAATTGTGGATACTCAGTTCAATTGGATTCTGAGATGGGAGCCATGAGCAGCTATTAATCTGCTTTTTGTATATTGAATGGTTTGCTTAAAACACTTTTATCCCAGCCGGCACCGCGGCTCACTAGGCTAATCCTCTGCCTAGCGGCGCCGGCACACCGGGTTCTAGTCCTGGTCGGGGCGCCAGATTCTGTCCCGGTTGCCCCTCTTCCAGGCCAGCTCTCTGCTGTGGCCAGGGAGTGCAGTGGAGGATGGCCCAGGTGCTTGGGCCCTGCACCCCATGGGAGACCAGGAAAAGCACCTGGCTCCTGGTTCCTGCCATCGGATCAGCGCGGTGCGCTGGCCGCAGCGCGCTGGCCGCGGCGGCCATTGGAGGATGAACCAACGGCAAAGGAAGACCTTTCTCTCTGTCTCTCTCTCTCACTGTCCACTCTGCCTGTCAAAAAATAAAAAAAAAAAGAAAAAAACACTTTTATCCCAACATTAAGGTAAATGAAGCTATTACTAGTAGTTAGGAAATTGTTCTCAATTACATTTTTTCTCAAATTATGACAAGATCTATATTAACACAAATATTTTGGTTCACTTGATATTCTAAATAAAATGAGATTAAAGTTTTATGAAATCTGGAATCTAACATGCTGTGCTTTGTACATAAGTGATCAGTAAATGCTAGATATTGTCAATAATCAATCAGTAACACATAAAACTAGGCAACATTGTATAGAAGGGAAATGTTAATCTAAAATGAAAGGTCTGAACTAGGTCCCAAAATAAAGTTCCTCATCCCTCGCTCTCCTTTAGTACTTTATACAGTTGCAAATATGAACTCCTATCTGGAAGCGGCATGGGCAATCAGGAAGAGTTGGAAATTTAGACCAGTAGTCCTGGGAGTTTATGGCTTGCTTGTTAACCTTTTGTTTTGTGTTTGTTCTTAAAAGGCAGTTCTTGATCCCATGTCACTTGTCTTTTGGATATTTCTTTAAATTTTGCTTTATAAACACAAATCTTTTGATATTTACATGTTAGAATCTTTTTCACTCCATTACTTTTTTTTTTTTTTTTTTGAGATTTATTTGAAAGGCAGAGAGAGAGAGGCGGAGAGAGGTCTTCCATCCACTGGTTCACTCCCCAATTGGCTGCAACAGCCAGAGCTGCGACAATCCGAAGCCAGGAACCAGGAGCTTCTTCCAGGTCTCCCATGCAGGTACATGGGCCCAAGCACTTGGGCCATCTTCTACTGCTTTCCCAGGTTGTAGCAGAGAGCTAGATCAGAAAAGGAGCAGCCAGGACTCGAACTGGTGCCCATATGGGATGCTAGTACTCCAGGTGGTGGCGTTATCCGCTATGCCACAGCACCGGCCCCCGAGTCCATTACTTCTTAACAGGATATTTATTAAAGATAAATTATTTATTAAATATTAAGTATTTATTAAAGATATTTATTTAATATTATTAAATATTAAATATATTAAATATTTATTAAAAATTATTTATTAGAGATAAATTATTTAAAGATAAATTTATTAAAGATAATCACTTTTTTTGTCTCAGTATAAGTGTCCCTTAGAATATTTAGGACTCGTGCTAAAAAATATTTATGCTTATCTGAAGTTAATTTTTGTTGAACTCAAGGTCCTTTCTTTTTATTTGCTAGATCTGGCAAACTTCTAGTCAAAATATGAGCATGATGACAACCAAAAGAGGAGGAGGAGAAAGAGGCAAGGTTATGCAGAGTGGTGGTGTTACATCTGGTTATTTCCTTCTATGACAGTAAGAATCACCATTTCATGCAATGTTTTAAACAAACAGATGCCCTGGAGAAACACACGACCTTTCCCTCTGCACTAAGATCATTTTAGTGTATTTGTGAGTTTTTCCACCACACGTTGAAATTTTTTGATTGTTTTATAAAGAATAACAATATATGTACATACAGAAAAATAACAAATGAAGGAATAAATACACTCAAATTTTGAATTTATATAATGTACATACTGAATACAGCTCAGTATATTCAGTTGAAGAAAGTGTATCATTGTGTATCTTGAATTATTTTTATGTGGTGTGCAGTCTTGTACATGCATGTGAATGTTGAATTCACCTGGAAATATTTCAGCTACATTTAAGAGATCCTGGTTCCTCATCAAAGTCTTTTAGGTACTTATCCTTCTCAGATTTATCCAGTCAATGGTAATTGAGTTTGTAGTATTGGGAAGGCATTAATTTTACCTGTTTCCTTCACTTTGTATCACATAATCTATCCTTTTCCCTAAGTTAATTTTCCTCTAGGTTCCCCCTGAAACTCACCTCCAATCATCTTTGGATAAATTTATTAAAATATTCATCTCTTCTTCTTGCATGAGTCGGTAAGCTGCACTCACATGGTGATTCTCAAGGACGGAGCGATCATTATACAAAATGGCAACATCCGACCTAAGAAGCAAAACAAAAGGCCAAGTTGAGGATTGATTTACATACTGCAAGTGTCTGGACAAACAGACTCAACTTTCCAGTTACCTCACCAGTAAATCCTTTAATCAAAAACTTAAAGCTATGAAAGTACTTAGTTTGCTTTTTTTTAAAACGATAATATTTTAAGTGCTTTATATAGGCTTTATTTTTTTACAGTAGTTTTAAGGTCACAGAAAAATTGTGGAGGGTAGAAAGATTGATCATGTATCTTCTGCCTTCACTTGTGTATACCCTAAAGAGTGGTATTTTTGTTAGGATTGATAGACCTATGCTTACATGGTTACCCAATGTACACAATGTACCGTAGGGTTCACTTTGGCTGGTGCACTTTCATTGGGTTTTGACCACGTATGATGATATATACCTATCATTAGAGTCTTTTATGAGGAGTTTCATTGCTGTAAATATCCTCTACGCTCCACTCTTTATTCCTTTCTCAGCTCCTAACCACTGATCTTTTTGACTGTCTGTATAGTTTTGCCTTTTCCAAAACATCATACTGTCAGAATCATATTTTGTATTTTCAGGTTGGCTCCTTTTAACTAATATGCTTTTAAATTCCCTCTGTGTCTTTTCATGGGATGACAGTGCATTTCTTTTTAGTACCGAATAATGCCCACTGGTTAGTGGTTCCAACATTTATCCATTCATCTACCGAAAAAAAGTTTGGGGAATTATAAATAAAACTATTGTAAATATCTGTGTGCAGGTTTTGTATGGACATACATTGTCAACTCTGTACCAAGAAATGCAATTTCTGCATCATATGGTAAGAGTGGGCTCATTTAAGAAACTTCCGAACTGTCTCCCAAAGTTGGCTGTACCAATTCTGCATTCCCACCATCCATGAATGAGAGTTGTTGTTGATCCATATCTTGGCCAGCACATACTCTTACCAGTTCTGATATCTCATTGTGAATTCATTTTTCCATTTGCCTGATTATATCTGATGTAAATATCTTTCCATATGCTTATTTGCTGTCTATATGTCTGCTTTGCTGAGATACCTGATAAAAACTTTGGCCTGCTTTTAAATAGGATTGTTTTCTTGACTTTCAAGTATTTGCTGTGCATTTTGAAGGACAATCCTTTATGAACTATATCTTCTTAAAATATTTCTGCCAATCTGTGTTTTTTTCCCTTCACTCAAGACTCTAGCAGAATAAGATTTAATTTTAATGAAGTCCAGCTTACCAATTCTTTCTTTCATGAATTGTGCCTTTTGTGTTGTATTTTAAAAGTCATTGTCAAACCCAAGTTCATCTAGATTTTCTCTGAAGAGTTCTACAGTTTTTTGTGTTACATTTAGGTTTGTGATACATTTGAAGTTAAATTTTGAAAGGAAATAAGGTCTTGCTGTGTGTACAGAATACCTAAAATTGGGTAGTTTATAGGGAACAGATATTTCTCACAGTTCAGAGGAAGTCCAAGATCTGATGAGTGCCCTCCTTCTGTATTGTCACGTGACAGAAGGAATCACATGGGAGAAGGCTGAGAGCACAAGTGAACCTGCTGCCATGATCCCTTTTTATAATGGAATTAATCTATTCAGGAGGGAGGATCCCTTGTGACATGAACATTACCAACAAAGCCCTACCCATCAACCCTGTCCCATTGGGTATTAAATTTCTAACACATGAATTCTGCAAAACGCATTCAAACCATGATAATCTGTATCTAGATTTCTTTATAAAAACATTCGACATGTGGATCATCCAGTTCTTTTAGCACCATATACTGAGAAGTATACTTTTACACCATTATGTTGCCTTTACTCTTTTGACAAAGATCAGTTGACTATACCTTTCTGGATCAATTTCTGGGCTGTTTATTTTGTTCTTTTGATCTACATATCTATTCTTTCACCAACATCATTCCATCTTGATTACTGTAGCTTTAGAGTAAGCTGTAAAGTCAAGCAATGTTCAGTTCTCTAACTTTGTACAATTCCTTCAATATTATATTGGCTATGTTAGATCTTTTGCCTATCTTTATAACATTTAAAACCACTTTGTCAATATATTTAATGTAAGTTGCTGAAGCTTTTCTTGAGATTCCTTTGACTATATATAGGTCAAGTTGGAAAGAACTGACATAATAACAAGAATGAATATTTCCATGATTATGGAATATTTATGCATTTATTGTTTCATCAGAGTTTTGCAGTTTTCCACAAATAGAGTTGTATATATTTAGTTAAACTTAAGTATTTCATATTGGAGGTACTTAATTCAAAGATACTGTATTTTCAGTTTCAAATTCCACTTGCTTAGTGTTACTGTATAGGGAAGCACTGTTTTTCATGCTAACCTTGTATCCTATAACCCTGCTATAATCAAGTCTTAGTTCTAGAGAGTTCTGTTGAGTCCTTCTGATTTTCTACACAGATGGTCATATCAAACACAGATAGTTTCATTCCTTCCTCCCAAATACGTTTGCCCCACATCCACATTTTCTGTCTTATTATGTTAGAAATTTCACTATGATGTTGAAAATCAAAAGTGAGAGGTTATATGCTTGCTTTGTTCTTGAACTTAGTGGGCAATCTAAAAGTTTTTTCACTTTAAATATAATGTTAGTCATAGGTTTTGTGAATATATTGTTCCTTTACTGTTAAAGTTAACCAAGATTGTATAACTTATGTATAGATGTTTGAAATATGTACATTGTAGAATGGCTAAGTCAAGCTAATATGCATTTTTCAGATATCACTTATGTGTGTAGAAATAATTTAAAATCTATTTTAGTAATTTTTAATGTCACAATATATTGTCATTAACCATAGTACCATGTTATATAGTAGATCTATTGAGCTTATTTCTATCCAATTGAAATTCTGTATTTTGGGGCCAATGTCTAACTACCACCAACAACCTCAAACCCTGGTAACAACTGTTCTATCTTAGGAGATACCCTTCATCAAGTTGTGAAAGTCCTCATGTACTCCTAGTTTAATGACAATTTCTAGCATGAATGGGTGCTGGATTATGTCAAATTCTTTTCCTGTGTCTATTGATATGTTCACATGAGTTTTCTTTAGCCTGTTGTAATGATATTAATTATTATAAAAATCATTAGGACTCCTCTATCCCAGATAGTCTAATTCCATTATGAAAAGGGCCCATGAGAGCAGGTTTACTCATGTTCTCATCCTCCCACCATGTGACTCTTCCCATCACGTGACAATGCAGCAGAAAAGGCACTCCTCAGAGCTTGGACTTTCTGGCCTCCTGAACTGTGAGGAATATCTTTTCCTTATAAACTACCCAGTCTTTGGTATTCTATTATTACTAACTACATTAATTGAATTGGTGTTGAGGCTAAATCCTTCTTTGTCATGGTGCTTAATTTCCTATTAATTGTGTGGTTTAAATGTGTGTTGGCTTTTTTTCCCCGATTTATAATGCATATACCTGTGAGATCCTCTACTTATACTAAGGAGAAAGAAATTCTCAGTCTCATTAAGTCAATGAAGAAATAAAAACTCCTTATACTCATTCCAGATGATTCATACCGCTATTCCTTTGGATCAATGTTACTTTGGGTAAGAGGTAGAGAGAATGTGGAAAATCATTGTCCATTTGTAATTATCACTTTTAATGTTATGATTAAGTTTGAATATTACAGAACCTTGTGCTTTAAGTCGCAGTGGAGAAAATAATTTCTTAAATAATCAATTATATTTCAAAATTTCAAAACAAAAATTATGTCTCACCACCAATTTATACTGGACACTTAATTTTTAAAATGATGAATTCAAGGAAATGTTTTTATTCATCTATCTGTATTTTTATATCATTGGATTATTAAATATAAATTACTTCATGTTACATGGATGTGTTTGGTATTCTCCTGTAGTCTGAAATATTCCAAGCACTCTCATGTGTGTAAAATGGAGAATTTGCCCCTCCTTGCTCTGTCCTCCTAAGTTGCCATATCTTTTTATAAATGTGGAATGAAAGCAAAACCACTGTGCTCAAATGAAGAGCCCATTTGTGTAACTTGGCAAGTTCTAAACAGGCAGCAGAAATATGGAGCAAAAGGAAAGTCAAGTAAAAAGTTTGCTTCCATAATTTTCAACATTTGGACTTCTCTACTTTCCTTCCTCCTGGTATAAAATTTCCTCCCTCAAGACTGACTTAATGTTTCAGGCTTTGTGTTGCTAGAGTCTTAGTTATAACCCAGCACTTCCTCTCAACTGAGTGTTCACTGAGGAGTAAGACAAAATAAATAAAGAAGTACAATAACCACAAAAACAACAACAATAAAAATGTAGCTGAGTGAGATGAGGGATATACTAATTTGCTTCACACCATTTTATTATCCATATGCTTCCCACTACATTATGTTGTATACCTTATATAAATATAATAAAAATTATTTTACAAAAAGAGAAACAACTAAAGAGATCTGGGGTCCCCTGCAGTAACCAAGATTTGTATCAGATGGTCTTCCAGGTGAGCCAAGATTTGTTATTAATGCAATGTAAGGTATATAACCTATCCAGCACTACAGTAATTCATTCCTCTTTTTTTCCTAGCACTGCTATAAAGGTGTGGTGGTATACACTTAGCTAACAGTTCAATTTTTCCAAATAGATTTCCTTTTTAATCACAATAGGTTCCTAAACCTGTATATATGAAATACATGAAACTTGTATAACTTAAATTAAATAAAAAATATCTCAATTGGGCCGAAAAATCATTTAACCGGCTGGCGCCATGGCTCACTAGGCTAATCCTCCACCTGAGATGCTGGTACTCCGGGTTCTAGTCCTGGTTTGGGCGCCGGTTCTGTCCCGGTTTCTCCTCTTCCAGTCCAGCGCTCTGCTGTGGCCAGGGAAGGTAGTGGAGAGTGGCCCAAGTGCTTGGGCCCTGCACCTGCATGGAGACCAGGAGTAAGCACCTGGCTCCTGGCTTTGGATTGGCGCAGCACGCTGGCCGTAGCGGCCATTTGGGGAGTGAACCAACGGAACGAAGACCTTTCTCTCTGTTTCTCTCTCTCACTGTCTAACTCTGCCTGTCAAAAAATAAAACAAAACAAAAAATAATTTAACCAATTATTGTGATTCAGTCTGCATAAACCAGAAATAGAAAGCATACATGAGATAATTAAATATTGCCCAAATAAAACATGTGGATTTCTAGACATTTGCTGAAATCATGGGAAAAGCTGATTTTTCCCCTGAATAACACACTTGTCTCATATAGCCCCAAATCCAGCCACAGCAGTTTTGTCAAGGATATTACAAGACAATAGCTTCAGAGATGACCAACTCTTCCTTTAGAAACAAGCAAAGATCTGTTTTTTGAACCAGGTTTTATTATAGATAACTGTGCATGGTTTTCTCTCATAAATCCAACAAGGATGCTGGGAATACAGCATGGTCTTAATGTTTGAGATGGTCTTTGCTAAGAAAAGAACAAGACTCTAAGCAACATTCAGTATCCATGGTAACATGCAGCTCAGCGTTTTCACAAAGAGGAAATTATTTCCACTTATTTATACTTTCAAGGATTACATGAATTATTATATCTGCGTTGAACTCAAATCCAGCCTCACCCTATGTTCTAAATTACTTTTCAGTTATCTTATATTACACAGTAAATGGGTTTCCAAATTAGAAATGCACTCTAGGCTCAAATAAAAAATGAGTAATGTGAAATACAGAATTACCAATATCAGTGATTTCTAACCTTGTTTATGCCTTGATAAAATATGAGACAGTAATGAGAGTTTGGGGGGAAAAAGTGAATGTACTATTGTTATATTTGGTTGTAACAACAATTGTGCTCATAGAATTTTCAATTTCATGTAGAATTTTCAATAACTGACCATTAGATAATTTATAAGAAAATAAGTAAAATACAGACATTTTTGCTCTCTTATATAATTTCTTAATATAAAATAGGAAAAACATCAATTTTTTACTCCCCCCTGCTTACTCTTTAGCTTCTCTTTTTTCCTGTCTTCATCTTTTTCTTTCGTCCTTTTCTTCCTCTTCCCTTTCCACAGCCCAAACCAAACATAACCTAGGGCTCTTCATGCATTTGCAAAATAACAGCAAAAGAAGAAAGCTAACAAGTGATAATCTAAAGAAGCTTCTGGAAAAAAAGACCCGCCCAGGACCTGAACATTTCAGCATAAAAAAGTGAAGCCCTCATATGAAACAATTTACTTCTCCAACTCCTAAATCTGTTGTCCTGTGCAGATTCCAGCTCGGTAATGAGCCATCTTTCATTAAAATCTTCCTCTTTTTGAGTTCAGTGGATGTCGGGAGACTTTGATAAGCAAAGGCTCTTTCCTTTGATGTTTAACATAAATAAAAGCAGAGGAACCATCTCTACTCTGTGAATAGGTGAATATGAATTAACGCTGCTGCCATCGAACCAGGCTGCAAGCTTCTCCTTGCCCATCATTTACTGTCATTCTGTGGGAGACTGGGGATTTCTTCCATTCCAGGGATGGACAGACTGCTTTCCCCATCATTTCCTTACTTGAATTTCAACCCTCACTGTGTTTCTATCAAGTAGCCACGGTGTGTCTGTGGCTGCAGGAGCACCGTTGTATAAGTAACCTGACGTGAGAGAGTGCCCCTTGTCTCAGCTCCTTGGTCCAGATCCTCCCATTACCAGATTACAAGCAGATGGATGGTTCAGTTCTTCTGGAGATCTTTGTTTTCTCTTCTTAAACTGCAAGTCTTAGATGAGATGGTTTTTGAGCTTAGTCACCTTAGGGTCTGTTTAAGTTCTACAGTGTCTAATATAGTAATTAAATGTTTCTCTACTTCCCATATCAACACAAAAACTCCATATCCCTGGAAAATATAGTTTTTGGAAATATTTCAAAGCAAAAACAAATGAACCAAAGACACAAAAACCTGCACATGTATGCCTATGCCATTGTTGTTGATATGTACCAAAGTCTGGAAACAACCAACATCTCTTTTAATAGGTGAATAGAAAAAACACACTATGGTACATCCAGACAATGGAATATTATTCAGCAATAACAAAATGGTTATTGAGTTATCAAAATACATGGAGGAAACTTAAATGATCATTTCTAAGTGGAAGAAGTCAGTCTCTACAAACAGCTTTACACTGTTTGATTTCAACTATATAGAACTTTGAGAAGTATGAAACTCAGGTGATACTAAAAAGATCAATGATTGCTACAGGAATATGCAGAGGAAAAAGAGAAATAGGAGCAATACCAGAGATTTTATGGCAGTTATCTTATTGTGCATGATTCTGCAACAGTAGGTTCATGACTTTATGCCCTTGTCAAAACCCAGAGGGTCTATAGTACAAACAGTGAGCCCTAATATAAGCTATAGATGTCAGCTAATTACATGTATCAACATTGGTTCCTTAATTTTGGCAAATGTACCACACCAATGCAAAATGTTAATTAATAATGGGTAATTATAGAATGACAGGAGAGACTATATGGGAATTCCTTGTAATTTCTGCTATTTTTTCTAAAAACATAAAATTTCTCTAAGAAAGTCAACTAAACAAAAAAAACTTCTAAATTTAGTTTTCCCTCAGTAAGAATAGGTGGTTATACAGTGGTTCCAGGGAGACATCAGTCTCTTATAAATCCCAGCTAAGCATTCCTGACTAGTGAAAGACTTACAGAAACTTCAGGAACTTCTAAGTATAAATAAGTTAGACCCTTTTGGGCACCAGACCAAGTTCTGCCTCTCAAGAATTGGGATCTCTGTTCAACTGAGTTTAGACTACCTTCCTGTTAGGCTGATTGGTTCTCCTCAAAATGAATATGGTTAAGCTCGAATTCTCAGTGTGAACATACCACAAATCCAACATAATTGATGTCCTTATGTAAAGAAGACTGGACAGCAGGGATGCATGTGCATGGAAAAAAGACAATGTGAGGACACAACAGGCTGCTTGTTTGCAAATCTAGGGGAGAGACCTCAGAAGGAACCAAATCCAGACTGAGCATGATTTCTGTTGTTTAAGCTTCTCAGTCTGTCGCATTTTTTTATGGCAGTCCCTTTTCACTCTGGTATTTTGAGTCAAGTAATTGTCATTATAACCATCATTTCAAACTTTTTTTCAGTTTCTTTAAACTTAAGACTTTATGCTGTCCTAGAAGTGAGATTTTTTTGACTTCTGTACTTTTTTAGGAATCTAATTTTATTGCTTTCAAATATATAATGACACAGAACCAATGCTTTAAATTACATGTTACAAGATAAGTCTGAGTTGTGTGATAGCTCACAGTATAAATTCTGGGCAGAGAGGAATTGCCTTATACTTCTTTAAACTCCTTAAAATGCTTAATATGCCACACAATCTATGTAAGGTTCTTGCAAAATAATAATTAGCTATTTACATATTTGTGGCTGAAGTAATTTTCCTCAAATCTAATAAACCCTTTCTTATTAGTCTTGATTGCTTTTAATTCCCTTAAAATAAGTAATATGAGAAAGAAACACTTTCAAATGTTAACTTATGTAAGTTAGTATTTTATCCAGCTTACCTAGTCTGAATATGAAAGTTGTTTGTGGTCCCTGTATGTTCGTAATCATGAATGGCCGCGGCAAAGACCATTGCTAAAATTTCCAGTTCATTGAGCCAGTGCTGGTAAATAAAAGAAAGATTTCATCATATTTAGAAAGGTGAAAGTTTTCAGTCCACTTAGTATATTTAAACATATAAAATCTAGCAGGTTTCTTTCAAAATTTCTTTCACTGTGTAACTTTCAACTAACTAAAGAGAGAGAGAGAGAACGAGAGAGAGAGAGAGAGATCTTCCATCCTCTGGTTCACTGCCGAGATGGCAGCAACAGCCAGGACTGGGCCAGCCAGAAGCTGTGAGCCAGGGGCTTCATCCAGGTCTCCCATGAGGGCTGCAGGGGCCCAAACATGTGGGGCATCTTCAGGTTTTCTCAGGCTATTAGCAGGGAGTTGGGTTAGAAGCAGAGAAGCTAGGACTCAAACTGATGCCCATGTGGGATGTTGGTGTTGCAGGCAGCAGCTTAACCCATCACACCACAACATTGGCCCCTGGACTTAATTTTTACATTTAAAGATTAGAAGAGTTTCTGAGAATTCAGTGTTTTTCATCATAACACCTATATGATTGCAATTCAATTTAACAATCATAAAGCAAAGTATAAATGTTTTCACTTAATTTTGGACCATGTATCCATACAGACTGATCTTTCTGTTACCAACTAGATGGCTTAATGAAATTTTTCTTCTGTTTATTTAGAAGTAATTAAATAGTTTATTCATTATATCTTGTGAAACACTTTCATTGTGCTATCTAATATGATAACCATAACCACATTTGACAACTTAAAAATAAGTATAATTAAGGCCGGCGCCGCGGCTCACTAGGCTAATCCTCCGCCTAGCGGCGCCGGCACACCGGGTTCTAGTCCCGGTCGGGGCGCCGGATTCTGTCCCGGTTGCCCCTCTTCCAGGCCAGCCCTCTGCTGTGGCCAGGGAGTGCAGTGGAGGATGGCCCAGGTGCTTGGGCCCTGCACCCCATGGGAGACCAGGAAAAGCACCTGGCTCCTGGCTCCTGCCATCGGATCAGCGCGGTGCGCCGGCCGCAGCGCGCCGTCCGCGGCGGCCATTGGAGGGTGAACCAACGGCAAAAGGAAGACCTTTCTCTCTGTCTCTCTCTCTCACTGTCCACTCTGCCTGTCAAAAAAAAAAAAATAAAAAAAATAAAAAAAAAAAAAAAAAAAAAATAAGTATAATTAAGTTCGCTTTCCCAGTGATACTAGCTACATTTTTATAAAACTATTCTATCATTGAATAAAATTCTATTGGACAACACTATAGAGATGACACTTTATGGTAGGAATGGAGGATCCAAAATTGTGGTCTTATTCCATATATTTGAAACAATTAAATTAAACTTTACACAAAACAACAGAAGAATATTATAATAAGAACACTTGATAAAAATTCAAAGATTAAAGGTACAATCTGTTGAAATAGCATTGCTGAAAGTACAGTTGTGTTGGATGGTCTAACGAGGTGAGATTGAAAAGTGAAGAGTATAGGAAGAGTTGATGGACTACCTTTAATAGAGCTGATGAATTTGGATTTGTATGAAAGGCAAGAAGGAAGAGACATTGTAGGTTTATGGGTCAAAAATGAAGGCAGCAACAATGCTGACTTTCACAATTGTGAAAAACATAGTCTTGTTAATCTTTTCTCCCTTCAAAGAATCTATTATGGTATTTGGTGCATAATAGAAACATAATGTTTGTTGAATTGAGCTTCATCGCATTGTACAAGAAATAAGTGGTAGGGAATAGTGAAAAGAGACTGCAGGATCAGACAACCCTGACTTTAAATCCCTGTGGATACTTAGGAAAGTAAGCTATTTACCCTCTCGCTGCAATTCTCATGAATATGAAATTTAGTAATCATTCCCCGTGAGATTTCAAAGTGGTTGAGAATCAATGTGTTAACTGCACCTGTCCAGAATCTTGTCATATAGTAAAATATGGGATAAGAGGTCTTTTCACTAACTTACTATGTTAAATACATGGTTCAAGGCATTAAATCTGGAGAATAATTGTTAACATATTTCTAATGATTGCAATTAAAGGATAAATGCCTCACAACTGGCTGACTAAAGCAGAAATGATTTTCAAAACAAAAGGGAGTTGATATAACAAGCTGTTCTGTGTTTATATACACAGTTAATTGTGAGTCATTAAAAGGAGGAAAGCGACCTTACTTATGGCCTTTGTAATAGGTTGAGCTGGGACTGAGCCTCCAATGTCCCCAGTGAGACAGTGGAATTAAACACCATGAAATGAATAGCAATTGAAGTTAAACCAATGTTTGTGCCCCAAGAAACCTATGGTTCTATTAGACAAAATTGTTTCCTGGAAAAAAAAAATCACCTAATTTCTTAGAGTATGTCTTATTGGTTATGAATATGCAGATTTAACTGTGGCTTTACAAAAAGTAACAATGTTTTCTATGATAATATAGGATATGAAATTGCAATATTAAGAAAATTGAGATGGAATTTAATTACAAATTAGCTCACATGTATTTGAAATTATCATCTTCCAGTTGTCAAAATTTAATTACAAATGCATCTTCTGGTTTTATTCTAATTAATCTCTGCCTCCCGTGAATAGCACTTAGTCTGTGAACTCTACTTATTTATTGCCACACTATGGCCTTAATTATAAAGTTTATACTACAGAATAGTTTGGGAAGAAATAACAAATTGTCACACCTGGTTGAAAGACATGTCTATTTTGTATTAATGAGAATGGAATTCTGAATTGATTGTTAACTCCTTAGCTGTTCATTCACTCTACATCAAATGAGAATTCACTTGTGTTAAATGAGAATGATAACTCAAAAAATAGATGTTTAAATTCATGGATTTTGTAAGCGATTTGTGAAGACAAGCCAAAGAGAACAGGGCTGAATCATATCACTCTTCCCAACCATATCTTAGGTGCAAGTTTGAGCTTCTGATTTCCAATGAGCAGAAATAACGTTATAACCAATCAAGATAGTGTGCTCATCTGTACCGTAGATTACATTTTTTTTTTTTTTTTGCCTACAGAAATGCTCAGGTACACTGTCTTTAAAGTGCGCTGTCCTCAAATTGCATTATAAACCAGTATGAGCTGCCAACAACAACATATATAGTAATGACATAAAGGAAGGGGAGAAAATTAGCATTAACTGGATGCTTCAGTTAGTGGTCTCATTTAGGTCTTATAATGACATATTATTTACTAGGTAAACGTTTGATCCTAATGTTATGGATAATAAATCTGAGTCCTAAAAATTTGGATCAATATGACAAAGGGCACATAGCATGGCAGAGCAGGAATTCAACCCAAAATCTGATTCTACGGGTCATAATAATATTCACATTTCAAGAGAGACAATGTGTTGAACCTTCTAAAGTTTTGAAAGCAGCATTTTTAGGTAACTTAGCAGGTATATACACAGAAAAAAGCTAATAGAGCTTTGCTTTAAAACTTCTAATATAATTTCACATTTGAATTTCTCTCTCACTGTGTGTGTGTGTATATATAGGGTGGGAGAATTTCAGGACAGAAAATCAGATTGACTTTTAGTTTCTGATGTCTCTAAAAGAGCTTAATTAACAACTTTTTCCCAAAGTTATGAGTTTGGACACTTTTCTCTATCTCATATCATAGACTGAGGTAGCTTGTTAAAAGTTACAGTATGGAAAACAGGTAAATTATAATTAATTATAAATAATGTATATATTAATAGCTATTATGTTTCAGGCACTAGTTCAGATGCCTTACAAATATGATTTTATTGACTCCTCATTGCCATTGTAGTTGGTATTACTGACTATATATATATATATATATATATATATATATATATATATAAAAGTTAGTGGTGGGGAACCAAGCTAGTGAGTTAGGCATGAAACCATGCTCTGCTACTTCTTATCTTCTACTTCCTTCATTTTCTGCTAAGCTCACACTCTTGCCACTCTTCCAAACAGCATTGGTTGAAAAGCAATTTAAAGGAATAACATTTCCACATAGTTCTTAGAATAAACACAAACTCTCAAATTTTTTGTAGATTGTTTTTTCCTAATCAATCATTTCAAAGCATGGAGACCACTTCTACAAGTAGTCAGTGTACTAAAAAGTCCAAAGGAACCAGCTTCAAATCATCACTATTTCTTCTACTCTCACGGTTAGAAGCAGGAGTGTCAGGAACCCTAAAAGGCATGTACTCTCTGGCTGAGGCCTGTGTACGTTTTCAAGTCCAAGATGACAAGCTGGAAGGAGTTTGGCAGTTCTGTAAAGCCTTTGATCTTTAATGGCTGAACTGAATTATTATACATCACTGTCACCATGGCACAGGACTACATGTTAAGTGACAAAAGGAGAAAAATGGAAGTAGGTTTGCTAGTTTTAACTCTTGTCTGTATTGTCTACTCTCAGGCTTGCTGGTACCCCTTGTGACATTAACAGAAAGACAATGACTTCATTGCAATCCCTTTTAGGCTGTGGTCCTGAATATCTTGCAGATGACAGGATGTATTAGTCACCTGCCAGTGTTGGGCTGCCGCTGGAGTGCTCCATGAATATCATACTGATAGCGCTGTCCTGAAATAGCAGGGCACCAACTAAGACACAAAGTAACTGACTAGTGTCTTATCGGATCTGGGCAGTGAGGAAGGATAAAGAGTTTTAGCTAAATGAACGTTCTACAATGCTATTTTGTTTCAAGGAACTAACACTCCCATATTCATGAAAATAAAAACACACACCACTTTTCCCCGTAGAGAAAAGATTGTTGAAATAACATCCCAAAAATAGGAAAATTGGCAGTGTAACCTAGCTTTGACTAGTATCAACATATTAATTCATTCTGCCTTTTCTTTCACCATTTATTGTAAAGTTTCTTATTTTTTTCTGTTTAAATATATTTTATTGGTCCTGGATAACACTAAAGTTCTACCATCATTACTTTTTTTTTTTTTCACAGGCAAAGTGGACAGTGAGAGAGAGAGAGAAAGGTCTTCCTTTTGCCGTTGGTTCACCCTCCAATGGCCGCCGCAGCCGGAGCGCTGTGGCTGGCGCACTGCGCTGATCCGATGGCAGGAGCCAGGTACTTCTCCTGGTCTCCCATGGGGTGCAGGGCCCAAGGACTTGGGCCATCCTCCACTGCACTCCCTAGCCACAGCAGAGAGCTGGCCTGGAAGAGGGGCAACCGGGACAGAATCCGGCGCCCCGACCAGGACTAGAACCCGGTGTGCCGGCGCCGCAAGGCGGAGGATTAGCCTGTTGAGCCGCGGCGTTGGCCATACCATCATTACTTTTATAATGACCAAACTATTGATGAGTAAACAGCCTGTGACACATTCTTACAAAAGAATGAGTAAAATGTAATCCAACTTTCCAAGTCAATCTTGCTGAATTAGGAGAAATAACAATGTTTGGTAAATCCTGGCCTTCTCAGAAAGTGCCTACGAGAACCTTACTAACATCTTCAACTTTCCAACAGTCATGCCAGCTGGGCCAGATTTCCCAGCTTCCCAAGGAAGTGGGAATAGTTTGTTCTGTTCTGCAACATCTCCCTTGTAAAAAATGATCACATTGTAGAATTGAAGTTCTCTATTTACCCAGTAATATTAGAGAATGTCCAAGTTTGTGCAAATGTGAGATTAAAAATAAGTTCATTTTGGTGCAAAAATTTTATTCATGGACAGTTTTTTCATAGCGGGCATTTTCTACAAACATTCTGAAACCCCCTACCTCTTCAATGTCTCCTTCTGAGCAGACATCAGAAGTTGAAATAAGACATTTTATTTGGAACCCCTTACACTTGTGTCAAACCAAACAAGCAAAAGTGTAGTTAAAATAGAAACATTTTAAAATGATAAAATTCTTATCTCTAATCCTGAATGGTATATATTTTCTCATTGTATTTCATAATTAAAGAAGGTATTTTATGCTGAAGTAAGTATTGCTTTTCCATTCCATCTTGTTCTGAGAAAAGCATTCAGTTCAGTTTACATTTCAGTGATATTTAAATATCTCATTTTCAGCTAATTTCTTCAAAGTCACAGCTTTCAGGAAAGAGGAAATGCCAAGCACATGACAGGACAATTGCTATCAGATTCAGGACAAAGGCCTTAAGGAAAAGCAAGCAGCTCTAAGCAGTAAGGCATTGAAGCAACTTGCCCAAGTATAACAGCATCTGCAGCTGCCAGGAGGCACTTTGTTTAATATGCATCGTATATTCCTGTGAAGACAAACTAGAAACAATGAGTTCAAGGACAGCTATGACAATGAAGCCATATTAAACAAAAAGGTCATTAAAGTAATCTTGGTGAGTGTGTGCGCACACACATTTAGTCTGGAATGGGAAACGGGTAAAGAAGGTCACATACGCTATGTTGAAAGGCTTACAATATTTTTAGGCTATAGTTTTACATCATAGAATGTTAGCATTTGTACTTATAACTAGTAACTACTGTTGCCCTCTTTTCAATTTCAAATTGGACTACTGAAATAAAGGAAGAACAAACTTCAGTCAAGGACTGAGACTAGCCAGGATGTGTTTGATCTAGCCCATTTACACTTTAGATGAGTGGTGTCTGTGTCTGCATTAAATGGGGAAACATATTGTACCTGATTACAACACATCTAATTCAGCTTTACAGAAGGTCACAAGAAGGGTTTTGCCACTGTCTTGTGAAGTTTCTGAGATTTATGTCCCCCTAAAGGTAAGGCTTAGCTCCCAAGCAGGTTATGTGACTTCATGAACTTGTCATACAATATATATTTCTATAGATTTGCAGTGAGATTAAGACAGCCACGCTAGTGAACCATTGGATATCCTGTTTAGCAATGTCCTCAGATGTCATCAGTCATGGTCACTTACTGGTGGCAATCACATGACAGACCCCAAATGACAGCTTTCTAGTTGGGTCCATTCTAACCACAGACCCTACTAAATACCCTACAATACTAAAATATGATTTTAATCCATTATGCTTTGGAATGATTTGCTTTGGATCAATAGATGTGTGGAAGAAGAGACAGGAGTGTGATCTAGGCCCAAAGCATTGATGAATCTGGAACATTTAGGAAGAAAAAGATGAACAGATAATTTCTTCAGTCACCATATGAGACGTTATTGACCAAATCATAGCAAATGGGTGTTATGTGTAATAAACCAGAAGGTACTCTTTCTTGAGGGAGATGACATGATGAGGAAAAATTCTGTATGTGATAAATGCACCTGTTGGGAGTTTTCAAGATCTTTAGGACCCCATGCCATTGGAGAATGATGAAGTATTGAGAATATTTGGACTCCAAAGAATACAAAGTACACAGACCTGAGTGCTAATGATTCTTGCCAGTAGAAAGGATTGGACTTCCCAAACCCTAAGAGATTAGTAGTGCATATTTATGGGGTGAAGCAGAACATTCCATTTACATACATTATTATCTAACTATCTCAGCCTACATTGACAGATGAGGAACCAAGAAGGTAACAGTATCTGGAATCTCACTTGGCTCATATCCCTTTGAACCCCCTTATTTTTGGTACCTTCAGAAAAAAGATGCCCCCCCTTCACATTTAGGGTCATCCTGAGATATAAGACATTACAGAAAGTTGAAGCTGTCTCAGAGTTCCTGTTTTACTCACTGTCACCCCAGTACTTGCACTGTTGAATCATTTATTCACTCATACAGGATTTGTTCATATGCAAAGAAGAGGAAAGAGAATTTGGAAGAATTCACATAAATAATTTCCCCAAATCCCAATTAAAATTTGATAACTAGCAACACAAGAAAAAGAAAAATCTACAAAGTTTAGAAGAGCATAATTAAAAAGAGAAAGCATCCTAATTTTTATTTAGAAGGCTCCTTCTCTGGGTCAAATTTTTAATTCCTATAGGAAAATTTACAAACACAAAGTACAATGCTTCAATTTTAAAAAAACTCATATACTGCAATGCATCCCTAGAAATAATCTTTTTTTTTTTCTCACCAAGTTAAAATACATTTTGAAAAATGTTTTAAATAACTCAATAAACCTCAAAATCCAAAAGATTATTACTGATAATGCTTCTATGGGCACTAAAGAGACAATGGGGGTGGAACCCAGGCTGTGGCACAGGAAGCTAAGCCTTGGCCTGCAGTGCTGGCATCCCATATGAGCGCTGGTTTGTGTCCCGGCTGCTCCTCTTCTGATCCAACACTCTGCTATGGCCTGGGAAAGCAGTGGAAGATGGTCCAAGTGCATGGACCCCAACACCAATGTGGGAGACCCAGAAGCTCCTGGTGTCAGATAGGCCCAGCTCCAGCCTTTGGGGCCATTTGGGAGTGAATCAGCAGGTAGAAGACCTCTCTGTCTCTCCTCCTCTCTGTTTGTAATTCTACCTTTCAATTAAGTAAAATATTTAAAAAAAAAAGACAGTGGGAGATTGGGAGAATGAAATTTGTTGATTCCAAACCAAAAAACTTCAGTTATAAAGATGTTCTTACCATAATACCTGTATGAAGCATTATATAATGCACAGTTTGAGTGACATCAGCTGCATGAACCAAATTGTGATACGGATTTTTGTACTTGCTGTAACCAACTTCTAAAGCTTCTGCAAAGGCAATTAGGCAAGAAACAGGAATCTGTGGAAAGTAATAATTATGATTAAATTTTGACTATGAAAGTGGCACAATGTTTGGAAGTGAGTGCAAAATAAGCAGTGATATCTTTAAGCTCAATGTAGATGGTTCTGAAAAATGACTTCATTAATGTGTTAGCTTTCAAACCTTCAAACCTAAGATGAGTGATCGTAACTCCCAAGTATTTAAATAGCAATCTTATCCACACTATGGTTCTTTAAATGTTTCTATCTTTCAGAGTCAAATAAGACGACCAGTTCTTAAAGGGGTAAAAATCTCCAATTACATAAGGTGAAGTTAAATTTTCTATCTGTAGTATATGAGGGTTAAAAGGGATGACCCCCTTCTCGTATTTCTGGCATTAAAAATGCCATAGTTCTATAGGACTGCAGACTGCTCAGACATCTGGACCAACTCTGTTGTTTAGATGGCTCTAAATGAAGTCAATTAGAAGCCCTTTATATAAGCTTGAGCAAAGCTACCAATAAAGGTTCATTCAGTGTTTTAGGTACCCTGGAGATCTATACTATTTCTTTAAGACATGGCTTCCAATCTCTACATTAATGTTCAATGAGCAATTTTGAGGATGTTGGTATCTTGTTGGGATGAGGCCATCTTGGCCCCATGATCTCCAGGAGGATATACAAGCTGTGGAGGATGTTTCTACCATGTGGTAAATTCATCCACCTTGTTCTGTGACTGGCTAACTAGGAAAATTCTAAATGAATTGACTAGTGACTCAATGTTCTGCATCTTCAGTCTTATTCAAGCAACCAAATCTAACAGCATTTCACTTTGTCCCATGTTTCTGACCTTGAAACGGTTGATCAGATCATATCTGGTAAACAGTTCATAAATCATAAACTTCAAACTATGCTCTCCGCTTGCTTCATTTAGGGCAAATACATCAAAAGACCATTTATCAACATCCTGTAGACAAAAAGAATAAAAATTTCAGGTGGCAATATTTATTTCTACAGAAAATATTGGAAAGATTAGGAATTATACATATGACAGGTCATATTTCAATTCAGCATGTCACAATATATTTTTACTATAGTCTGAAATGACAGGGCCACTTAGTATCCAGGAGTCCACAAAAGTGAGCCCATAATGCTTAATATAGCACAGAGATCTTCCCACTTATTCCAAAGTTATTACAATGATGTAATAAACTAGATAACACTATAATATTACTATTACCTTTAATCTCTCCAACTTTCTGCCATAAATCATTTTTCCAGAGTGGCTCTTGTTTTAAGGTAGAATGCCTGGTAGTGTCAAGTGATGGAGAAAGGAAGGGGGCTTCAAATTCTCTTTCCCACTCACCACCTGCTACATTGCTTAACATTTCACCGTAACAGTCAGCCAGCCATTTGGCTTTAAGTTGTGATATTTTATGTTCTCTTTTAAGAGGCAAACACCATGGACAGAGTATATACCACCTTGTTACTGCTTACTTGAACCTTGGCTAAATCACGTATACCTAATGAAGTAGGCAGGCATACGGTTAAAGTTGATTAGGTTTGTGAGCTGGAAGGCCACCCCTTCGCCACACCCCTGTGTGACCTCATGCCCTGCCTGGCCACACCTGAGTGCCCAGCGGCCAATCAGGTTAATTAACCACTCCCCTTTGGAAGTAGGTTAAAAGCCTGAGACATGGTGTGTCCCGCCCTTCTCTCTTTTCCCTGGCTTCTTGCCAGGAGGGGGCTGGCTGTAGCCCTGGGCCTCCATGGCGCGTGGCCTTCGGACTACCCACCCTAGGCTTCCTGGCCTAGATGCTCCTCCATGTGGCTGGTTCCTGGTGCTCGGTATGAACCCAGATTTACCCCTCTCTCTCTTAGATAAAGCTCTCACTCTTCTATGTATCTTTCTCACTAAATAAAAGCCTAAAATGTACCATGCTGCCTTGTTTATTGATGCCACTATTTAGAATTCTTCTCTAAATATTAGGCAAGAACCCTCTTGGGCTTATTAATATTGGGGATTTATTAATAAGCATATGGTGATATTGTCTGGCACCCCAAATTTCGATAGCATATGTGGCACCCCACATTTTCATATATATTTTAGGGGGTCACTTCCAATATCACCTTTCTCTAGGGACAGATGGTGAGAAAAAGTGGGCATTGTGGTTGAGTTGCAGGATGGTGATTTTGGCATTTCATCCAGTTCCCTAGAGAAGCAGGCAGGCCTGTTGGGCAAATATGAACTAGGAAAGTACATACAACAATGTGAGAGGACAGTGAGCAGGGACGGCAAACTTTACCAGATGCCTGTTGATTTTGCTTAAACCTAAAGAATCACAGTTGCCAGTTTAAAAGATGATCAGAAACTGTTAGCATTGAATGCCTAGCGTTTGCTCACAGTCTTAAAGCTACATATTAATTTTGAATTCAAATAGGCACAGTTTAGAATTTCATTTGCTTAACAAATTTTTAGAGTTCAACTCTCTGTGCATAAAAATTTAACTATGTGATAAAAAGTATTCAAGTTTATTTTTAAAATGAATTCTATGAAAAACAATAGCAATTGCCTCAAATAGCCCCTTTGAGCACTTGGAAACAAACATCCATAAAATACTTTTCAGTTTGCCTGAATACCATTGTTAAAATCTTGCATTTTCATTCCCAACCACTTGATTTATATTTTGGTAAAGTAAAAATTTCTACAAGTTCTGTTTAGCAGGAGTTTTACCACCAGTAAAGCTCAAATGAGACTAACATCTTTTATTGAATTTCAAAACTAACAGGGAAGACAGTTCAAACTCTTACAAAGGTTGCTATTTATAGTTCCAAGTAGGGGTCTCCCAATGAAGATTTACATTTGTAAACTATGACAGATGAGGACAATTGCTTTACTTGCAGACATCTCCTTGGAAGTGTGCATTCACGTGTTTTTACTATAACACATTTTAGAAAATCTATTACATTCTCTCACACCAACATTTTTATTAGTTGATTTCTAAGCAGAGATTATCCAAATAAAGAAAATAAAAATAAATAATTTCCAATAGTTGAGGAAATAATAGGGAAGACAAGATGTCTTGAACTGAGGAATAATTAGTATTCTCTAATGTGACATTTCAGTTATATACTTGTCTGTGTTACAACTTTAGAGACCTAAACCTAAAAAGAAAAATGTACTATTTTTGTAGATTATGACAGAAATCTAATGCAGCAGAGGAGGGACAAATGCAAAGAGGATACATGAAAGGAAATTTAAAAACAAAAAGACATGCAAATGTAAAATAGAAAAGTAGTATAATAAATCAGAAATAAGGCAACCCAAGGACTTTTCTTGCCAATATCCTTTTGGTTTTGAGTTAAGACAGGAAAACCACGATGAAGCTGTCAGACAAATTGGAATTTCCCCAACCAAATCAAGTCATAGAAATGAGGGATTTAGAAAAATAAGCCCATCAAGTGCCTCTGTAGAAATATCATCACAAGCACACACCGTGGAGACAAGACAGCCAACAACTTTCCTCATGTCAGAGCTTCAGAGTAAAATTCTGCAACTGGGCCTCAGAACGGGGGAAGCCAGACATAAGAGATGGATTTTTTTTTTCCCTTAAATTTCTTGGATCTTGCTCTTTTTCAGAGATGAAAGTCTAATTTTCTTCTATGTTTTGTCTTTTGAAAGTAATTCACAATAGCATTAACTTATGATGCATTTACTTCTTCAATAATATACATAACAAAGTATGTTTATGTTTTCACAGGTACTAGAGCCAGCTCAAGATGGAATTCAAGACCCACCTAAATAAAACATGATGGGAAAAATCGCATCCACACACACACACAGATGCATATATTTTGATACAGTTTGTCAGTGTACGTATATCCTCCCTCAAGTTTACAATGAGTCCATGGTTCAGAATTCACTGCCTTTTGTAAATGGTACAAATATTTTTTACATTCCATTATGTAGGCTGCAACAGAGACCTATTTTCATTTTCTCCTAACCATTAGAAGATTTTTAAAATGACTATTCTATGGAAGAAAATAATTGAATTTATTTCACCTTTAATGTTACTAAGACAGCTGCTGGATATGCCAAACCAACCATATGATAGGTTTTTCTGTACATCCTAAAAAAGAAAAAAATAAGCATATAAAATCATTTATTCAAAATTTTCAACTATGTATTAAATGTAGAGGTACAGGTCATGTTTGAATCATTCACCTTTTATCACTAGTTTCAAACTTTTGTGCCAAGGATAACTGTAGTCACTATATATAAAGCATCCACAATTAGGCAAATGTTAACAGTATTTTATCTATTCATAACCAGCCTATAAAGTTAATGTGATTTTAGTTTCCGTCTGAAGATCTTTTTTCCTGGACTTAATCTTATTAAAAAGGAAGACTGTACTCTGCCTATGGCACAAGAATACTTTCTAATGTTCTACCATATCCATAACAGCTGAATTTTATTTTTGTGCCACAATTTTTAGTCTTGAAGTTGAATGTCATTAAAATATTTCCTTTATAGATTTTTTTTTGAAATTGTAAGAGGGAACATGTAGCATCATCAGAATTTACATAACTTTTTTTGTTAAGGATATTCAGGGAGATCTTGTCGGCAAAAATTGCTTGCTTGTTCAAATTGTCATTCAATATGATTTAAGAAAGATTATTCAGAAAGAAAATACTGTTCTTTCCATTCTGTAATAGTATCCATGAAATATTTTTATTAATCAGGGATTTATTTGATCTTTCCACCTTTTGATGGACAACCAAAATGACGTAAATGAAATAAAAGAACCCCCTCCATGGGTTCATATAAAAATCAATGCAGTAGCCACTTGTGTAGAAATAGCATAGGCTTCTGTTTAGGACTTTGATAGCTACATGGTTCCTCCACAAAATCCTAGGAAGAAACAATTCAACTGATTAATCATGTTCCTAAACTTTTAGAAAAAGTTAGCCTATTACTAGATTAACTTGTGCAACTTCTCCCACCACAATGCCTGTGGAAGACATTAATCTTTTTCAAGTCAATGAACCTTATAGTAAAAATCTGTGAGCCATGTTAAATAGTTTCTAAATAAGGGCCATTTTTTAAAAACTAAAACCAAGTAATTGATCATGTCTAATTTTAATCTTCTTGCATGTTCAGAATTAAAATATTGTTTAATTAGATCTCTAGCCTACGCTTCCTTAATCAACTATTTTCCCAATTTATCCCAGAGACACTGTTGCTTTAGTTTTATGTTTATTTTAAATGATTTTTATAAATCATTTCTGGGTGTGGGTGATCAGAGACAAAAAAAAAATTTATTCTTATCCCTCTTCTAAGATTTCTGAGCAGTTTATAAATAAAAATATATTAATTATAGCCATTAAGATAGGTATAATTATTCTTACTTCTTACAGAGCAAGGAAACTACTAATCCCATGACAAAAGATTTAGAAAGTAATTACTGTCAACAGTGGGTGTTATTGGTTTTTTTTTGTTTTTTGTTTTTTTGTATTTTTTTAAACAACTAGACTTTTCTATTTTTCTAGTCATTTTTACTAAATGGAGAAGGTGCAAGGAAAATGGAAGGGTAGCAAGTAGGGTAATTTTCAATATGAAAATCAGGAACAACAAAACATTTAATTCACATTAAATCAGTTTCACTTCATGGTATGAAAGGCAGCATGATACAGCAAAAGAGAACACATGCTTTGAATCACAAGTTAGCCAGTCACTAGCTGTGTGACCTTTGGAAAGCTATTTAATATCATTCATTTGTAAAATGAGAATAATTATAAGCTTTTTGAAGAGAGTAAGTGATATAAATGCCTAGGTTAATCTAATAAGTACTCAATATAAGAGAGCCATTATAATCATTACTTTAATTATTCTCATTAGTCTGTAGCCAATACCATTGGTTCCAATTCCTACATTGTTCAGAGCTCCCTGGGCTCAGTGGGAAAATGTGATGCTACTGAGTTTAGAGTAGGTTGAGCAGTGATTTTCAATGTACTTTTCCATCATATGGAATATAAAGAAAGAAAAAGAGGATTAATTTTCCAAAGAGGTAGACAAACATTTCTATTATCATTACCTTTCTAATTGTATAATCAAGAATAGAATTCTAGGGGACCCATTGTGGCACAGTGGGTTTAGCTGCCAACTACAACATGAGCATCCTGTATCAGAGTGTGGGTTTGAGCCCTGGCTACTGTACTTCTGATCCAGCTCCCTGATAATATGCCTAGGAGAGCAGCAGAGGATGGCCCAAGTCCTTGGGTCTTTGTCATGCAAGTGGGAGACCCAGATTGAGTTCCTGGACCTTGGCTTCAGCCTGGGCCAGCCCTGACGGCCCTGGCTATTTGGGCAGTGAACCAGTGGATGGAAGATCTTGTTCTCTTGTGTCTCCCCCCGTCTCTGACACTTTGCCTTTCAAATAAATTAAATCTTTTTTAAAAAGATTTATTTTATTTATTTGAAAGACAGAGTTACAGAGAGAGGTAGAGACAGAGAGAAAGGTCTTCCATCCACTGGTTCACTCCCCAAATGGCTGCAATGGCTGGAGCTACACCGATCTGAAGCCAGGAGCCCGGAGCTTCTTCTGGGTCTCCCATGTGGGTGCAGGGGCCCAAGCACTTGGGCCATCCTCCACTGCCCTCCTGGGCCACAGCAGAGAGCTGGAGTGGGAGAGGAGCAGCCAGGACTAGAACTGGTGACCATAAGGGATGCTGGCACTTCAGGCCAGGGCATTAACCTGCTGCACCACAGTGCCGGCCAAATAAATTAAATCTTAAAAACATAAAATTCTAGGATGAAAAATTAGACATAAGAAATTAAGATGGAAATTCATGACAACTGAGCCTAGAATCAGGGTGAGTGTGGGAAACACCTTAATCCAGTTGCCTTACACTTCAGTCATTAGACACATTACAAGCTTCTGAAAAAAAATAATGATTTTCCTAGGCTCCCACAGGTTATGAAAATCAAGCTGATAATATGGTATTTTACTTCTTGAAAATTTTCTGTAATTATAATATATAATTTGAGAAACTTTTAAAAACCCCTTTTGTGCCAGATACTGTCTGTACTAGGCGACAGATTATTTCATGGAAAGCAAGGGAAATATGACTACATTCATAGGGGTTTATAAAAATGATGAAGAGAAAAATATACCAGGGATGGTCTCTGATGAGAAGCAGTGGTTAAGTGCTATAAGGTAGACCACTGGTTGGTCACAGCAATAGTGAGAATCAGCACAGAGGGTGATGAGAAATTCTCTAGAAAATCAGAGTCAGCCCTGTGTCAGGGTCGGGAGAACTACTTCTGTCAGGGGGATAGCAGGATGAAAGGTTCCAGGGCAGGACAGAGTTCAGCAATGTTTTTGGATTTGAAATCGGCTGGCATAGATGTTCAGTCAACAATGATGCCATCACAGCGAAGCTACAAGGTAAACAGGCTATTCAGGCAAGGTCTGTGATTAAGGGAAATGGAAAAGCATCGGGTGGTCTGGGAGTGACAGGAGCTAGTTTTTATATTAAAACTGTGTGTTTAGAGAAGGTGAATGAAGAAGAGGGGAGCCCACTTAAAAAGCTGCTGTCATACTGCTGATGGCATGATGATGGCTTAAAATCGGGATACAGGACCTAACAGGAGGAAGTGAGTAGATCTAGGATACTTTTAGATAACTAATTGCCAGCCCTTACTGAGAACTTAAATCTTGAGAGGAATAAGCCATAGACTTCAAGAAAGATCCCTAATTTGCAGGATTGAAGATAACTATTTTTTAATGTTCCAGGTACACCTGTCTCATTATTTTTAGGCACTTACCATTGGAGATCCACTAGTGATAAAAACCGTTCACTTCCATATATTCTTAGTATCTTGATTTCCTTAAGATTGCTCATTAAGTTACCTTTGGAACATTCTGATATTTTCTAGAGACTTTTAAAGGAAATGTGTTTTACGGAGCACGTAAACATGGATATTTAGGATGTGAGTATACTTTATGGCATTCTTCTTAACTTTCTCTTGGAAAGAATTGGAAAATCAGTTTGTATTTCTTCTCAGTTTGCCAAGTTCCACATTAACAAAGAAGACAATATAAATATTCCGTCAGCAAATCCAACATCAGCTCTTCCATCTGTGATGCTCTTACTGACCCTTTGAAATACTGCTTAGAGCTTTAAGATTTGATGCCAGGGGGAAACCATAACTCACGCACTTGCCGAAGCTGTTCTTAAAAGCAAGAATATAATTAAGGAAACTTCCTCGTCAGCCTTGCCTCCCTGCCTCAGACTTCTGGTCCTACCTGGTCCAGAACTCAGGTGGTTAATGCACCATTAGGAGTGGTGATCGCATCACCAAACTGCTCAAACTACTTTTTGGATACTTTAATCTGAGCCAATTAGATAAGGTTAATAAATTTGCAAAATAATTTGAATATTCACTCTGCTGTTTTGGGATACAACCAAAAGCCAAGATACTAGCAGCTGTGTGTGCTAAGGTTACATCTTTAAATCTCACAGTATGCACTGCCTCCTGCAATGCATTCTCATTTGCATTATAAAAATACCCAAGTGTCTTTCAATTGTTCTTTTGAAAGACAAATGTTAGTTTGTAGTGTTTTAGAGGTATTGCCGTAATATATGAGAGGATGAGAAATGATATGGTCTCACTTAAGTTTTAAGTATGTGGACAAAAAATGTTTTTCTATTCCTCAATTTCATTAGTTTTTAAAATATTAATACAATTTTGTAATGTAATTTAATGTAAATTTGCAATATAAGGAATTTCTGATAATTTTTAACTTTGTCAAATATAAGATTGTTATTTTTGGATCTTTTTATTTTTTCAGTTCTGAAACATGCACCTAGAAAAAATAAACCTTTCTTTAGAGCTTAACGAACATAAAATTGAGTCATGTTAACATGCATTTTCACAACTGAAACTCTTGTAATTTGACTCTGTGTTCTAGGGACCAATGAATACCACTTGTTTTATTGACAGAAATGTTGAAAAACTCCTCTAAGTTGAAATTAGAGAAATCTCCTTCCATGATGGAAAGATGATTTGAAGATGGTCTTTTTTTTCTTCAGAACAGAAAAAAAGGCCTGCATAATTTTGATATATAGATTGTTACCCAGAGTAGGATTTATTTTTGAGATGTTATATTTTATTCATATGTGTTAGAGTTGTTTTTAAATAGTTATTTGCAAAGGCTCATGTGAGAATAATGGTTATTCAAAACCTTTTGCTTTCAATCTTCCTGCCAACTTGATACGTTCAGAACAAGGCATTTTTGTTATAGTAGATTCATTATAAAATCCCTAATCTGGTATAATTATGACTGTGCCTTTCCTCATTTAAGACTTATTTTAACTTTGGTATAGTGAACATATTTGCGGCCTTTCAAACAGTATTATCTTGAGATACTAACAGTGCACTTACCTTTCCACAAAAATTCCGGCTTGAACAGCATGTACAATGCTTCGGAATTTTGGTTTTTCCTCAGGTTTCTTTTTCACCATCCCCATTTTCCGTGTAAAGGTAGAAGCCAACCAGTCCCGGACTTCTGAGGGGACTGAGTCTGTCTGAATGTCGCTGAGCTCATCTTCGGTGTCTAGCAGCCGTCTGCCAAAGTTCAGATTCAACATCAGAAAAAAAGTGAAACTAGTAATAGATTTAAAATAAAGATATCTGTCTCTGACCATTATTTATATGAGCTATTTAAAGGAAAGAAGTGAGGTAACATTTCAAAGCTCTTAATTTCTCAATATCATCATTTCCTGGAAGCAAGAATAGACCTGTGCATTTGAAGCTTTTCAATGATACCAGTCTGGACATATAGACTACTAATGTCAATAGTATGCTATTC
The DNA here is from genome assembly GCF_051225735.1 of Oryctolagus cuniculus. Classification (NCBI taxonomy): domain Eukaryota; kingdom Metazoa; phylum Chordata; class Mammalia; order Lagomorpha; family Leporidae; genus Oryctolagus; species Oryctolagus cuniculus. The sequence goes on along the minus strand of NC_142869.1, from coordinate 58,430,485 downwards.
TAATAATTGATCAAACTAGGGAATGAGAGGGAAGAGGATTCATAAATACATGTCTGTTAAAGGAAAGGACTACAGCAAATAGAATAAAGGGGTTGAAACTATGCAGAGCTATTTCCAGGAGCCTTTCAACAGAATGGAAGCATGCTTTGCTTGACATAACGCATTGCTGTCGGTACCACTGACACCAACATGGTGGGCGAGCCCAATGCCAGTACATATGCAGCTGCCAGAGGCACCTCTGTCTCCTGTACCTAAGGAGAGGATGATAGCGCATCAGGAGCACAACACAGATCTCTGCTAACAGCACAAAGTCCCGGCTCTGTCTCACTGACAAACCACACATCCTCACAGTAGCCCAAGTGCAGGACCCCACAGGTGTGTAGCAGTAAGACTTCATTAGTACTTTATGGTCCACATGATCCTTTAAGGAGGGTTAGAAGCTTCTTTGGCCGAAGCTATTACTGAATTAAATGACGTTAACTAATCTTTGTGAGGTGAAAGTCGCTGTTCCTTGGCATACAGTTTAATGGCCCTACTTCTTTGGCTACTTATTTGGGAGAAGCTGGTATTTGTTTCAATGGGAAGCTAGAAACAGAAAATTTCAGAGGCAAAATTGGGTGTGTTTGCCAATTTTTCTATTCAAGTGTGATACTAAAATCAGTTTATAGCTTTTTTTGCACTTTGTTTTTGGCTAAAATTTTGTTACACTTGAGTTTATAGCATCAAGAGTAGAATAAAGGAATCTTTTTCAAGTCAGAAAGTACTATAGGGGACGAGATTAGAGACAAAATTATTTTATAGCATGAGTCCAGCAAAGATGCCTGTCCCCACCCATCTGCACCTTGGGTGCACGACGACGACAATTTCAGGAGTAATGGGGAGCCTTTCATTTCTCCAAGACCATACTGGGAAGTGTCAGACTTGTCTTTCTACTTTACTATAAACAACCACATAAAATGTCTTAAATGGTGAATGGTTCTCCTTCTACATATCTATCCTGGAAGAACAAATAGAAAGATCATCACTTTGAGCTAAGAGCTTACCCCCAACCACATTCTAGCTAGGGGTTTCATAGTGGGCACTGGGGCCTTTGATCTTCATGATACAATGGTTTTCTACTCATTTACCCCATGCCCTGTAATGTGTGAGCCTTTCTTCATATAAAGAAATCACAACAATCGGGAAATAATTTTATCAGTAGATCTTGAGTAATGCAGAATCACTCTAGAACTATGTAGGTGGGCCTCATTGAATCCGTTGAAAGCTTTAAGAAAAAAAAAAGCTCCCTAAAGTGGCAGGCAATCTGCCTCTAGACTGCCCTCAGGATCCAGACTGCAGCACCAAGGCCGGAATTTCCAGCTGGCTGCCTTGCCTTGCAAATTTCAAACATGCCAGCCTCAATAAAAACAAGAGCCATTTCTTTAAAATAATCTCTCTCTCCCCTCTCTGTGCCTACTTGTTCTTCTAAGAAAGGATATTTTCCCCACTCATGAACACTCTGTGGTAACTCTCATGTGGGTTAAAAATCATATGGAAGATAAAAGTTCAACTGTCTGTTAATATTTACAGACACTATCAATCATATTCTGGTCTTAGAATATGGTAAATGTTCTATTAGCAACTAACTGCCTTTTTAGCTTTTATGAATCTAAACACTGTACTCTTTAGATACTGAAATATTATGGTCAACCTATGAAGTAATTAAAAATTGAAAGAGAATAATCCCTCTCATATGGCCCTTATATTCTAAAGGAAACAGAGCAAAAAGAAATTAAGGAGGGTGACATTAATGAAAATAATTATGAGAAGAAAGTCAGAGAACATATGGGGAAGTCTGAGGAAAGACCTCCCAGACAAAGGGGAAAGCAAGTGCAAAGGTCCAGAGACACTGTCAGTATTGGTGTTCTGAGAAGTAGAAAGGTGACCTGCTTTCCTCTGCACTGCCTTTTCCCCTACCCTGTGTCTTCCTCCTTCTGAACACTACAGGGATCCTCAAGTTTATTTAACCATGCTACACAGGGCTAGAAGAAAACTACAGCATAAGGAACAGTCATCCTGAATTTTTGTGGATAAATAATTATCATAAACAATTTTCCTATATATTTAAGATGTGAACCATTTTAGTACTTTAGGTGATGACACTAAAACGTAAAACTGTATTTATATCATTTTTGAAATACATTCATGCAGCTGGGATAACAGCACAAGATCTCAAACATTAAAATTAACTTTACTTCCCACTCTAGAGCAGGATTGATCTTCATCCCAGTTAGTGGGGGAAAAGTGTGCACCATTGTTGATGCTGTGAGTACTATTAAAATTTTGAGAAATGTACCACGTGAAAAAAATAACTGGTGCATTTTCCTTAGGGATTCTAAAATGCGTTATTCAGAAAATAAAGATATGGAGCACACGTGTAAAATATTATCACTGCTGACCTTTGAAATACGCTTCCACTAGTGTTTGGCATGACTGTTTTGTTAGTCCCAGTGGGGTCAGCAAAGCTGAAAGTGAAGAGTTCCTAAATACGGGCCGTGTGTTGATGGGGGAGCAGCAGGCTGTGAAACCTGACCCTGCACTCAATGAGTGATCAAATAATCTTTGAGAGCTATTTATACTCCAGATTTTCTCTTGAAATCAGATGATACAACTCCCCAAGGGCTTATATTTTGAACTAGAAGTTTGCAGGGGACGGGAAGTAAAGAAGGCGGCAACCACGGAAGGAGAGGTCATGGGATTTTGACTCTTAAGATTACGTCAGTGAACATTTCTGGTCACAGTGGGCTCTTGGGAAGTGGTTACAAACATGTAGGTACAGTTATTTCTATGCAAATCAGGCCTATAATGGTACCTACCGAGTGTCACAATTTGAAAGCTGGATGCAGTTAGGAGAAACCAGCTCCTCAAATTTGAAATTTTCTTTTCCTGCATTCCTATTCCTGTAAGGGCACATTGCAACAGGCACCTCTTTCAGTTCTGCACCTGACATTTGGTGAGCCCAGGGCAGAATCACTTTGCTCCCAGATATTACAGAATCAATGTTTTACAGTTATTTATCAAGTGAACAAACTACTATAGGTTCTGCCCTTCTACCTTTTAATAGGTTTTCTAAAAGGCTGGCAAGTTGAGTTTAGATTGGCTCCTGGTGTGACACTGTTGGGTGAGCTGGCGCTGCCTGCCTGTGTACATTTCCCATCATGGGGTAGGCCCCACACAAAAGCAGGAGGGGACTGTGCCCCCAAGTGCCACTTCCATCAACCTGCCCACCTTGGAAATGGGTTTCCTGGTCATACTTCAGGATGAGGGATGCAAACCCCAGTGATGTTCTGAGCCTCTTCAGGAAGGAAAACTGAACAAGAGGGCCCATTAACACCTAGGAGACTGGCTTAGGGACCTCTGGGCATAGAATTCTGAGGTTTCAGCACCTACAGTATGGTAGATAATCCCAGGAAGCAGAGCAGGTAACTCCTCCTAGCACCTGGGAGTGGGAGAGAGGCAGACAGAACCATCACTGTGATGAGGGGCACATACTGTCAAGCACCCTGAAGCTGAGGTGGCATCCAGAGAAGTGATTCTACTGGCCTAGGGCAAACATTGGTGCTGAAGTCATAGGCTGTAACCACCTTGCAAGACAAACCCTTCCAGTATGGCTAGGAGAACTGAGAGGCTGATCTTTCTGCAGCACAGAAGAGTCCATTAGTAGTATGTTACTTTAACAGATGTCTGTAGTCTGACCCCTGCCCCAATAAACAAAGCACAACAGGACATTAAAGGCAATGCCCATCTTTCACTCTTGCTTCAGAACTCCCTGAGGACAGATATAGAGGACGATACCATCAAACTTTATTGCTTTCTTACCATGAACCAGACCAGGGGAAGATTTAATTGTCATTATTGCCTGTATTTTGCCAACACATTGAAGCACAGACTCCTTAAGTGATTTGCTCAAAATCATACAATGAGGAGTAGCTATGCTACATTTTGAACTCTAATAACTCTCATTTTGGAGTTTAAGTTCTTAGCTGCTACCCTTTACCTCACATGGATGCTTGTCTTACTTCTCACCCAGATTAACCTCATATTCAGAAAATAATAACATTACTAGTCTTTACTTTCCCATCTCTTTAGAAATTTGGGGTTAAAAAATAATTGATGTTCAGAATAGGTGTTTGGGGCAGCCACATTCCATATCTGAATAACTGGATTTGAGTCTTAGTTCCACTTCCAATTCCAGTTTCTTGATAATGCACAACTTGGGATGCTTCAGGTAATGACTCAAGTGGTTGTACACCTGCCATTCATGGGTGACAGGATTGAGTTACCAGCTCCTGGCTTCAACTTGGCCCAGCCCCAGTTGTTGCTGGCATTTGGGGAGTGAACCAGGAATGGAAAATCAATGTTTATTTCTCTTAGAAAATTTTTAAAAAACTTAGAAATTAATCTCAAAAAAGCTTAAAATGTTTTCTTCCATTAGGGAAGTTCTCACTTGAAGGAAGCTTGAATTTATTTTCTAAGTCTGTTGAATCATTCTAAGTAAATGTATGTATATAGCAAAATTTCAGAGTACTTTGAAGTATAATAAATTAAATATCAGGATGGAAAAATGTAATACTTTTGATATGCTATTTTTACTTGTGATTAACCTACTTTCTGAGTCATAAATACGTTTGAATGAATTCTTCCAGGCCATCACCAAAGCATGTTTATTTATTATTTATTCCCTGTCTTATTCCAAAAAGTATTCAAAATGGTAGTCTCACAAAGCCATTTCAACATCTTGTTTGGCAGTTTCTTTGCTTTTTCTGTCAACCTGATGGCTTTGTTCAATGTTCCTTCTAGTTCTGTTAGTCTAGTTTTTGTTCGTTTAGCTGTAAAACCATTGTATGTGAGTGACCACGAAGACTGAACTTTTGGGTGGAGAAGTCAATTACGCTGACATTAGCTCTGTTTCCAAGAGGTAAATCTTGACTAGAATGAGGTTGACTATGATAGTATTAAAGTTGGATGCCACGTTCTTCAAATGAAGGCCTAAGGAGGGCATGGTGCCTCCTCTGTTCCCATCCAAGGAAGAAGAGGTTGAGGTAGGAAGGCACTGTCCCTCAGGACAGGTAGAAAGGGTCCAGAAGATGTTGGTGGCAAGGACTGTGAAAGAGCCAAGATACTTGGAGGACTGAATCAAGATTGCATTTTTGGAGTCAATTGGAAAGGGAAATGGGAAAGGAGTGAGGCAGAAAAGTACCCTAGGCCTGGCTGATGACTCTTGGCTTCCCACCAGGAAATTATCGTAGCTCAAAAATATCTTTGAAAATATTCCATTAGGCACCCAGCCTAACATTCCTCTAATTACCACACTGTTGATTAATAAGCATCCGCTGTGGTTAGAAAAAACTGCCTCTGCAGTCTTATCCCTCGCTTCATCACCTATTAGCAATGTATTCTTGGGAAAATATTTCATCTGTGTGTGAGACTCAGTTCCTTTCAGTACAATAGAGATGATAATAATAGCACCCTGGTGGCAGGTTCATGAGGATGAAATGGACAAATGCACGGACAGCACTGAGAACAGCATCTATCACAATGCAAGCCCTTGGTCAACATCACCTGTGGGGATTAGTCTAAGCAGGCATCCTTTTTTCTGAAGGGTGGAAAAAGGAGGTTATTGAAGGGTTGGAAGTGCTTGACATTGTGGGAAGAAGATGGTCAAAGCAGACTTTGGGGAGCCAAAGAATATGAATTCTATGGGTTCTAGGAAGGCTGTGAGTTCTCAAAAATAACTTTTATCAAGTGGAACAGAAATTCACAAAGGCAAAAGCAAAATAGAAATTGCCAGGGTCTGAGGAGAGGAAGAAATTGAGAATTACTATTTAATGAATACAGATTTGTTTGGGATGATGGAAAAGTTCTGGTGATGGATCATGGTGATCCTTACACACATTGTAAATATGCTTAATTCAAATTGTATACTTAAAAATAGTTAAAAATTGAAGCAGCCATTTGATGCAGTGGTTAAGACACTGTTTAGGATGATGACTGCATCCCATATGGGAGTACTTGGTTAGGGTTCTGGCTCCACTTTTAATCCAGTTTCCAAAGCAGCAGATGATGGCTCAAGTACTTGGGTTCCTATCATCCATGATGAAAATCTGAATTGAGTTCCAGGCTCTTTATTTTGGCCTGACCCTGCCCTGGCTGTCAAATATAAACATAATCTTGGGTCTCAGATTTTTTTTTTAAACATTCAAGTTTTTGCAGTAGTTAGGTGTTAGCCCAGATGAAGAATAGCCATTTTTGTTTATTTTGATGCATATGCTATAATGTTAACATATTCACTCCAACCCTCTACTCCCAACTCCCTACCCGTGGGTGAAACCTGGAGGACAGAAAGATCCCAGTGCAGGACTGCCTGGTGTGTGTTTAGACAGATGGGCTTGAGAGGGTCTGATGGATTTGAGTGACTCTCACTAGGTTGATGGAGATGGATTGCAAGAAAAGAGAAAGCAAACTGAACCAGCGTATATTTTCAACAGGCTTGCTGATGGAATATAGAAAGGAATGGGGAAATATACTTTTAGTTAATGAGGGAAAAAACCCATACTTGATACTTACTCAAGAATTATCTGTGTTACTTAGCTTCATCAAAGAATCAATATGTTCTGTGGGCTACCTTGGAAACTTAATGAAAATCTTACCTTGTTGTATAAGAAAATAGGTTCTGAATTCTAAATAGCTAATTTAGAGATAAAACATGTTAGGGGGACTGGTGCTGTGGCATAGTGAGTAAGGCTTCTGCCTGCAGTGCTGGCATCCCATATGGGTGCGAGTTTGTATACCAGCTGCTCCACTTCCAATCCAGCTCTCTGCTATGGCCTGGGAAAGCAGTGGAAGATGGCCCAGGTCCTTGGGGCCCTGCACCCACGTGGGAGACCCAGAAGGAGCTCTTGGCTCCTGGCTCCAGATTGGCATAGCTCTGGCTGTTGCAGCCAGTTAGAGAGTGAACCAGCAGATGGAAGACCTCTCTCTCTTCCTCTCCTTCTCTCTCTGTGTAACTCTGCCTTTGAAAACAAATAAATAATTTTTTTTAAAAAAAAGCACTGGCTGGGAGGACCATAAGGTTACCAAGATGCTGCCGATAGTTTATGTTTGATATCACTTGTCAAAGTGACATAAATATTAGAAATGTTATTCTGCTTAAGAAAAAGGCTAAAGATAGACTCCATGCAGTAACAAAGCTTTGATATCAGCTGGCCAACACTATCATTAAGGACTTACGTTTCCTTCATCTTTCTATGTCATGAACTTTAGTATCAGGTTTAGCTTTATGTTTGTGGCAAGATGGCTATTTTGGTTTCAAGCATCATACTCAGTACAACAATAACTTTCTCTACATAGGAAAAAGCTTTTGTTAATACGTCTATCAGTCTTCCCTTTATGCAATGTTCACTGGCTGGGGAAATGGGCTAGTAACTGGTTTAAATCATTTAGGATGCACTCAGTCTAAGCCTGGGTTTGAGTTTTGTCTCGCCTAAATATATTAGACTTGAAAATTTGAATAACTAAAAAATTGTTATTTTGACAAGGAAGGAGAGCAGGTTGAAAGTGAGATTTTTCTATTTAGGTCTGAACTCATCTCTAGTGCTTCACAATTGTATAATCCTAAGCAAGTCAATTAATTTATGCCTCAAAGTTAATAATGTTAGTGTAAATAGTATAAGTATCTAGTTTATAAGATTTTTTAAAAAATTGTGTGCAATTATATGCAAAGTGCATAATGTTTCAAAAGATTTTTCATTGCTACTCATATAATTATAAAAGAATAAGATTTAAAATATTCTCCAAATCTAGGAATATTTATATTATTGATTCAAAATATCACAAATAGTGAAGTTATAGAGCTTTCTTGTGTGTCATTTCTCAAAAGATCTGGTCAGATTGTTTTTTTTCCCTTTTCAGTGTTGAGGCTGTTTTTGAAAGTTTGCAGAAAGTAACATACCACAGATGGACAGAAAATGTGAAAACCAACCAAAAGGTATTGCAACTTTTTCTAAGCCTGCCTTTCACACTTCATCTTTAGGGTGAGAACAGCCTACAAACACAGCACTCCAAAACAGCCACCTCTCTCTCAACTCATACCACAAAAATGGGATTCATAAAAGCCATAGTCTGTTTTTTCATGATTCACTGAGCTCCCGCAATGTCTCAGCACATTTCTCAGAAAATGGTTTCTTCAGGATCTCCTCCAAACAGAAACAATCTCAAAAACCAAGAACCTGTGTTTATAAACTTCCCCTAAGTGAATGATAAGTAGCACCTTCCTATCACCCTCCGGGTGTGCCTAGGGTAGTTTGGTAATGAGCAGGTCCTCACCAGTCCCCCTGTGGGGACTGTGGATAAAACAGAATTCCAGAACAGAAGTGGACTGGAAACTTCCTACTCCACGTGAGAAAGGCAATGATGGGAGAAAAATCTCTCGCCCAGATGTTAATCATCAGTAGGAGTGAAGCCAGGAAAGGAGTTGCAGAGCTGCCAGCTAAGGACTTTTCTCAACATCCAACGCACACCTCAATTCAGGTCTTTCTGCTGGTGGTTGTAACATAATAAACATTTTTAGAGAATGCATCAACCATTCTCAGTTTTTAGGCATGTGATTCGAATAGAATTGAGCTTCTACCTATCCTACCTGTCTCATGAGATGCTTGACCACTGAACTTGTGTGTCCAGTTCCCTTGGACACAATGACTGGTTGAGGGATGAGCAAATTAGCTATTGAGAACCAATGAAACATAATAATATGTTAGCTGGAGCCTCTGGGAAAGAAAACCTTTCTCCTTCCTGGCGGTTTTGGTAGTGTGCATATGCAAAGCTTGAAAATACTGCCACCATCTTGCTGTCATTCCAGGCATCAAAGCAGGCTACTCCCAAGCAAGCAAAACATAGAAGTTGCTCTGTTGATAGTATTGTGAACTGAATTTGATCTGCTGATATCATTTGTGTTCTATGTTCACTACCCATCAATATTTGGGCAGAGGAAGCCAATGAATTCATTTTTTCTATGTTTGCTTGATTGGCTCTCTGTCACTTACAATTAAAATATTCATGAAGATTGCTTTTTAGTCCAGTTTTTTCCTTCTCTTTACCCTGACTCTGATTGTCAAAGGAGCATGCATGAGTCATGCACCAACAAGTATTAACCATAAAGAGTTTGTGCTTTCTGTCACCTTGACCTCCCCAAGTTTTACAATCCATTGCTGACACTTTGACCATAACTATTATAGTACCCTTTACCTGAGATGAGGAGCTGAGTTTAAAATCAAATGCTAACTAGTATAACATAGCATTTGGTTATGCACTAGTTAGCTCCATCGTCATACATATTTCTTACCTACACTATATCTCTCTTTTCCTAGAAATTTTTCCAACGATAATTCTTGACCTAATCTTTCTATGAAAATGTTTTTTTTTTAATTTTGTATTTTATTACAAGTCTCTTTTTAAAAACTATCTCCAGGGTACAAATATATCAGTCTTGCATCCTAAAACCAGCATGAACAAAAACAACAAACAAAAAGTCTTCAAGTACATGTCCCCATCAATGGAATGTTCTATATCTGCATTTTCCTTCACTACCAACTTCTTCAAAAATAGTCTTATTAATTTCTCCATGTAGGCATTCCCCAATAATTCCTCATACTACCAAAACCTGGCTAATGGCTTTTTATATTTATTGAAATTGCATGTCAGAAGCATCAGGACTTGCTAACTCATCCATTAGTTCTCCCTGTAGCATTACTTTCCTTTTTTAGTATCTAAAGTCTGGGCTAATTTGGCACTGCATATGCAAGGTGTCTGGGCCTCTTAACTTACAAGGCCTAAAGCCCACCAGATTATTATCAAGCCCCTTCTGTCAGGTTCTATTTGCCTCTCAATCAGCAAAATTAGTTGTGGCTTAGACAGCACCTTTCTTGGGTCCTCTAATAATGACTCTGTCCTTTGTTCTAGACCCTGTCTAGCCCACCTGGGTCTCATTACTTTGTAATAATAACCTCTACTCTAACATCAATGACTCTACTCCCAACCTGTGTGTACTGATGGTCCTCTCCCCCACTTAATGTTGTATGATTATTCAGAATTTCTCCACAGACAAACCCCTCTACCTGCAAAAGTTGAGTGGCCTTTCTCCCGGTCTTGGCTGGGATCAGCTTTAAACCACATCCATCAAACAATCCTCACAAGGGTCCAGAGACACCCCCCCCCCCCATTTCCTCTCCTCTATAAAATCCTTTCATTACCTGGTTAATGCCACTCTTAGGATCATCGGTTGCTATTCTCACCCTGACTTGTATACTACAGTGTCTGCTTAAGTGTTTACAGCAGGTGATAATGGAATGAACCAAGGCCTTCAGCAACCAGGCAGTCAACCAGATGCCTCTCCATCCATACATGCCTGTCCCTGCAGAGCCCCAAGATACTCCCAGCAGGCCCCTGTAGACGACGTCCCCAGTCAGCAGGAAGTAGCCAGAGAGACTCATCGTTACCCCCTTTCCTATCATCAAAAGTCAGGATGGTAGCTTTGGGATCCGCATGGAGGAAAGACCTATACTTCCAGGAATGGAAAGTTCCTACCTGTACTTCCGGGGAAGAAAAGTCCTTGTCAAGGTCCCCGCAGGTACCTAAAGGTCAGCCAATGAGGATCAGACCCACCTCAACCTTTAACCCCCACGCCCTGAATCTATAAAAGGAGTCCTCCCAAACTCTGTTGTGCGACTTCCCCGGCCCCCACTCTGTTGGGACCGGGGAACCTCGCCCGGGAGCGGAACCCCAATAAAAGTTTGTGAATTAATTGATTCGTTACGTGCCAGACACCTTGCAGCATATTCTTAAGATAAGCCTGCTTTTGAATCTCCTCTTTCTAATTTCTTCTATGGTACCTCGATGCTTAACTTTAAATACCTGGTTCTTTATAACTACCTGTGTGTCTTTAAGTGCCTTGCATTACACAACCCATTTGACATGTTCATCCTTTCCTTTGATTTCAATTATTAGTGCTCATAGTAACTCATTTTGATAGGGAACTCAAGAGTTTTAAAGCCTTAATCATTGTGAGACAAACTAACACTTCAAAGGTCAGAAAGTATTTTCCTTCATAGAAGCTTTGTTTTTACCTATGGTACAGACTGCTCTTGTTTTTATGAAAAATATTTTGAACAGGCCTTTGAATTTCCCTACAATAAAGAGAACTCTCTGGCACATAGAAAATTCAGATAATGGGATCCTAAGAGGTTAAAATTATTGGAGCAGTAATAACATATAAGGTTTTTGTTATGAGCACAGGCACATTTAAAGGACTCTGTATCCTTTAGAAAACTATTAGATTGTACAGTTTTGTCTTTTTTTTTTTTTCAATGTATTGACCCTGGGAGATAAATGCACAACTTGACATTAATTTTGATTGCCATCTTCCTTTATCTTGGTCTTGGATCTTGAGATTCCAAATTCAGAATAGGAAAACATGTTAAAAAGGACTCTCTATAGGGCATGATAACCTTTTCCTGAGAGTTGGGTATCAAAACTTAAAGGGTACAGAGGGGTTTTTGTTAGGGAATCTCTATGAAGAGGTTTGAACTATGGATTCTGAAAGCATACATCAGTCAGTTCTTTAACAAGGGGCAGAAGTCAACTGGGGATGTTTTTATATAGATGTGTACCTCTGTATTAAGGCTTCTTTCTGTTTTTTACACTTAGTTTTTGCTTGTTGGTAACTTGAGTCACCTGCCTTCATTTACTCAGGATCAAAAACTACTCTCGGGAAATTATTTAATACCCCCAATAAGTATGAATTATATATCATTTTTAAAAGATTTTATTTATTTGTGAGCTAGAGTTACAGGGAGAGGGAGAGACAGAGAGAAATGTATTCTATCTGCTCGTTCACTCTGGAAATGGCTGCATCTAACGGAGCTGGGCCAATCCGAAGCTAGGAGCCAGGAGCTTCTTCCGGGCCTTCCATGTGGATACAGGGGCCTGGACCATCTTCTACTGCTTTTCCAGGCTGTTAGCAGAGAGCTGGATTGGAAGAGGAGCAGCCGGGACTCAAATCGGTGCCCATATGGTATGCCAGTGTCACAGGTGGAGGCTTAACCTAATGTGCCATAGCTCCAACCCTGAATTATATATCTTGATGTTTTATGTTTCACAGAGATATTTATATCTTATTATAACAAAAATCATGACTATTTAACTTTTACTCTGCCAGTCAGTGTGCTACATTTAATTCTCATGTCAATCCTATCAAGTGAGCATTCTCCTTATCCTTATTTTGTAGAAGATAAAGGCAGAGATTAAAGATGTTAAGTAATTTGCTTCAAAACAGGGAGTATTGAGTTCCAGGCTTTAAACAACCCACTCTTTCTGAATACAGAGTCTATGCTCAAAACATGGTAATCATAGGAAAGATTGTTTCACATTAACAAAGCTTGAAATTGTGTTTTAGGAGGTGTTTTTGAGAATAATATCAATCTTTGAAAGTGTACCTCCCACTCAACTGCCTACCCTGCTATCATGAGGCCAAGGATGCTACTTTGCTTGGCGGCTTCCCAATTTAAATAAGAACAATCAAACAGATTTTTTTTTTTTTTTTTGGCCACATGTTTCTGGATTACAACTGTGCAACTTTGAAAAACAATAGCCTCTAGGGATACATTTGAAAGAAGGACTCCTAAAATATTGGCATTTGCATATGAAAATGTCTTTTAAAAAATCAACAGTCATATTCACTAGGGAATTGTGCTATGATCTTCACAAAGAAAGTCAGGATTCAATTTCTATCAAACTCTTATTTTTCTCACCAAAATCATCTTTGGGAGATTTTTTTTTAATGTGTTTTCTTAGCAAAGTCCTGCAGCCAGTAAGGAAGAGTATGTGTGTGTGTGTGTGTGTGTGTGTGAGAGAGAGAGAGAGAGAGAGAGAGAGAGCAGTGAATAATTTCTGTTTAATCCTGCTTAACCACAAATTGATCTTTTTCCCAGTCTAGCCCAACTTTTAAACACCAATTCTCTGGAATACTTACTGAATATTTTTTCTAAAAAAGTGACTTTTCCATTAAAAACACCTCAGAAGTCAGTAGCTTTCTCAATAAAGTTTAAAAGGAAACAAAATGCTTCTTGCTTCTTTTTAGAAAATCTTTGTTTTCCTGATATTCTTATATACATATTTCCACAGAAACATTGTCAGTGTTCTACTGTGTGTCTTACTACATATAAGGGAAATCAAACCACATTCAGTGTCTTTCCTCTAAAATTTCTCAAATTGCATTTTGATCATAAAATTAAAGCTCCTAGAAGATTCAAAGAAGTTACCTTAGGTCAAACCAGTAGTGTGATGGTAAATGTTTAACAGGCTTTCTAGAAAAAAAAATGAGTTCTTATTTGTAGCACTTGTCATTTTCCATAGGGCATATACTCCTACAGTACCCAGTTTCAAGTTACTAACATGACATTACTGAAGACAGAATTGGAAGGAGATGCAACAAAATCCATACACTACTGGGTTTGATTACCCTAATGGCATATGAGATGTCATCCAAACTTGCAATACATCCATACATCCCTGATGTTACCTATATGTCCAATGCAACAAAAGGGATGAGAAGAGAACCATGTTTTATAGCCAAAACTCTACATTCATACTGCCAAAGCCTAATCCCACTCGTCAATGTACTCTATGTTCCCTTGGATAAACTACATGTCTCCTCTGTGACTCAGCTTCTGCACATATTAATTCTGATTAATATTATAAAATGGTAATATTAATCATAGGGCTGTTATCGTGTCTAAATGAAATAATACATAGGAAATACTTGAAAAAATTGGAACATATTAAATCCTTTGTACATATTTGCTATTACTTTCCCAGGATTTACATTATCAAGTATTGGTATGTTTTTACATTGTTATCTAAATCTTTCATAGGTCACTGAAAACCATCATGTTTTATAGCAATTTCCTGACAAGAATCAGGTATTGAGAGAAGAATCTAAATGAGTCATAGGTTAATTTCTTGTCCCAGTTTTCACTAACACTTCATTCCATGACCTTTGGCAAACCATTTACTTCTACGAGCTTTAGTTCACTCATTAGTAAAATATAGAAAGTAATAATCACTCTGTCAACTTCATAGGATTGTGGTGAGACTAATGTGAGATAATGAAACTAGGAGCCCTTTGAAGATAGTACAAATGTGGGAAATTATTAGTCCAACTAAAAAATCATGATACCATGAAAGCATTAAAATAAGAATGAAAAGATTTATGTCTTTGGAGTAAAAATTGAGAATGATGTGGTGTTAAAAGCTATTAGGTTGGGGCTGGCACTGTGGTGCAGCAAGTTAAGCATTGGCCTGCAATGCCAGCATCCCATCTGGGCACTGGTTCCAGTCCTGGCTGCTCCACTTCCCATCCAGTTCTGTGCTAGTATGCCTGAGAGAGTGACGGAAGATGGCCCAAATCCTTGGGACCCTGCACCCATGTGGGAGACCCAGAAGAAGCTCCTGTATCCTAGCTTCAGCCTGGACCAGCCCTGGCCATCACGGCCACATCAGGAGTGAATCATTGATTGGAAGATCTTTCTGTCTCTCCTCCCTCTATAACTTTCAAATAAATAAATCTTAGGAAAAAAAAAAAAAAAGCTAGCGCGCTCCATCATAAGGATTAAAATTAACTTCCTACCATGAAGCAGATAAGCATTGTGCTTAACTCTCCCCCCCAACAAAACAGCTAATTTTAAATGAAAAATGACTATAGTTTTAGTGTACTATATGTTTAAATGAGTTAGAGATCATGGGGAACTAAGTTGGCAAAACAGGTATGGAGTCATAATTTTCTGGGAAAGGAATATATCAGAAAAAAGGGGAATGAAAATACCATGAAAGAATCTATCAAACGAAAGATGGAACACATAGACAAACCAGATAGTTAGCAATATGCCAATATAAAATGAATGATATGAATGTGTAAATATGCAGATAATTGTAAAGGTAACTTTTTAAGTTTTATACACAAATGCAAAAACATCTGGTTAAGGACAGCTCGTGAGCAACACAGAGCACATGAGACAAATGAAGGAACAAAGAAATTGTAGGAACATCAGGTTCTTAATACATGCATTTTGATCTTTGTTAATTTACAATAACTGTGTAAAGGGGAGAGCATGATGATACAGTGAGTTAAGATGCCTTTTGGGATGGCTGCATCCCTTATGGGAGTGTCTAGGACTGAGTCCTGCCCAGTTATTATGATGCAGCTTCCTGCTGATGTACCTGAGAGGTAGGAGATGATATACTTGGGTTCCTGCCACCCACAGGAGAAACTCAGCTGGAATTCCTGGCTCCTGGCTACAGCATGACCCTGCCCCAGTGTTTCAGGCATTTGTGGAGTGAACCCGCGGATGGAAGATCGAGTTCTTGTCTCTCTCTCCCTCTCTCTCTCTAAATATCTTTTCCATATTTCATTTTCAGGCTGTGCCTTTGCTAGTGAAGTGAGTTTCTTGTAGGAACAATATCATTGGATACTTTTATTTGTTTTTAATCCATTCAGTCAGTGAATGTTTTTTAACTAGGGAACTTAGCTTACCTATCAATAATAAACTTGGATGTAATTAATGACAGTATTGTCATTTAAAAAAATTCTGTTTACTTTGAGTATACTTTTTTTAATACTTGTTTTCATGATTGTAGTTAGCTTTCTGATGCTTCCATATGTAGGACTTCCTTAAGTATCTTTTATAAAGACCAGACTGCTGCTGGTGAATTCCCTCTGATGTTTTGTCTTAGAAAGTCTTTATTTCTTCTTCATTTATCAAGGATAGTTTTGAGGAGTGTTGGATTCTTGGTTAACAGATCATTTCTCTCTGAACTTGGAATGTATCATTTTGCATCCTCTGAAAAAAATCTGCGTTGTCAAATGGGTTCTCCCTTAAATGTGACTTGGCACATTTCTCTGGCAGATTTTAGAATTCTCTTTTTGTGTTGTATTCTTGAGAGTTTAACTATAACGTTGCACAGTGAGATCTTCTCATGTCTCCTTGGAGTCTTGAGGGCATCGGTATGTAGACTGATACCATACCTTAGCTATTATGAATAGTGCTGCTATAAACATGAAGTACAGGTATCTCTTTCATATTATAGATTTTGTTTCTTTTGGATATAGTCTCAGAAATGGGATAGCTGGGTCACATGTTAGATATTACCTTTAGTTTTTTTTGAGGAACCTCTATACTGATCTCCATAACAGCTTTACTAATTTATATTCCTATCAATCGTGTATTAGGATTTACTTTTCTCTACATCCTCATCAGTTTTTTTAATTTTTCATCTTTTTTACTAATAGCCATTGTATTTGAAATGAAATACCTCATTGTGATTTCTATTTGCATTTCTCTGATGACTAATGATACTGAGTGGTTTTATCCATGTGTTTGCAGATCATTTGCATTTCTCTTTTGAAGAATACCTATTTAAATTCTTAGCCTATTTCCTAACTGGATTGTTTTGTTATTAAATTCTTTTAGTTCCTTATATACTCTGGATATCAGTCCTTTATGCATTCTGTTGATTGCTCTGTTGATTTCTTCCTTTGTATACCAGATCTTATTTGAATAAAGTCCTGTTTGTCTAATTCTGCCTCTTTTTTTGCTTGTGCTATTGCTGTCTTATTCAAAAAAACACATTGCCTTTGCCAATGTCTTCAAGTGTTTTTCTTTAATAGTTTCACAGTTTCAGATCTTTTACTTAGATATCTGTTCCATTCTGAGTTGATTTTTATAAAAAGTGAGAGGTGTAAGAGTTTTGTTTCAAACTTCTGCATATGGAAACACATTTTATTGAAGAGATTTTCTCCAGGAATATTCATAGTACCTTTGTCAAAGATAATTGACTGTAGATGCATGGATTTATCTCCAGGGTTTCATTTCTGTTCCATTGGTCTATATGCATGTTTTTATGCAGTACTATGTTGTTTTGGTTACAATAGCCCCATAGTATGTTTTAAAACCCAATATATTATGCACTAGCTTTGTTCTTGTTGCTCAAAAATGTATTTGGTATTCAGCATCTTTTGTGTTTATGAATTTTAGGATTTTTTTTTTCTAATTATATGAAGATTTTGATGAAGATTGCTTTGGGTGGTATGGACATTTAATCTTTTTCTAATCCATGAACATGAAAGTGCCCTTTTTTTTAACATCTTTAATATCTTTCATTAGTGTTTTATAATTTCATTGTAAAAGTCTTTCACATCCTTGGGGCTGGCACTGTGGCGTAATAGGTAAAGCCAATGACTGCAGTGCCAGCATCCCTTAACGTCCTGGCTGCTCCTCTTCCGATCCAGCTCTCTGCTATGGCCTGGGAAAGCAGTAGAAGATGGCCCAAGTCCTTGGGCCCCTGCACCCACGTGGGAGACATGGAGGAGGCTCCTGGCTGCTGGTTTCGGATCAGCTCAGCTCCGGCCATTGTGGCCATCTGGGGAGTAAACCAACAGATGGATGACCTCTCTTTCTCTCTCTCTCTGCCTCTGCCTCTCTGTAACTCTGTCTTTCAAAAAAAAATAAATCTTTTTTTTTTTAAAAAAACTCTTTCACATCTTTGGTTAAATTTATCCGTATTTAAACTTTTTTTGTTTTTGGTAGCTATTGTGAATGAGGTCATGCCTATAAGTTCTTTCTTAGTGAGTTTGCTGTTGGTGTATAAAAATGTTAGTGATTTGGGAGTACTTATTTTGTGTCTTGCAATTGTGCTGAATTTTCTTATCAGTTATAGCAGTCTCTTTGTGGAATCTTTTGATTGCTCTCTATAATATGTCATCTACAAACACAGATAATTTGACTTATCTGTATGACTTTTATCTTTCTCTTGCCTAATGGCTTTGCTAAAACCCTTGCTGGAGTCTCCGTGTGCACAGGTTCTAGTAGCAAGGAGCAATGCCCTGAGTGGCTAGGCAGAGGGGAGAGTGGGGGAAAAGGACAACCCACAGCCCTGAAGAAGTAGACATCCCTACTTCTGGGATTCTGAGACTCAGGTCTCCGAGGTGCTCTGTATGCATGGTGCTTTGAAGAGACTCCTCTGTGGGCTAGGATGCTGGGGTCAGCTGGAACTGTGAGGCAACTGTCTTTCTTGCCACATTTCTATAATGTCTGTGGGACTCCTGAGATGGATATATGAAAGGAACCGTTGGAATGTCAAAGGTGACTCCTTTCTCAAGATGGCGCCACACGGTAGCAGCCTGTTCTCTGAGGGTTGTGGGAGGAGACAATGAGTTCTTTCTCTGAAGTAGAGTGGCCCTGAGTTTTTCTGGTAGCTCTCTTTACTGAGCTCCTACTCTGTCATGACTAAATTTCTCTCTCCTGAGGATTACCCATGCAAGATATGCAATGGGCTCCCCTGCTCACATTTCTTCTGCAGCAGGGATTCCCAGGATCATGGGGCTGGGGCTTTTATGGCCAGCTGGCTTTATTCTCTCGATGCTGCCATCCCTGGCCTCTGTGTCTTCCTGGGTTCCTGTTATTCTCTTACTGAGCTCCAGTGCTCTTCCTCAGGTACTCACAACAATGCCTTCATTGCTTTGGTATTCAGCCATCTTGCCTGCTCCCAGAAAATCTCAGTAGCTTCTCTATGCCTTTACTCCCTTCTTCCATCTTAGAGATTTCCAATGTTATAATATTTGTTCATTTAATCATTTCTCAAAGGTCTTAGATGCTATATTTATTTTTCACTGCCTTTTTTTTTTCTTAGAAGGGAGAATCTGAGTATCTCAAAAGACTTGGCTTGAAATTCAGATAATCTTTCTTCTCCTTGAGCTAGTCTGTTATTGAGTTTTTCAACTGTGGTTTTTAAAACAAACATCTTTTTCTTAAAAAAAAGATGTATTTTATTTATTTGAAAGGCAGAGTGACAGAGAAGAGATCTTCCATCTGCTGATAAACTTCCCAAATGGCTGTGATGGTGGGAGCTTGGCCAGACTGAAGGCAAGAGTCAGGAAGTTCATCCAGGTCTCCCACATGCGTGGCAGGGGCCTAAGTCCGAGTCATCCTCTGCTGCTTTCACGTGAGCATTCGCAGGAAGCTGGCTCAGAAGCAGAACAGCCAGGACTCAAACCTGAGCTCTAATGTGGGGGATGCCAGCGTCGCCGGCAGCAGCTTAACCTGTTACACCACACTGCTGGCCACCCACCTGGTGTTTTTTGTTTACCCACTGAATTCTTCATGCCTAAGATTTCTGTTTGATTCTTTTAGAGATTTGTATCTCTTTGCTCAAGTCCTTATTCAAATCAGGTATTGATTCCCAATTTTGTTAGACTGTCTGCCTGTATTTTATCTTTGAGCATCATTTAAATTCTTTATAACATATTTTCCCCATCTCTTTGGAGTCTATTACTAAAGCACTAGCTTGTTCTTTTGGGGATCATACTGCCTTGTTTTGCAGATTTCCTATCTCCTGATGTTGATATTTACACATCAGTCAGACCAGCAGTCTCTCCCTTTTGAAGAGTGACTTTCATGGTAAAAGGATTTTTCCTAAATGTATCTTTGGGTGCTGGTTCTGTAGGATTTTTAGGATTTAGTTCCAATTGGATGCTGTAGTGCCATCTTTATCTTCTTCCTCTGTAATCAATGGCAGGGGTCTGAGGAGGAGCATCACATTGGCAGACAGCTGGACGGGGCCTAGGTCACAGGGGCACCTGTCCTCAATTTGTAGTGACTGGAAGAATTGGGAACGCTGGGCAGAAGTCTGGCAGGAGAGTACAGTTCCCCACAGTCCCAGTCCTAGGTTTCTATACAATGTCCTGGCTTTCATATATCTTTTCTTCACACAAACACCTGATTACTGTCTCCATGTTGTTTCGCCTGAGACTAGGGAGGAATGGGATGAGCCTCCTATGCTGCAATGATACAGCACAGCTGGAGCCCACCAAGACCAGTGCAGCACGAGGGTATGGCTGAGGCCCATGCACTCAACCACAGGTGATGATGAGTGGATGTAAGTGCGGTCAAGTGGGACCATGGTTCTTCATCTAGCACTGGGGCATGTCTAGGGGCTCTGTGTGCAGGCACTGGCCTGGGCACACCAATTGTTAAGATGTGACCAGTAAGGAATTTTACCGGAAGAACTCTGTTTTCCAGGACATAGTCCTGTGCTCTCTTGGGTGTCCTTCTCCCCAGTGACTGGCATTGTGCCCAGCTGTACGCCCAAGAATGGGAGAGGAGTGATGAAGGCAGTCCCTTGGTCATGCAGGCTGACACTGAGTTGAGTTGCACCTGGGTCTCATGGTTACCAGGGGCTGTACAGACTCAGGGGTTCATGTCAGGCCTGTGCAATGCGGGTGGTGTTTAACATCAAAATGAGTCCATCCCACCAGGGTGCAGTTCTGTGCTTGATCACAGAAGATAGGATCCAGGATTTGGGACTTTATCCACGGCTGGGTCTTACTGTTGGACCCCCGGCACTGCACTTCAAGGCAAAGTCCTAAACTCACATTTCTGTCCTGCACCCCAGTTCCAGAAGTCTTTGTCCACTGTGTGCTAAGCACTTGTCTAAGGAAGGTCCAAGGGCTCAGTCTGTAGTTTCTGGCCTGGGAATAGGGACCTTAGGGTCCTCCTGTCCAATGCTGGGTTTCACCATACGAGAAGGATTGATGCTGAGATTGAAGTCTAAGATCTGGGCTTAATTCCTTGCCAGCCCCCGAGGGGAAGGAAAGACTTCTCTCTCCAAGCTGAACTTTTTAGGGCAATGGAAAGGGTGATATGGGCACTTAATCCTCCCATTCTGTAATGCATCTATTCTTATACTAAAACCTGACTTCTATAGCTCTTGTGACTTGGTGCCTGAGTAACTGTGCACATCAGTGTTTTTGTGTCTGTGTGGGGGAGATGATCACTGGAGTATCTTACTTCTTCCAAGAAAATAAATCTGTATAGAATTTATAATCTAAACAAATGTGCCTTTTTTGTAACTTATGGCTTCAAGGAATCCTTTGGCAGAGGAATTTTGTTCTGGGGATAATGAAGGAACCACCTGTCCAAGACAACATTAACCATGGCCTTTTCTGCCAACTATTAATGTAAATTGTCAGTTATCACAATATTTAAAATATAGTACAGGGAAAGTTCTAAGTTTTGTTGTTTAGTGGGGGAAAAAAAGCAAGCTGAACGACCATATAATATGTTATCTTCCTTGAAGGAAGAAGAAAAAATACAAAAATACAAAGGGATAATAAATGGCTGAAAAGTGGTACAAGGAATTTATAAAAGAATAAATTGGATTGTAGATTGGATCCAGGGTGGAGGCAAGACTGTCATGTAGTTAGTATCTTTTTTTTTTTTTTTTTTTTTTTTTTTTGACAGGCAGAGTGGACAGTGAGAGAGAGAGAGACAGAGAGAAAGGTCTTCCTTTGCCATTGGTTCACCCTCCAATGGCCGCCGCGGCCAGCGCGATGTGACCAGCGCACCGCGCTGATCCGATGGCAGGAGCCAGGAGCCAGGTGCTTTTCCTGGTCTCCCATGGGGTGCAGGGCCCAAGCACCTGGGCCATCCTCCACTGCACTCCCGGGCCACAGCAGAGGGCTGGCCTGGAAGAGGGGCAACCGGGACAGAATCCGGCGCCCCGACCGGGACTAGAACCCGGTGTGCCGGCGCCGCTAGGCGGAGGATTAGCCTAGTGAGCCGTGGCGCCGGCCGTAGTTAGTATCTTTGTCTTGTTCTGATTTTTGAATCATGTTCCCTTTGTTTTGTTGTAAACATCATTTGTGTGTGTGCGTGTGTGTGTGCTGTGTATGTGTACATGTGTGAAGTCCAGTACTCACACATAAGTAAAACTTCATTCCCATCCCTGGTTTAACATTTCTCACCTTCCCCAAGCTCAGGCCTGACACCTGCAGAGGGGGAGGAGTCAGTGGGTATCTCCCCTCTTTGCGCTCCCATTCCCGCTGCTGCTTTCGGTTGTTCAGTAATGTGATGGTAGAGGCAAGATATTACAGGGCCTATGAATCAATAGACATGTGTTTCATTTTTCCTGCCATCTACATTATTTATGCTGAAATATTGGCTGTTCTTTTTTTTACCTCCTGGGGACTTTTTGTGGTCCTTTTGGAGACAACTAAACACACAAGACAGTACCTTGAACATTTTACATGCTCTGATATCTTGACTTCATTTTTATAATTCTTTCTCTGACTCCTTTACCAACAATCATCTCCTTGCAGCCTCTTAGTCACCATCAAGGTCAGTAATCTCTGGAGCTTCAAGAGATCTTTGCATGACCTGCCATGTGGCTTTAAAAAATTGATGGCTTTTAATAAGTCTCAGGTTCTGTGTTATCTATGAATTCACTTGGTAGCCCTGATCAGCCCATCACCCTCATTTTTTTGTTTTTGTTTTTTGAGGTGAGAATTGGGAACAAGTGTCCGTTCTCTAGCAATGCAAACTGACACTGGTCAAATCTAGATGTGCCAAATGTCACCTAAAGGGTAATTGACAAGCTTGAGAGCCGCAGCACTAGGTTAACAACACTGTCCAAATCCTCTTTCCTAGTGTTCTTATCACTAAGCTAATTATGAGGCGAGGTTTGGACAACAGCTAAAAATACACTTGAGACTGCCCCTTCTCGTGCCCTGCAAGGAAGACCTGATATGTATGGGCACATAACACCCTTTCTCAGCAGGAACTCCGAAACATGACACAATAGGAAAAATCTTTCTATCACTAAAAACCAATATAAGCCTATACATGTCTCCGACATTTAAAATCTGGCCTAAGAAAAGTGAGAGGAGAAAGAGAAAAATTAAGTTTTTTCTCTATTTATAACCTTAGCATTTAACTATTTTATGATATTAAAGTATTTGGATTAAAACTTGCATTTTTCAGATTAATTTTAATCTAACCGTATGAAGAAAACCTTTTATGTTTTAGTAGGGTTTGTAGAAACACTCAAATTCTTGTTTGTGATGAAGAGGGGTTAAGAAAGAGGAACAAAGAGGAGAGGAAAAGAAGATAAGAGGAAGAGAGGGTGAAAAACCACCTGGTTTCATCGATATAAACTGCTTCCAACACAGAGGCCGCATATTCAATGTTCTTCTTCAAGTCCACGACGTTGACATCACCTTTTTCCAGCTGCTTCACTAAGCATCTTAATCTGTTTCAAAAAAAATGCCAAAGAGAAAGAGAAAAAAAGATACGTCTTATAACTACATGGCAAAAAAGTATAATATTAAGTACACAAATTGAATACAACTTTAACATCATTACTTCTAGGTCATCAAAAATAACTTTTTAGATTTTTTGGTATAATTAAGATTAATATTTACCACTTCAGCAATTTGTAAAAACTATATTTACCTGTCACTAACATCAAGGGTACACATAGCTAAAGTGCCACCTTTTAAGTAGTCTTCTTGAAAAATGAAACATTACAGACATTCCTAACAACAGAATTCCATGGAGGTTCTGGTTCCTCAGGGTTGTTGCTAGGAGAATATCTAAAGGTGCTATTCTGACTGCCACGAAGCCATTGGTCACTGGATATGGCAATAGAAACAAAGATGAAAGGCAAAAGTTTCCTACACATTTGCTGTAACGAAAAAAATATATGTGTTGAATGTTTTTATTACAAAGGCTTTTTATATGAGAATCCTGGGAAGTATTTTCTCTCATTTTTGCCCATAGGATGATGTGTTCCAGCTCTCGGAGGAATTTGAAAGCATAGGACACAATTGTGTCTAGATTCCTGATTTAGAGAAATGGTGTGTAATTAATACTATTGTTTAAAGTCACTAAATTTGGGGTAATTGTTGTGTAACAATAGATATCCAAAGAGTGACATTGGACAAATTACATCAAACGTGTAATACTTTTGGAACCCTCTATGCATTCAATAGTAAACTAAACGTTTCTGAAAACATTGCCCTCTACTAAGCAGATAAGTAACAAATATTCCTCATTCTTTACTTACAATAGATGTGCAACAGGAAGACAATTTACTTTCCTAAATCATCAGAAAGGATTTAATTGCACACCCATTTACAGGTACTTCCAAAGAGAATAGACTGTCTACTTTGAGGCACTATATTAGAGGCAACCTACCAGATTTTCTGAAAATTTATTTTGGATGATTTCCAGTCAAGGTTTAGAATACAGAGACAAGTTAGGAATTTCAGAAAAGGTGTTTGATATCCCCCCCCACACACAAGAAACACTTTATTTCTCCATGGAAAAAAGTTACATCTATATTAAAACTTCTTTTTCAGGGAGCTGTAAAAGTTTTTACGATCTCCTATTATGGGATAAAATATTAGCAGGCAACATCATTGAAAAATTTTATAGACCCTTAAATGTCAGCAAAGTGTGAAGCAAAGCACAATAAAAATAACAACTAAAACATGTTACTAAGAAAGGAAAAATAGGCCTGGCTTTCAGGCTCATCTGAAACACTGGCTATGGTGCTAACAGAGCAACACATGGAGGGATTCTAGATTTTTGTAGTGCTTTTTGTGACCCCAGAGATTATATTTAGTAAAATTTTTTTATTCTTTAAAGCAAAAGAAAAAAAAATTTTTCCATAGCTCTACAATGGCTTTTTTACTTGTTGAATATTACAATTAGCTGTGAATTAAATCTGTGATTACAGTGAATTTAAATGAAAAATAAACTGTATATATGAGTTATATCAAAATTTTTCCCTTTATATAGGTAAAAATTTTTTTTCAATGGTAAAAAATATATCATCTTATATCCCTCTTGTGAGGGTTGTATGACGTGTTCTAAAAATCGTAAGTACTTAAGATTGTTGCCTCCTGTT
Source organism: Oryctolagus cuniculus (assembly GCF_051225735.1). Taxonomy (NCBI): domain Eukaryota; kingdom Metazoa; phylum Chordata; class Mammalia; order Lagomorpha; family Leporidae; genus Oryctolagus; species Oryctolagus cuniculus. The sequence continues at coordinate 58,405,651 of NC_142869.1, read as the reverse complement.
TCTAAAGTTCTGCACTCTGTTTATATTTGAGTTAATAATTTTCCACACTAAAAAGTATTTTATTAGTTTCTCTTAAAGCTAGATATGGTCTTGTGATAAAATTTTCAAAACAGTTATTTTGAAGGGGACTAACTCAGCTGGAAGGAGTGGCTTGCCTGCCTTTCCCACCCTGCAATGCCTGCCGTTCCCACCCTGCAATGCTTGGATGCAGAGAAAGCGTCTGGTAGTCCAGCTGGTTTCTGGGGTTATCAGATGAACTGGTAGAAGCTACACTAAGAATGGGAGATAAGTGGCCATGGGCGGAGGGCCTGAACATCATGCTGTGATATTGTACTTGAATGGATTTGCCCACCTCTGGACTTTTTTGAGATACAGTACAACCAATATCACGTTGATTTCTTTAATGCCTAGCTGAATCCAATCCTGACTGATAAATAAAAAAATAATAAATCCAAACAAAGAACTCAAGAATGAAGAAGTCTTCATACAAAACAAGAGGGGGAAGCCCCTTGGAGTCTATACACAGAAGCACATTCTAACTCATAATGGCCTGCAGGGGAATAATCCCATCAGCAACCAAAACCACAACCCTGTGACCTAAAGAGGCTATAATCCTTGCACAATAAATATGCTGTTTCATGGAGACCTCTCAATGTGGTTTGAAAACAAAATATTATTCATTATCATTCCCTCATGAGAGTATAAACCTATAATCCAACACAAGAACTTCTGTGGGGAAAAATATCTCAGAAAATTTTACCATCTGTTAGAATGTCTAAATACACACTGCTCTAACTCTGTAAAAGTGCATCCTCTCACACACGCATACACCTAAACTCACTTTGTTAAGCCAAAAGACTGGATTACATATAATCATTGGGTTAGTATTACTCCTGTTTTCTTCTTTGCCTACACATAACAAGTTTTAATTAATAGCACACAACTCTCCTTCTATAAATCGAAAACAATTATCTAAAGAATATTTATAATTAGAATACTAGGGTAATGAAATGATTCATATAATTATTATCATAATTGTGAATTTGCTTATGTAATCAAGTTGTACATGTGCTATTTCCAGGGATCTTACTTAGGCTAGTATTTCACTTTCTTCATAGATAATATGAGCACAATGACAAACATCTTTATGAATCATTTTCAAATAATCAAACATTTTAAATCAGTAGGTTCTGACATGTTAAGTTTTTACTGAATACATCTGTGTAACTTATTTGTATTATTGAGAAGATACCACTTACCTAATTCATAATATATACCTTTTTAGAGATTTTTCAGAATAGTTTTAAATGTACAAAGCAAAAATTGTGAGATAATACTACAAAGAGTTCCTCTATCACCTTTCACTCCATTTCCTCTACACACATCTCATATTATGTTTGGCACAATTAGTGAACCATACCCAGGTTCCCCTATATTTTTAATCCAAGAATGTTTTATCTTTCCTACCTCTCCCAATATTCTCTGTTCAGATTGAGTTCTTTTTTTTCCTTTAATTTTAGCTCCCACCTAAGGAAGAATATGCCATATTTCCTATGGACAAATTCTCAGAGTTGAAGAAATCACAAAGCCATATGCAACTATAAACAAGTTCCTTTAATTTATTAAAAACTTTTAAAAATAATTATTGGATTTCTTAAAGCCCATGAGAGTATTACAGGCATGGAAAGCCAAAACACTCTGGCAAAAACAAACAAACAAACAAACAAACACACCTAAATGAAAGATCTCCGCGAGTGAGATCCCAGTGAAAAGAACAGGTCATTAAGGAAGGAGGTACCTTTCTCTGAAGGGAGGAGAGAACTTCCACTTTGACTACGACCTTGTCTAAATATGATCAGAGTTGGTGAATTCAAAAGGCTTCCATAGCCTTGGCAACTCATGACAAGAGCCTAGGGGGATTACTGATGCCATAAACAAGAGTGTCAATTTGTTAAGTCAACAACAGGAGTCATTGTGCACTTACTCCTCATGTAGGATCTCTGTCCTTAGTGTGCTGTACATTGTGATTTAATGCTATAACTAGTACTCAAACAGTATTTTTCACTTTGTGTTTCTATGTGGGTGCAAACTGTTGAAATCTTTACTTAATGTATGCTAAACTGATCTTCTGTATATAAAGAGAATTGAAAATGAATCTTGATGTGAATGGAAGGGGGGAGGGAGAGGGAAAGGGGAGGGTTGCGAGTGGGAGGGAAGTTATTGGGCGGGGGGAAGCCATTGTAATCCATATTCTGTACTTTGGAAATTTATATTCATTAAATAAAAGTTAAAAAAATTATTGGATTTCTTTCATTAGAATGTTAAAGCTGAGTGGAAAATAGTGCTCTTAATGTCTGGCTGAGGCATGTGGGTTTTGTTTCCAGACTTTAAGATAAGTATAGTTTCTTGATGTTCTACCCTGAGCAGTTTCAGACTCAGCAGTCTGTGGACTGGGAATTCCGTTGGCTCTTGTGTTTGGTAACAACAAAAATTAGTAGTCATCCTATCAAGCAATATAAACTAACTGTTAATAAGCAAACTATTGTCAGAAAGGTGTTAAGTCAGTTAAATCAATGATTATTTGGAACAAGTTACTACACTCAGGGACACACATGGGGACACATATAAAGGTACACACACAAATATAATGAATGGGAATCTGTGTATGCACCATACTACTTCTCTTCAAGATATTTTCAATCTGGGGGTCGCACCAATTGTTGAAATGCATGTATTTCCCATTACTGCTTTCATTCATTTCTAATTTCCAAGCAAGCTGGTTTAGTCTCAGTTCCTCATAAACCCTCATATCATCTGAGATTCAAGTTCCATTTCTTCCTGGAATTCCTTCCTCCCACATCCCTACCATCGTTAATTGTCTAAATCATGTTTAGTTACCAGTCATTTCCAGGATGCTTCCTTTGAAGATGCTCATTCCTTATGATCTCCCCCTGCTTAGAAACTAAGCCACACTTCATTTATTGCTCACTAACAGCAATGAAATTTCTCTCACTTCTAGTATCATTTCAGCTCTTTTCCTCATTGATCTCTCATTATAGAAAAAATTACTAGGCATGCAAAGAAGTGGGAAATCTGATCAATAATGAAGATCAAAATAAGTCAGGTGAAAATGACCCAAATATGTCAAAGATAATAGGATTAATAGACAAATTTTGAAATTATTAAAATAAGCAACATTATGTCAAATTTTACAACTTAGATGGAGCGAACAATTTTCTTTAAAAAGACAAAGTGCCAAATCTCAAGGAGAAACAAACTGAATTTGCAGTTTTAAGTCTTCACTAAAAATCAGAAGAGGTTAAGTTAAAATAATAGCTATGGGAGCTGGTGCTGTGGTGCAGTGGGATAACCCTGTGGTGCAGCAGGTTAACGCTCTGGCTTGAAGTGCAGCATCCCATGTGGGCGCCGGTTCGAGACTCAGCTGCTCCACTTCTGATCCAGCTCTCTGCTGTGGCCTGGGAAAGCAGTAGAAGATGGCCCAAGTCCTTGGGCTCCTGCACCTGCATGGGAGACCCAGAAGATGATCCTGGCTTTAGATGGGTACAGCTCCAGCCGTTGCTGCCAGTTGGGGAGTGAACCAGTGGATGGAAGACATCTCTCATTCTCTCTCTGCCTCTCCTCTCTGTGTAATTCTGACTTTCAAATAAATAAATATTTTAAAAAATAATAGCTATGCTGCATATTAACATTAAAATATGACCATAATCAGCAGCACATGGAATCACATGTTGGGAGCTGTCAGAACAAGAAGCCATGATGTCATTTTCAGTAACTCTTGCTTCTTTGGAATCTAAAACAACAAAAAATTGTGGGGAGCAACTGGGAGCAACTCGGACTAGACTAAGTTACTGGAATTAAGACTTATTCTATGCATCTGCTCTCCCACAATATGGCGCTGAGAAGGGAAACAGCTTCTACACAGCTGCCTCCAGTTCAACCAATAAACTGTGGGACCTGCTCCTGATTGGAGGAGAGCAGCATACTCGGCGTGTGGGTAGCAGAGTTGGGATTGGTGGAAGAGGACTATAAAGGAGGAGAGAGACGGCATGCATCAGGAACATCTAAGGGGAACACCTGTGCAGCCCCCGAGAGAGCCGGCTGGAGGTGTGCCGCTCCCCTGCGGAAGTGGGGAATGTGGCAGGGGGAACCGCCCTTCCACGGAGGTGGAAGGGATGGTAGCCAACCCGGGAAGGACCAGTAGCCAACCCGGGAAGGACCAGCAGCCAACCCGGGAAGGACCAGCAGCAAACCCGGGGAAGGCGGAGCAGACAAAAGAACAGCGCAGGGTCCTGTGTCGTTCCCCAACGAAGATGGGGAGCGACAAAAATGAATCCAACAACCCATTACATAACAAAATGATCTTGTCCACTTTACTCACCAATGCTCAGGGAATTAAGATCTAACAACAGGGGCCGGTGATATGGTGTAGTAGGCTAAGCCTCTACCTGTAGCACCGGCATCCAATGTGGGCACCAGTTTGTGTCCAGCATCTTTGCTCAAGGCAGTGAAAGATGGCCCAGTGCCTGGGCACATGTACCTGCGTGGGAGACCTGGAGAAAGCTCCTGGCTCTGGGCTTCAGACTGGCCCAGCTCTGGCTATTGCAGCTGTTTGGGGAGTCAACCAGCTGGTGAAGGACTGTTCTGTCTTTCCTTCTCTCTGTAACACTATCCCTCAGATAAATAAATAAAATCTTTAAAAAAGACCTATCAGTAGTCTAAAAAGCAGGGAATCGGTTATAGATTTAAAGTATTTTTAGACCTTTTTCTTAGTATATATATTTGTAAAGCTCTACAATAGCTTTATTTTATGGGATAAATAATCTCCCCCCCCCAAAAAAAAATTATATCATGGAAGAAAATGGAGGGAAATGGAATCAAGAGTAAAATGTACAGCATGAGGACTATAATTACTAGTATATTATATACTGGAAACTGACTAAGAAAGCAGATCTTATGTATCTTAAAAATCTGAGGGAAGCAGGGTAGGGGGATCTCCCATTCACTGGTTTACTCCCCAAGTGCACACAACAGCTAGGTTCCAAAAACTCAATTCACGATTCCAACACAGGTGGTTGAGACTCAAGTACTTTAGCTATTATGTGTTGCCACTAAGATGCATTAGTAGGAAACAAATTTGAAGAGCTGAGAATCAAACCAGGCACTCGATATGCAATAAAAGCATTCCAGGTGGCATCTTAAACTCTAAGCCACTAAGGAAGATAGTTTGGAGATACCTCATAAATCTGAATGTAGCTCTACCAGACAACCCAGCCATCCCATCCCACTCCTCGGAATTTACCTAAGGGAAATTAAATTGGCAAATAAAAGAGCTATCTGAACCTCCATTTTTATTGCAGCTCAATTCACATTAATTAAGACATGGAATTAACCTAAAAGCCCACAAACAGAAGCATGGATAAAGAAATTATGGGATATGTACTCTATAGAATACTACACAGTGGTAAAATAAAATGAAATCCAGTCATTTACAACAAAATGGAGAAATCTGGAAAAACACTATGCTGAGTGAAATAAGCCAGTCCCAAAGGGACAAATATCATATGTTCTCCCTGATCTGGGACAACTAACTGAGCACCTAAAAGGAAACCTGTAGAAGTGAAACTGACACTATGAGAAACAATGCCTTGATCAGCCCTTGTCCTGACTGTCAAGGATCAACTTACTATTTTATTCTTTTTAGTATTTTATTTTTCTACTTAATACCATTGGTTGAACTCTTTAACACAAAATTATTCTTAGGTGTTTAAATCCAACTGAAAATTAATCACTGTTAAAAATAAGAGTGGGAATAAGAGAGGGAGGAGATATACAGTTCGGTACGCATTCCCTCAGACTTACCCCTTAGGGTAAAGCTAAAAACTTGCCATGGGACTCCAAATCCCATTAAATTGACAAGTACCAATACCATCTTACTAGTTAAAGTGATCCATTTAAGTTCATAACTGATGATAAAGATAGGATTAAGTTCAAAAGGATCACATAAATAAGACTAGTGTCTGCTAATACTAACTGATAGAATTAAAAAGAGGAGAACCATCCAACATGGGAAGTGGGATACACAGCAGACTCATAGAATGGCAAAAGCCCTAAAAACACTCTGGCCTCAGAATCAGCCCTTAAGGCATTCAGATCTGGCTAAAAAGCCCACAAGAGTTTCTCAGGCATGGAAAGCCAAGGCACTGTGGCAAAAAATGACCTAAATGAAAGATCTCTGAGTGAGATTCCAGTGGAAAGAATGGACCATCAAAGAAGGACATACCTTTCTCTGAAGGGAAGAGAGAACTTCCACTTTGACTATGGCCTTGTCTAAATAAGGTTGGTGTTTGTGAACTCAAGAGGCTTCCATAGCCTTAGCAGCTCATGACAAGAGCCTCAAGTCATTACTGACATCATAAATAAGAGTGTCATTTTTTTTTTTTTTGGACAGGCAGAGTGGACAGAGAGAGAGAGACAGAGAGAAAGGTCTTCCTTTGCCGTTGGTTCACCCTCCAATGGCAGCTGCGGCTGGTGCGCTGTGGCCAGCGCACTGCGCTGATCCGAAGCCAGAAGCCAGGTGCTTCTCCTGGTCTCCCATGGGGTGCAGGGCCCAAGCTCTTGGGCCATCCTCCACTGCACACCTGGGCCACAGCAGAGAGCTGGCCTGGAAGAGTGGCAACCGGGGCAGAATCCGGCACCCTGACTGGCTAGAACCCAGGGTGCCGGTACCACAGGCAGAGGATTAGCCTATTGAGCTGCACCGCCAGCCAAGAGTGTCAATTGTTAACAACAGGTATCACTGTGCACTTGCTCGCCATGTAGGACCTCTGTCCTTAATGTGTTGTATTATGAGAATTAACAGTAAAACTAGTCTTCAAATAGTACTTTATACTTGTGCGTCTGTGTGGGTGCAAACTGTTGAAATCTTTACTTAGCATAGAGTTGATGTTCTGTATATAAAGATAATTAAAAATGAATCTTAATGAAGAATGGGATGGGAGAGGGAGTGGGAGATGGGATGATTTATGGATGGGAGGGTGGTTGGGAAGGAAGAACCGCTATAATCCAAAAGTTGTACTTTTGAAATTTATATTTATTAAAGTTTTCTATTTAAAAAACACTCTAAGCTGAATATCTGCCCCAGATTTTACTACCACTTCCCCCAAATGTAATTATGTGAAATAATGGATAATTTGCTTGACTATAGTAATCACTTATACATTAATTTATGTGTTTATTTATATATGTAGTTGGATTTCTTAAAAATATATAATAAAAATAGCATGGCAAATATACTGGCTTTAAAAAATGCTTACAATTTGCATTAAAAGTTGCAAAATAATCCCATTGGGACAGAATTCAATCATCCTTCAGTATTTATTGGGGTATTGGTTTCCAGGACTCCTACAGATACCAAAATCTCAGATAGTCAAATCGCTATATGGTATCTGCATATAACCTGTATACACCCTCCTACATATGTTAAATCCTCTCTAGATTACACATAAAACCTACCATAATGTGAATGTTATCTAAATTATTGAGATACTGCATTGTTTGGGGAATACTTAACAAGAAAAAGAAGTTTTCACAAATTTGGTATTGATATAATTCACTTTTTTCTGATTATTTTTGAGTCAAGGTTGGTTGAATCAAATAAGCAGAACCCACAAATATGGAGGGATGACTATAAATGATGGAAAAGTATGCTTTTTTTAAAAAAATATAAAGGTATGCATAATCTTTCTTTTCTCCAAAAATCACAATTTAGTTAAACTATTACTTTAAGAGATACTGACTTTTAAAAATATGATCAGAGGGGATGGTGCCTTGGCTCACTTGGTTAATCCTCTGCCTGTGGCGCTGGCATCCCATATGGGCACCGGGTTCTAGTCTCAGTTGCTCCTCTTCCTGTCCAGCTCTCTGCTGTGGCCCTGGAGGGCAGTGGAGGATGGCCCAAGTGCTTGGGCCCCTACACCTGCATGGGAGACCAGGAGGAAGCACCTGGCTCCTGGCTTCGGATTGGCGCAGCTCTGGCAGTTGCAGCCAATTGGGGTGTGAACAAACGGAAGGAAGACCTCTCTCTCTCTCTCTGTCTTTCTTCTCTATATGTAACTCTGACTTTCAAATAAATAAATAAAATCTTTAAAAATAATAAAAATATGTTCAGAAATGAACATTGTATAATTCATAAAAAGTTGAAAAATTCCTTTTAGGCATTAGATACAAACATTCAATGAGTTAGCAATGTTTTTAATATCCATGTATTCCTCCTTAGAGACAAAACAAAAACAAAAATAAGAACAAATTGACTCCAAAGAAGGAAGCAACTATTTGTGCTGGGTAAATGCTACCCCTCTGAAATACCATGAACCATGTAGATTCAAGGACTTCCTTTTAAATATTAGATGTTTCAATAAATATATATTGAAATTTAATATACAGGAATTTATCTAAAGCTATGTGTTCTAATGAAGAAAATTAGTGACTATCAACTATTAGTAAAGTGCTTATACCAGGAAACAAGGGTAGGAATAGGTTACACACATGGCAGACCCATAGCTTCATGTCTTATGTCATTCTCTTGGATTCATATGTAGCATTTAACACAGGTAGTCACTCTGCACTAAGTATTTTTCATTTGTCTTTTGGATCTATTCTTCTGGTCTCTTGCCCTGAGAGACTGACATGCAGAGGCTACATCAGGGATCCAGTTGAATTTCACAAATGGGAACATCATTGGAGATAGGAGGAAAGGAGAAGAGAGAAATCGGCACATTATTCTTCTGTTTTTGTCTAAAAACAATCCCCTCCATAGGGGATCACTTGTTAGACAGTCCTCTCATAGTTTTCCTTCTATATTTCTCTCTCTCCATATCTCTTGCCTTTGTCTTTGGGTAGCTGCAGAATCTAGAGGGACAAACCCATAATACTTCAGGTCTGGTAATGTTAACACACAACTGAAGTTCCATGTTACCAGCCCAGAAGTGGTGGATTCTCCTGAGTGGTTCCTCGAACGCCACACAATTTTAAATACTCCCATTAATTACTCCTCAAACTACTGATTTTGACTGTGCTATCTTTTTGTCAAAAATCTGTAACACAACCTACAACATTATTGCCACATACCAAAGACCTTCAGTACAGACCTTCAGTACAGACCTATCGGTTTGTTGAAAATACTGTAGAGACGGGGTTTTAAAGTCAAGGGGGTTACAGTAACAGCATACTATTTGGAAGTATACTTTTTCCTTTAGAAAGAACTATAAAAACTATATACTGAGATTAATTACTTCTGGAGAATTGATGGCTGCATTTTAACAATAACAAAATGAATTTTAACGACATAGTTCCCAATATTCTGCTTACAAAACACATGACTTAGATGTTACGTCCTTCACTTGTGGTTTTAGAGCCAATGTTCACAACAAACATAAATGACTGAAAAATAGCACAATGTCCAACTTCATCTTGAATTGAAAATAAAGATTTTTGAAAGGGTGCAAAATATTCCAATCATGAATTCAGAGTGATATTGAGTCCAGTTTTTCTAGGCATTTTTAAGCAGATGTAACACCAATCAAAGAAACTTGGATTTAGCAAGAAAATTAAATACATACTTACTCATTGCCTATTCGCTGCTCATGTACTGAACTGACTGAAAACAAGCACACATTTTTGTTTTGAGGTATATGCAAAAATGAAACATATTAAGTGAAACAAAGAAAGTGAAATATGAGGAAACACTAAAACATGAGTGGAATAATGTATAATGACTAAATTTATCACGTATTTCTTTTTACAAAATCAGAAGAGAGAAAAATATTTTCCTATGACTTTTGTAAAACTACCCAAAATGTGACTGAGAAAGAATGAAAGGGAGCAGACAGGAGATGGGTAGGTCAAGAGTCCCAAGGGACAGGGCTGACTCAGAAGTAAGAAGGAGCTAAAAAACAGCAATGTCTGTGACAGTGTAAGCTGAGCAAAGCAATCTCAGCACCAGGTCAATGAAAATAACACTGAACTGTTTAAAAGTGGTGTCTAATTTATCTAGGGTGCTGTAACAAAATGACCATATACTGAATGTGACTTATAAACAACAGAAATTGCTTTACATATATATATATATATATATATAGAGAGAGAGAGAGAGAGAGAGATTTATGTGTGTGTGTGTGTGTTGTTTATTTGAAAGGCAGAAAGAGAAAGAGAGAGACAGAGAGAGAGAGACACACAGAGAGAGACAGAGAGAGAGAGACAGAGAGAGAGAGAGATCTTCCAGCTTCTGGCTCACTCCCCAAATGGCCACAATGGCCAGAGTGGGGCTGATCCAAAGCCAAGAGTCAGGAACTTCTTCTTGGTCTCCCACTTGGGTACAGGAGACCAAGCACTTGTGGTATCTTTTGCTTTCCCAGACACACTACCAGGGAGCAGGATCAGAAGTGGGGCAGCTGGGACTTGAACCAGTTCCCATACAGGATGCTGACACTGTAGGTGGTGGCTTAACCAGCTGCACCACAGTGCTAACCCATCAGAAATTTCTTTCTCACAGTTGTGGAGTATGAGAAATCTGTGACCAGGATGTTGGCAGATTCAGTAACTAGAGTGGGCCCTCATCAAGTTTCATAGTGGCTGTCTTCTCACCATAACCTCATATGGAAGGAGTGAATGAGCTTCCTTGAGCCTCTCTTACATGGGCACTATTGATCTAATCACCTCGCAAAGGCCCTGCATCCTCGCATCATCACCTTGTCAGAGGCAGGTTGGGATTTCCGCGTTCAGATTGGGGGGCGGGAGAAGTAGGGAAGACACAAATATAGCAGGTAACTTGGGACATTTGCTCTTAACTACTGCAGTATCATGCAGGCTCCAAAAATACACTGAGAAGGAAAAGCATATAAAAATAGATTTTCAGAGAACTATGCATACAAAAACATAGAACTACAGAGAGAAAAGTCAACATGGAATTTTTCCAATTACAATAGATTGCACAACACGAAAATTCTGTAAACAGAAATATTTCCATGGAAGACACTATCAGAGAGCAGAGAAGTACTCTGTCATTCTTGACACTCAAGGAGAGGAAAAATGAGTCATTTAAAGAAGAGTCTCCTGTAAGGCCAGTCTTCCTCCACACACTTTGGAAAAATAAGCAGGCAAAATTGAGTTCAAATGAATTGATTGAGAAGATGGCTTTTATTGTGATGATTATTGTTGTATTTGTAAAATAATTTTATCCCTCTGATTTAAGTGATTCTCTCTCTCATCTGTTCATATGAATACCTTGGCTTCAAGACACCACCAAAATTGGATGAGAAAAACTTCATGTTTGATTTTACAGAATTTGCTATGCCTCTGGAATGTAACTTTCATATCCATAATCTCTCAGGATCACTGTAAATAATTCCCACTTCACTAAATCTTAGGAGTGTTACACTGACATTGACAATGGCAATTCTGAGAGTGTATCATGGAATACCTACTGAGTCACAAATTTAGTACAGCTGAACAATGGGATAAAAAAATAAATAAAACACTCCCGAATTGAATCAGTCACTGCATAACTAGACAAAGAAAACAACTCTGATCTAAGACTAAGAATTCAGTTCTTGGAACAGTTCCTTGTATGATGGGAGATAATAAAACAACCAGGGAAATAAGCAACTGCAGGAACTTCTCAAGGGTCAGAGGAGGAGAGTTGGTTTACCAAACTATAAAAACTCTGGGGGTTCTGACAGAGGAGAGAGGTACCAGAGGGCCTGTCCGAGGGGAATCTTGCATTACAGAAAAGGGAAGCTGACGTAAGGGGAGGCTTCTGGGAGGAAGGGAGAGAGGGAGAAAAGAACCTGGATTTTCCCTTCCTCCTCACCTATCCCGGATCTCCTGACTGTTTCTTCCATTTGCCAAATCCGGCCAGTTGGCAGCTGACACAGGAACCTGAGAAATTCAGATGCGGGTGCTACAAAGCACAGCAGACCAGGGATACAGCAAGGAATCAATCCAAGGGCAAACAGACTCAGAATCATAGCACACAGTAGTTAGAGAGCATCAGCAATTTTCTTCTGAGATTTGGTAAATCAGGCATAAAGGTGAGTGTATGTCCTCTCTGTCATATTAGGGGCAAAGCAAACCAAGGTTTATATGGAGAACTGTATTTAGTTCACCTCATTATTTGCTGTTGACTATGGAAGCTATTTGTTAACTTGGAGACTTTCGTTTGGTAAGGATGAAAATAATTCCTATCTGGTGAAACAGACTTCACAAGTTCATGACCTCGTTAGTCATTAGCCAGTTTTGAATCTAACCCTGCAATTTTTTCAGAACACTATCTATGTATACCTTCCTAAATGTCCTTTGAACCTGTCACTGATCTCCATCATTACTGCTAATGGTTTAAATAAAAACTTCGACACATGTTCAAATTATAGTTGCAATAAAAGTCATGCAAATTTAATTTTGAAATACATTTTGAGAATCATATTTTTTAAAAGTAGTGACAATGTTGGTAAAACAGCCTCAGTATGTAAAAAACCCTCAGTATGTATAATAACAAATAATGCCCTTAACTCTGGAGAGGGAGTCAAGAAAAATGTTTTCTTTCCTTCCCTCTTCTCTCCCTTCCAACACACCTCTCTCGTTTCTTTCTTTCCTTCCTGTTGGCATTTTCGCCTTTTTTCACTCTTTCGCCTTGTCTGTTTGCCTGCTTTTTCTTTCTCTCAGAACTGATAGACATGGATCTCCTGAGATCCTAGAGTATAGATGAGAAGTCAGCAAAAATTGGTTTTAGGAGGAATGCACTGGATAGCAACTTACTGGAGAATGAGCTCTTTCCCAGCAGATCCACAGAGCAGTAGTTCATAATCCATTTTGTTTTCAAGAAAAATAGTATATATATATGTGTGTGTGTGTGTGTGTGTGTATACATATATATGAAGTAAATATGACAGTGTTAAAATTGTTAAATCTTAAAATTTTAAAAATGTAATATATATGAGTCAAATTGATATTTTGAGATTTGGTTATTTTTTATAGCCCTTGTCTATACTCTTGAGGAACAGTGGTTTTTCTTACTATTTGTTGAATTCTTAATTAGGGAAAGGTTAAATTCATAGTTATAAAGTAAATTGAGAATACATAATTGCAAAGATTAAATGAGAAATAAGAAAGGAAGGGGGGAGGGTGGAAGGGTTGGGTGAGAAGTATCATTATGTTCTTAAAATCATATATATGAAATATATTAAATTTGTTCACTTTATATAAATAAAAATTATTTCAAAAGGGAAAAAGCACTTCTAGGAGCACAAAGGAAAAAGAAATGTCAAATTGTATACTATAAATATGTATTAATAAAATATTTAGAGGGGCTGGTGCTGTGGCACAGTGGGTTAGTCCACCACTTGCAGAGCCACGATTCCTTTTCAGAGTGTATGGTTCTATTACTAGATGCTCTAATTCCCATTTTGCTCCTTACTAATGTACCTGGGAAAGCAGCATAGGATAGTCCAAGTGCTTAGGGCCCACCATGGAGTTTCTTGCTCCTGGCCTCAGCCAGGTCAAGCCATGACTATTGCAGTCATTTGGGGAGTGAACCAGCAGATGGAAGTTCTCTCTATCACCCTTCTCTTACAACTTCCCCTCCCCCTTCCCTTTATCACTCTTTCAGAGTAAATCTTTAAATAAAATAGAATATTTGGGACATGCTCAATTGGACTTGCCCCAAATGGTGGAGTTAGAAACGTGCCAGGGGATTCCAATACAATCCCATCAAGGTGGTTTGTACCAATGCCATCTCACTAGTCCAAGTGATCAATTTCAGTTCACAATTGATCACACTGATAGGTCTAAGAGTCAAAGGGATCACACAAACAAGACTAGTGTCTGCTAATACTAACTGATACAATAAAAAAGGGACAGAACAATCCAACATGGGAAGTGGGATACACAGCAGACTCATAGAATGGCAGATGTCCTAAACAGCATTCTGGCCTCAGAATCAGCCCTTAAGGCATTCAGATCTGGCTGAAAAGCCCATGAGAGTATTTCAGGCATGGAAAGCCAAGACACTGGCAAAAAAAAAAAAAAAAAAAAAAAAAAACACCTAAATGAAAGATCTCCGTGAGTGAGATCCCAGTGGAATAAACAGGTCATCAAAGAAGGAGGTACCTTTCTCTGAAGGGAGAAACTTCCACCTTGACTATGACCCTGTCTGAATAAGATCGAAGTCAGCGAACTCTAAAGGCTCCCATAGCTTTGGCAACTCATGACTAGAGCCTAGGGAGATTACTGAAGCCATAAGCAAGAGTGTCAAATTGTTAAGTCAACAACAGGAGTCACTGTGTACTTACTTCTCATGTGGGATCTGTCCTTAATGTGTTGTCCAATGTGAAGTAATGCTATAACTAGTGCTGAAACAGTATTTTACACTTTGTGTTTCTGTGTGGGTGCAAACTGATGAAATCTTTACTTAATATATACTAAACTGATCTTCTGTATATAAAGATAATTGAAAATGAATCTTGATGTGAATAGAACGGGAGAGGGAGTGGGAGATGGGAGGGGTGCTAGTGGGAGGGAAGTTATGGGGGGGGAGCCAATGTAATCTGTAAACTATACTTTGGAAATTTATATTTACTAAATAAAAGTTAAAAAGAAATTATTACATTTAGACAATTGTAAACATTATTTCCTAACTGGTGTAACTTAATACTCACCATTTTTACTATTTTGAGTTTTAAAAAACAGAAAAAGTAACTTTTAAAATTAAGTAAAATTTTTTTAAATGACTGAAAAAAGATAAATTATGTCAAAATACTGAGAAATTTGAGGCTGCTCACTATCTCTACTCTCACATTCCAAATATTTATATTTATACGTATAGTTTTTTCCAAAATACTGATTTTATTTCATTTTCAATAAACAGGAACCCAAATTTTTTAAATGTAGAAATGCTTGAGCTATGTTTTTAATCTCAAAAACAAATAGTTACTAAAGTGGAAGAGGTATTTTGATATTCTATATATGTACAATAAACTTTGTATAATACTAAATAAAATAAATAAATAGAATATTTTTAATGTTTACAAAAATAAAATATTCAAAAAATATAAAGCATCAGGTATATCCAGGAGCCCACCATAGTTGCACTGCACAGGCAAAGGATCCTTGACACAGTTTTGCTTCCCTTATCTGTCTGTCTGCTTACAAACAGACAAAAAGATGAGTAATTCAACCAGGCAGTTTCTGATTTTAAACATGGAATGATATACTAAACAAGCAAAAAACTTTTCTAGGCCAGTTTTTCCCATAACTCGTCTTCAGAGAATTTTTCATACTCTGGATTCTTACTAGAGGGTTGTTGGATGCTATGGCAATACCTCATATAAGGTACTTTCTTGCAAATTCCAACTCACCTGGGAGAAATACAGTTTCATCTATATTGTGATGCATTGCTACAGAATTTCAGTGGGGATTTCAGATGAAATTAAATTGCTGTGAAAAAAATTATATGGTACTCTAACACTATCAAAAAGCTTTTCACATAGAATGGTTCACAAAACCAGTAAAAGTTCTTATTTTTTTTTTCTCATGTGCCTTCCATGACTAGATTACAGTGAATGATTGACAAGTACCACTCTGTCAATGTTAATTAATCCACAGTACTGGACAGATGTCAAGTCCATGCCCTCTATTACATATTTACCATATGTGATCTGGTCAAGTGGTTACGATCATGATGGGGATGGTCAAAATTTCTTCATAAAATATCCTTATTGTGGTGATTAAATGGTCTGATTTCTTGGGAAAGTCTTGAATTCTTAACCCATTCCTTCATCCCAACAAAGATTACAATGCACACAAAGGCAAAGGCTAATCTGCAGTTAAAGATGTGATTTAACATGCTTAAAGAATTAAGTCTTCTAATTTCAAAGCTCCCAGTAGTTATGACACAAGCACTCAGCCATTTGTTGGGGAAGATGACCCAAGAAATAAGCTTTTGACATTGTTTTTCTAAATATTCAACCATAAATGCTGACCAAAGTCTTTAATTATATGATTTGGTAACCTTTACTGGGAGGTTTAGCATCCAAATAGAGCCCTTAAAAATCATCAACAAAATCTATGTTTCTGTCATCAGAATTCGGAAATCACTTTTTAGCAGCTCCTTCCTAGTTTTGATTTGGGTATGATAGTAACTGAAGATTTGTTTTCATGTGTGTCATGCACTATACTTCAAAATCAGACATGTATTTAATGCTGAATGCTAAGTTTTTAAATTAATGAATGATTTATGTTAATCCAAATGTAAGAGCTAGTTACAAGTCAACACCTGCTTGACATTTCAGAAACAGCCCTCATCCTAGTAAGTTCAAACCTGCATAGCTCAGCAATGGTTAACTTGTGGGGAAAGAAAAGCCTGGTGGGATGGACCAACCCAAGAAAGTTTGAGATTTTTTTCAAAATTATTTTAAGATTTTAAAGTAGGCCAAAAACAGTTTAAACAGATTTGTACAGGATGGTAAGAACAGAAGCATTAGTGTAAAAGCTTAAAGTTGAACTTCCAAAGTTAGTTTTTTTCTTCAACTCAGATTCCTTAATCTAGTAAATAAGGGAAACTTTTTAGAGTCTTAGAGATTCCCTACAAATTATCTCCTATTAAACAGTAACCAGAGTATAATGAAAATAGAGACAAGATTCTTGAATATATTTTCATTTTTTAGTTTAGTTTCTAGTCTTACATAGGCAACGAATGTTCACTGTAAATAGTCAAAGGATTCAACAACAGCCTGCAGTAGGTGAAAGAAAACAAACCTCTGCTTCTTGGGCAAGCACCAAGTCATTGTAACATGGAGGCACTTACAAAGCAGGTCAATGCCACAGAAGCAGAGGGCTCCCTCCCTCACAGAATAAGGTAAAGTTAATATTCTGTGTGTGCTTCCTTATTTATTTACAGTCCATGCCCCTTTGGGATTAAACTTTGACCAAATTCATTGCTATGCCTACTTCCAGCTCCCTGAATAACTCCAGAGTACAGAAATTGCATCTTTCATGTTCCCAGAGATAGAGAGCAGTAAGTTGGAGAGCTACACTCAAAGGCCCATGTGCTATCAGTCTTCTTCAGGGTTGTTTTCTTGAGGAGCCAATGACCATCAAAGCAGAATGCCTTTGGTTACGGGAAACAGGAAACTTTCTTGTAGATTGTACCTCATATGCTCATCTTTTTAAAATCTTGCTTTCCTCTTTCCACAACGTGTACATAGGCTTGGAAAAATATCAACTCCAGTTTCCTACCCTGATTCAAAATTATAGGGTTTAATTATAAGATAAAAAATATGAATTTTTTTCTTTTTGACTCTTAGGCATTTACTTTAAAAATACCTTTGTTAGAGTAAATCATGCACAAAATTAACCACACATATTTAATTTACAAGTAATTTATAATACATAATTGAATACATTTAATCAGTCTCATCTATATAAATATCATGTCTCTGAAATCCTTTTATAACAATTAGCTGTTTATTCACCCACTCAGTCTCACTCTGTGTTCTGCTCTTCAGAGACATCTACTTTAACGTATTTTTATTTTTCTTCAGGGTTTTTCCTCCACATTTTAAAATAGTGTGCTTATTTTGTTATTTCTTGGTTTATCAATATAGGATATTACCTACTGACTTCCTGTTATGGTAGATGACATTTAGTTTTTTATATGTCTGTGCCGTTTTACCTAACCTTAAGGTCCCAGTAATGTTCTCTCTTTTAAAACCCGTTTTTCTAAAGTTTTAAGCCCATTTATTTGAAAAGCAGAAACAGATCCTTCATCCACTGAATCACTTCTCAAATGCCCCACAAAGTCAAACTCGGAGTAAAAACCAGTCCAGTTATCCCACATGGCGGGTAGAGACGCACCTACTTAAGCTATCACTTGTTGCCTCTCATAGTCCACCTTAACAAGAAGTTGGAATAAAAACCCAGATACTCGATATGAGATGCAGTCCTTCAAGCAATGTCTTAAGCACGCTATCAAATGCCTGTCCCTATGATACTGTTATCAATAGCTAATGATCATATTTAGTTGATTATTCATATCAAAGTAACATATGTTTCCTAGCTGAATTGTATAGGAAGAGTATATTTGATACCTGGATTTTAAAAAATTCACCTGTATTATTCATTACTAGCATTATTGTATCTATATCTATCTAAAATTGACACTTCAGCCCCATTTACATCTTCCAAGTAATCAAGTATCAATTTCCTTTTAATCTGGAGATCTCTACTTTGGAGTTCTTTATCTCCTGGCTCCCACATGAGTGCATTATATCCCAGATCTGATACACGACTCTCACCATTAAGCCTCCCTTGACCACAGTCTTTTATGGATCTCCTGTTTCTGAATGCTATGACTTTTTTCTGAATTCTCCTATTTTGCTGGTAAGAGCTCATTCTCCATTAACTTCCAAGAAATGTGCTTGTGACATAAATCTGAGTCTCTGGGTGCTAAAAATCTTTGTTGTCTTCCCACTTGATTGATAGTTTGACAAATTATTTTAGATTAGGAAGCATTTAAAAAAAAAAAAAAAACTGGAAAGCTTTGCCTCATTTCTTCTCCTGTGGAAAGTTCTATGCTTGATGTCTGTGCTCTGCTCTGACAATTGCCACTATTCTTCCTGTTTTCATACTTCAAAAATGCATTTTTTTCCAGTGGGTACTTGAACATTTTAATTTGAAAGTTTGATACTCTGACGTTTTGTAACACAGATGTTGGTTTCCTATTGTAATTTGGTATTAAGCTGTCCCATGAAAAATATTACACTGAAGAATGTTTTAATGAGTACTTTGTATTGGTAGTATTTAAAAGAATATTGTTTTTCACAGAAACTACTTAAAACAAGTCAGTGGAACAAATGGTCATACAACTTTAAACTGATGTCAATAAAATAGCTAAGCAACCTCAAGAAACCTATCTAAACACTAACCACATGGACCAGGAGACTCAATTGGAGCTTTAATAATCAACTGTTCTAAGAAAGAATCAGCTGTTAGGCAGATGCTGTTGCTACTGCTGCTAAGAAGGGAAAATAACTTAATATCTAGAATCTACATTAGATTCGCTATGTACTGTCATGGCCCAAATAGGTCTGAAGAAATCCATGGAGTGTGACAAATGTCAGTGAGTCTTCAGAAATAAGGCTGTGGAAGTATGGGTACACTCCTACAGTATACCCATCTTAATGACAGCTTAGACAGTGGTTCACTCTGTCTGATTTAGCAACTGAAAGGAGGAAATATTTTTAATTCCACAAACAAGAAATTGACCAATTCGCCTTATGTACAACTGAATATTTTAGAATTCGATTCTATACATAGTTCAGAAATTTTAGAGAAATATATAGGAAACAAATATTGAGGGAAGAAGCCAGCATTTTATCATCATAGTTGTGTATGTTTACTATTGACTTCTCAGAACATTCCTCCAGGGCCTATGTCCTTTATCTGCATCCATACCACACTCAACGGTGAAGCTTTTATTACAAAGAGTTATACTGCTTAGATTACTCTTGAATGGGAGTTAGCTAGTTCTGGTGATTAAGTTTGCTTACCTTTACAATACAGAAGCTCTTTAACTGTAATCTTAACCTTCTGTCACTACTCCCTTCACTTGCCCTATCCAGCATCATGTTCTCGTGCCCTCTCCTCCAATCATTCCCAGTTATGTAAGCCTTCTTCCATGACCCAGGCTCAGTTAGGTTGTGGCTATTGCTCTGCTCCACGAGAATATGGTCAGTGTCAGGGGAAGTCAAGGCAGCCTCCTAACATCTATTTATTTTTCCAAGTTGGTTACATTTCCTGCCCTAACTTTAGCTGTAAATCATCTTCTGTAAGGAAAACATTTCATGTGAATGAAATGCCTCCCTTTGAACTCATTAGGATCATAAGACTCCTTGTTACTGTTCTACCCAGCTTACAGCAAACTTAACTCAGGCTTACAAAAACAACATTTTCTCCAGATATCAATATCCAGTTCCACTGCACAGGACACACTCAAGAGTCCTAATATTTCTGTCTCCTCATATCCACATCGTGTCTTATATCCTAACATTTAATGTCATGCCTTTTATATTTGTATACAAATATATACTTATAAACAAGCACAATTCCAAAAATTGGCATTATTTTCCTTCTTATATTATATGATAATATAATACATTCTTCCTAAATTCTTTATACTATCATTCCTAATGATTAGTCAATATAATAGCAAAATAAAAAAAATACATCATACATCAATTGCGTGCATACCTATATACAGCCAGGTAAGGCCTACATTGAGTAGTAAATAATCACTGATGTAGACATTTACAGTGATTCCAATGGAATTTTTCAACCACCAAAACTTCTCATTGGTAACAAATTGCTAATATGCTCTTTACTTTCTTCCCTTTGAGGAGGCTTGTTATATACATACATACATAGACACACACACACATACACACAGACACACATGTTGATACACACACACTTGGTCCCACTCCAGCTGTGGCCATCTGGGGAGTGAACCAGCGGATGGTAGATCTTGATCCCTATCTCTCTATCTCTCTGCCTCTGCCTCTCTGTAACTCTGCTTTTCACATAAATCAATCTTTTGAAAAAATGAGTGGTCATTAGTTTAACAAAAAAGACATAAATCTGAAGTTTTTCTAGAAATAAATAAAAGATATATTCATCCAGAAGAAAATAATTACTCTTTACATAAAAAAATAAAAAGGATCATCACTATAACTAGACTTTTTTTTGACAAAAATATAAAGATTATAAAGTGAAAGTGCAGACAAGGAAGAATTCTTTTGATTAAATTAGTGGTTAGCTAGGACTCCATGGCAACACACCTACACTTGTGAAAAGCACCATGGCTCTTAAAATATTGTACATTATCAAGTCCTTGTCTAAGGATGGTGCAAAACTTCAAAGACTTTTGAGACTTAATGTCATTTAAGATTACTATAGCATTAGTTTAAGTAAGTGATTCTTTAACAGCAAAAGTTGCTACAATCAATTACATATTCCACTTTTCTCCAGATACAGCTGAATTAAGTCCCATGTTTCAAGCTGCTGATGACCTGGTAGCCCTGCCCTGCCGGAATTAGTTAGGGATGCCAGAGACCACAAGATAGGAGATGATTCTGTGGAAGAACACAGACATGGAACACTGGCAAGGAAGAGTCAGATCCCATTGTCTACGATTTTAATTCTAGTTTGAGAAGTCTGTGCCCTGTTGTACATGAAAAATTTTAGGAAATGGTCGTGATAAAACAGTTTTGATAGAACAACTTGGCTTAATTCCTAGGTAGAGAAAATTTTAAAAGCAAAATAATACTTCTAAATACCTACATTAAGGGATTTTATTTACTGATGCATCTCTAAGTGTTTAATTAGGTAACTTGATAATTGAAATACAAAGTTGACATATAAAATATTTTCTTAATCATAAATTTTAAGAAGCATTGCTGTGGGGAGCAACTCGGACTAGACTAAGTTACTGGAATTAAGACTTATTCTATGCATCTGCTCTCCCACAATATGGCGCTGGGAGAGGAGGAAACAGCTTCTACACAGCTGCCTCCAGTTCAACCAATAAACTGTAGGACCTGCTCCTGATTGGAGGAGAGCAGCATACTCGGCGTGTGGGTAGCAGAGTTGGGATTGGTGGAAGAGGACTATAAAGGAGGAGAGAGACAACATGCACCAGGAACATCTATCTGAAGGAACACCTGTGCAGCCCCCGAAAGAGCCGGCCGGCGGTGTGCCGCTCCCCCGCAGAAGTGGGGAAAGTGGCTAGGGGGAACTGCCCTTCCACAGAGGTGGAAGGGTCGGTAGCCAACCCGGGAAGAACCAGCAGCAAACCCGGGAAGGGCCGAGCAGACAAAAGAACAGCGCAGGGTCCTGTGTCGTTCCTCCACGAAGAGGGGGAGCGACATAATGGTGCCGTGACTCGGATATGAAGCCTAGGCAGGGTTTAGTGTCGTTCCTCCATGAAGAGGGGGAGCGACATAATGGTGCCGTGACTCGGATAGGAAACCTAGGAGGGAAGAAATGGGAAGAAGTGGGAAAATACCGGAGAGAGAGACTGGCAAAGAGCCTAGGGAAAAGCCGGACGGAAAAGGTGCCGGAAGAAGCTATTGAAAGCCTAGGCATAGACTCGGATACAGACTGTGGGAAAGAAGTTAGGATTGAAAGCTAGGATTGAAAGTGAAAGTGAAACCAAGAAGAAACTTAGACTCGGATGTGGACTATGGCGGGGAAGCTAGGAGATTAAAAGCAAAAGTGGAAGCTGGGAGAAATCTCTAAGGTCGAAAGCGAAAGTGAAAGCTAGAACAAACAGACTTGGATACGGATTGTGGGGAGAAGCCAGGAGAAATGAGGGAGGAATATTGTTGGAAGAAAAGTTAGGAAACATACCGGGTAGAGAAAAATGTTAGGGAGGATGAAGCCGTGGGGGCAGGCCAAGGCGGAGACGTAAGCTATGTTGGAATTCTTCAAGTCAGCCCGGGGAACAAGGGGCGAAAATCTGGAGCCAGAGGCGAAGACGTGGGCCAGGTTGGAATCCGTCAGATTAGCCTGGGGAGCAAAAGACGGGAAGCCAAACCGAAAGGCGCAGACGTGAGCTAGGTTGAATTCGCCAGGTTAGCCCGGGGAACTTAGACTGAATACCGGTGGCGGAAAGGTGAGCTAGGCTGTGTGACTCGCGGAAGCCGCCGCATGCAGAGAGAGCGCACGGGGCACAAACGGGGAGAGCGCACGGGGCGTGAGTAGGAAACGTGGGGCTAGTACGAAGGCCGTGTTGCGGGCGCTAAGGGCGCGGAGACCGCGGAGCGTGCGTGAAGCCGGGGAACCCGTGCAGATGAGAGAAGCGCGGGCTGAAGCGGCGCAGAGCCGGGCAGCCGCCGCGGGGTGAGGCGCCGAGAAGCAGCCTCGGGGCGGGCGCTGGGAAGCCGCGGGGATAAGAGAAACAGAAGTTTAGAAGTGAAATGAGAGAAATAGGAATGCTGGCAGATAGAAGTAAAATAGCAGAAATAGGAATGCCCGGAGATAGAGAAACAGAAAAATAAGGCCTCCCCACAACATGGCAATGAGAGAGCTTGGATTCAGTCTGCCTGATTAGTAAGACGATAAGCACCTGTGGGCGGCTGCAGGTCACCGAAGACAGGCACAAATTAACATCAATAAGTCTCCCCACAATACGGCAATGAGAAGGCTTGGATTCGGTTTGCCTGATTGCTAGGGCTTGTAAGCACCTGCAGGCAGTTCTAGCAGAGCAGAGCATGCGCTGCAGGGCACGAACACAGGCACGCATCAGCGCCTAAAAACCTCCTCACAACATGGCGAAGAGAGGACCTGGATTCGGTTTGCCTGATTGGTAGGGCTTGTAAGCACCTGTGGGCAACTCTAGCAAGCAGAGCAGAGTGTGTGCCACGGGGCACCGAAGACAGGCGCGTATCAACGCCAAAAAAATAAAAAGAAAGGGGGATCTGTGGGGAGCAACTCGGACTAGACTAAGTTACTGGAATTAAGACTTATTCTATGCATCTGCTCTCCCACAATATGGTGCTGGGAGAGGAGGAAACAGCTTCTACACAGCTGCCTCCAGTTCAACCAATAAACTGTAGGACCTGCTCCTGATTGGAGGAGAGCAGCATACTCGGCGTGTGGGTAGCAGAGTTGGGATTGGTGGAAGAGGACTATAAAGGAGAAGAGAGACAACATGCACCAGGAACATCTATCTGAAGGAACACCTGTGCAGCCCCCGAGAGAGCCAGCCGGCGGTGTGCCGCTCCCCCACAGAAGTGGGGAAAGTGGCTAGGGGGAACCGCCCTTCCACGGAGGTGGAAGCGTCGGTAGCCAACCCGGGAAGAACCAGCAGCAAACCCGGGAAGGGCCGAGCAGACAAAAGAACAGCACAGGGTCCTGTGTTGTTCCTCCATGAAGAGGGGGAGCGACACATTGCCTAATTTTTTTTTGCAATCTTTATTTTGTGTGTGTGTGTGTGTGTGTGTGTGTGTGTGTAAAGCAATGATTTTGGACTTTATTTAAATGATGGAATTCTTAACACATCCCTGTTCCCGCATTATTACATGCTAAACGTATGGAAAGTAAAATGAACATTTAAATTTAAATTTCTATTTTGGAGGTACCAGAGAATTAAGGAAGACTAATAAAATCCCCATTCCTTGAAGATCTTGTTTTTTTTTTATTTTTTAATTTTATTTTTTAAACTTTTATTTAATAAATATAAATTTCAAAAGTACAACTTTTGGATTATAGTGGCTTTCCCCCCCTTAACCTCCCTCCCACCTGCAACCATCCCATCTCCCACCCCTCTCTCATCCCATTCACATCAAGATTCATTTTCAATTCTCTTTATATAGAGAAGATCAGTTTAGTATACATTAAGTAAAGATTTCAACAGTTTGCTCCCACACAGAAACATAAAGTGAAAAATACTGTTTGAGTACTAGTTATAGCATTAAATCTCAATGTACAGCACACTAAGGACAAAGATCCTACATGAGGAATAAGTGCACAGTGACTCCTGTTGTTGACTTAACAAATTGACACTCTTGTTTATGGCATCAGTAATCACCCTAGGCTCTTGTCATGAGCTGCCAAGGCTATGGAAGCCCCCTGAGTTCACTGACTCTGATCATTTTTAGACAAGGCCATGGTCAAAGTGGAAGTTCTCTCCTCCCTTCAGAGAAAGGTACCTCCTTCTTTGATGACCTGTTTATTCCACTGGGATCTCACTCACGGAGATCTTTCATTTAGTTTTTTTTTTTTTTTTTTTTTTCCAGAGTGTCTTGGCTTTCCATGCCTGAAATACTCTCATGGGCATTTCAGCCGGATCCGCATGCCTTAAGGGCTGCTTCTGAGGCCAGAGTGCTGTTTAGGACATCTGCCATTCTATGGGTCTGCTGTGTATCTCACTTCCCATGTTGGATCATTCTGTCCCTTTTTTATTCTATCAGCTAGTATTTGCAGACACTAGTCTTGTTTATGTGATCCCTTTGGTTCTTAGTCCTATCATTATGATCAATTGTGAACAGAAATTGATCACTGGGACTAGTGAGATGGCATTGGTACATGCCACCTTGCCCCATCCCTCTTCTAAATGTCTTTGCAATACAATAGGGTGAGTGACCTATGACCTTCTCTTCCTAACCTTTTCCTAGATTAATGTTGACCTCAACCATGTGAGCTGCTTTGGCAAATGAAAGTTTGGCAATTTGAACTTAGTAGCTTTCTTACAGGTATTTAAACGGTAGCGGCCATTTGGGGGGTGAACCAATGGAAAAAGGAAGACCTTTCTCTCTGTCTCTCTCTCTCACTGTCTAACTCTGCCTATCAAAAAAAAAATTTAAAAAAAATCGTTCAGCTTGGCATGTAGGTTCCCTATGACTCACCCTGATAGGTAGTAGCTGAGTAGTAGCTGTTGAGAACAATGAAGGAATCTATGGAATAGACTTGAATCTAACCTCTAACCTGGAGCATGGAGCAATGCCCAGGTGTTCTTATCTGAGTTCAGCACAGAAATGAAAGATTTGTAGACCAATGAGCAAAAACATCGAACGTTACCGCTGTAAACCTCTGGATGGCCACAGGCTCAGCTCTACTACTTAACATGGTATAGAGTTGGAATTGGTGCTCATAACTTCCACTCATACTACATTAAGGAGAAATCAGTCATATGGTCACATCTAACTCTAAAGCAATCTAGCTATGAGCTATACATGGCCTCCATGACTCTAGCCTCGTTCTCTGGATGCCAATTCCTAGTAAGAGTATGGGGTTTGGTTTTCTTTTTGCTTTCTTTATTAAGTTATACATAAATTGGATCATATAATTCATATTTTAACTTCTCCAGAGTCTTCCAGTAGCACATTAATTGAAACTGAAACACCTTACTTTGAATTGTTATTTACATAGAATGATCTTTATAAAAAGGTAGAAAAATTTATTACATGCTATTTAAAAGAAAAAGAACAAAACATTATTACAAGGAAAGCTGAACACTTGATATTTCAAACAATGGAAGACCTTTCTTAACAGTTAACCATTGCTTACTAATTGTGGGGAGCAACTCGGACTAGACTAAGTTACTGGAATTAAGACTTATTCTATGCATCTGCTCTCCCACAATATGGCGCTGGGAGAGGAGTAAATAGCTTTTACACAGCTGCCTCCAGTTCGACCAGTAACCTGCAGGAGCTGATCCTGCTCCTGATTGGAGGAGAGCAGCGTACTCGGCGTGTGGGTAGCAGAGTTGGGATTGGTGGAAGAGGACTATAAAGGAGGAGAGAGACAATATGCACCAGGAACATCTAAGAGGAACACCTGAGGAACATCTGAGCAGCCCCCGAGAGAGCCGGCCGGCGGTGTGCTGCTCCCCCGCGGAAGTGGGGAAAGTGGCAGGGGGCACCGCCCTTCCACGGAGGTGGAAGGGTCGGTAGCCAACCCGGGAAGAACCAGCAGCAAACCCGGGGAGGGCCGAGCAGACAAAAGAACAGCGCAGGGTCCTGTGTCATTCCTCCACGAAGAGGGGGAGCGACACTAATATAATTAAATTAATTAGATTTCTTTATTTGAAAGGGGGTGGCAGAGAGAAAGAGTGACAGAGAGAACTCCCCAAATGCCCACTGGGCCAGACTGAAGCCAAGAACTTGGAACTCAGCCTGAGTCTTTCACATGAGTGGTAGGGTCCCAGTACTTGAGCCACTTACTGCTGCCTCCAAGGTGTGCATCAGCAGGAAGCTGGTTTAGAAGGAGAGAAGCCAGTTCCTTTTAAATGCCCACAACAGAGTTTTTAACATTACCATTAGGAGAGCTATAACTGACCGAGTGCCAGATTTATGAAGAAGCAACCTGGTTGAATTATGTTTAAAGCACTGCTGAAAAGAATCTGAATGGATATCTAGGAGTAGACAATACAATACATTTTTCTCCACTTACTCATGAACTTTTTTTTTTTTTTTTTTTTTTTTTTTTGACAGGCAGAGTTAGACAGTGAGGGAGAGAGAGACATAGAGAAATGTCTTCCTTTTCCTTTGGTTCACCCCCTAAGTGGCCGTTATGGCTGGCGCATTGTGGCCAACGTGCTGCGCTGATCCAAAGCCAGGAGCCAGGTGCTTCCTCCTGGTCTCCCATGTGGGTGCAGGACTCAAGGACCTGGGCCATCCTCCACTGCACTCCCAGGCCACAGCAGAGAGCTGGACTGGAAGAGGAGCAACCAGGACAGAATCCGGCGCCCCGACCGGGACTGGAACCCGGGTTGCCAGCACTGCAGGCAAAGGACTAGCCAAGCGAGCTGCGGCGCCGGCTGAACTTGTGTTTTTTTTTGTTTTTGTTTTTGTTTTTTTCCACAGAAACTTTATTTTTAAGTGCAGTGAAATCATAGCCTGGGACAATTAAATTATTATTGTTTATCTAGCATGATCTTTGTAGATCATTTGGTATTTAAATGAAAAAAGGGAAAAATACCATATTAAAAGAACAAATTATTGATACTTCAAACAATGAAAGCCATTTCTTAATAATTGTTTTAATAATCTTATTTTGAAGTCTACAAATTGGAAGACTTTTATTTGATTCATCCAAGTACAGTGTTCATAGTAAGAAAATCATAGCAGTTAACAGTTGCTGAGAACTTCTGATGTACCTGTAACTACACAAGATCCATATGAACTGAAGAAATTGAGACCTATTTTTAAAATTTTTTAAATTAAACTGTCGTATAAAATTATACATATTTGTGGGGTACTATAAGATGTTGTGGTACATGTATACATTTTGTAATGTCTGATAGTTTCCTGATTTCAGGAAAGCAACGTGATCTCTATCAAAGGTAACCTCCATATATTGTACAAATATAACTTGCAAATCACATTGTAATCATGACATCCTGGATTACTGTCAAAGTGCAGCCAATGTGTTATGCCTGTTAATAGTCATTTTCTCTTCAGTTTGAATACTACCAAAAATTGCATACATTTACATTTGTTCTATAATGATCATCCACTACTCTTGGATGTTGTGAGGCACAATATATTCTGAGAAATCAACAAAAGTTACCTTCACACCCCACAATTTGATATATGATCTATGAGCTACCTTTAGTGTTAGTTTCTGCATATGTGAGACACCATAGAGAAGGCAAGTACAACTCAAAAAGGTGGTAGAGCTGGACCTGTTATCCTTGATGAGCTACTAACCATGCTTCTGGCATTTCTATGGATCTCTCTGCTTAGCTTATCTCTGACTTTGCTGCTTCTTCATTCCTCCACTGCCCTTTCTGCTTAAGCACACATTAGACCTGATGCTGCATTAGAAGTTATGAAATCAACAGATTACAGATTTTGAAGGATTTTTTATGGTAATCAGTTTTAAGATCTTTCTTTTGGCAATGAGTCAGATTAGTTCAGAAGTTTGCCATTGGGACACTCAAACTAAAACGCCAACCCCCTGATCCTACATTCACATTCTTTTTGCTGTACCATACTTTCTCACCTTGTTGCTTGTGGTTGTCTATAATTCCTAAGCATTCACTGAACTCTTAAAATCTATGTCATTCCCAAAGATCCTCACTGTAATATCAGTATCCTACTACTCTTATTCTCAGTGCTGTATGTTTGCTAAGACATTAGAAAACTATATAAATGTTAATGGAAACTAAAGACTGAAATACTCCTGTGCCTTTCTGAGCAAAAATTTCTTTATTTTAAAAATGCATTGTCTAAATCTAATAATTTGGATTTCAGAGAATTTAGTAAACCAAGAATAAGGAGATTTTGGGTAAGGATTTTTCAGATCATCTCAAATCACTTGGGATAGAACAAGCTTCACATACAAGGACATAGAGACAGAGAAGTAGTGATAACATAACAGCTAGATCAAGTTAAATAACATGAGTATAAATATTTAAACTGGCGTTATACATCACTCCCTGTGTTTTAATATTATATCTTTTTTAAAATCACAAACACTACTTTGTTTAATTTTGTCTTCTGGTTTCAAGAAAAAGCAGGGTTTCAAAAGCAGCCATTTCAACATTTAACAATAGGGGCATTTTCTATCATTACTTCTCCAAATGAGAAAGTTTGCAGTTTGCTCAACATTTTTACTGAGTTTCCAGATCTGAAACTTTCTATTGTGTTTTGTCAACTAATGGCAATTTTGTGTACTTAATCCTAAATTTTCATCTTCTCTTTTGACTCTATTCTTTTTTAATTAATTTTTTGAAATTTTAAAACAATGTAAAAAATCAGCAATTATTTTCAATAATCATCAAAAATATTTAAAGAAAAAAATCTAAAAATGTGATTCCATTTTGAGTCAGCCTCAACTCTGTAAAGTAAGGTCAAATATCTTGTACTTACCTAAACCTCATACTAGCTTTTATATATTTATTTGAAAGAGTTATTAACAAGATTTTTTGATGAAAAATTGCATGCCATTACTATACACAAGATGCCAAAATGAATGTTTCTAGTGTGTAATTCAATAAATTATAGATGGTTTCTTTGATTCTAAAGCAATGTGCTTAATATATAATTAAATCACCAATAAATTATCTCAAGAAAATTTTTCATTTGCAAGAATTTTTTATCCACTAAAAGTGAGGAATTTTCAAAATTCATTCATTCTACAACTTGAGAATACATGGAATATGTTTGTTTACATTAGTATATTTGTAAGTGTCTTGTTGGTGAGATTATTTTTCTTAGAGTGTCAAGCATGTTTCCACATTCAAACAAAAATAATACAATGCTTAATAATCTTCAAATTCCAAAGATGAAAAGTGTTGTAATGTTTACTAATTTCCACAAAGTTTAAGACTATTCTTAAGCAACGCTAACTAGGGATAAAAGGAAAAAACAAGGGTTGAATTTGTGGTAATTTTGGTTCATCTTAACACATGCAAAAACTATGACAGATAAGTCTCTATCCTGACCATAAAGAATCCAGTCTGCCTTGAGGCTCCCCAGCTCCATGTTGTTCTCTGAAATTCAGTAGTGTTCCCACGGCTTCTATGACTCTCACTGAGTTCTCATTTTGTTCCAATCTGTTCTCTTTTAGAGGCTTTTATTATTTGCTTTATCATCCTGCTCCTTAAATGTTGATTCTATCCTTGCTCTCTTCTCATTTTTGCCTACATGACCCCAAAATATGTTGGTGCCATATGAAGATTACATAAATCTATATTACTTGCCCTGCCTCAATATTCCAACATCCTTACAACACTTATTTAAATTCTCTATTTTAGAACTGCAATCAGCTATAGCACTCCCATAATCCCAGGTGAAGCTTGTTACCTTCCTCCCAAAACATATTCTTTCCCTTCTCTATATATTCTTTATATAATGGTACCACTTTTCGCCCAGTCCTGAAATCTATAGGTGTGGTATTATGTTAGACTTCAACCTTACGCTAATGCATCAGATTCAGATAGTCATTAATTGCTATTGGTTTCCATCATATCTCCAGTATCCAATTTTCCTTCCTTGCAGCCGTGACTTTAGCTCTGAAGCTGATCCTGTGTTGCTTTTGCTATTAATTCAGCTAACTGCCTGCTCCACTCATGTATGGATATAATTTTATAATTCAAAAAGTATAGTTATGCGCATGACTCTAATGAAGCATAAAAACATCATTGTGAGGTTTGTATGCAAGGCAGGTATTTACACTGTTTCTCATACATTTTTTTAAGGAAAAGTCCAAAATCATTTCTCTAGGATACTCTTTAGGTAGTATATTTAATATCCTATGCCTTTTAGCACCAATCAGGCAAAAGTGAGCACTGATCCAAGGGCAGCTTACAGAGTATCAAGCACTCTATTGTAGCCTGGCACAAAAAGTTAATCTGGGATCAACATTTTCTCTCTAAAAAATGTTAATTGTGAAACAGGAAGAATCATACAGATAATGGCAGGTAAAGATGAAAGTGAGTTTAGAGGTAGAAGCCATGAGGTACAACCAGGGACATGGGAATCATGGCAAATAATTATGAAGGAGTAGAGAAAAACAAAAATGCCATGGAAGAAAGACTTTTGGCCTTTAGGAGCTGCCCCAAGTGTCTTTAAGTAACTTAGTTGCTTGTCTATTTATTGCAATCAAAATAGATCAATAAAATAAGTAATTTAATATCTGCTTTATAGATCAAGTAACAGAAGTTCAAAAGAATTGAAGTCACATTTCTACTTTCACATGGTCAAAGTGTTTTAGTTGGTAGTGGAACACAAGCTTTTCAAAGTGAAGCCAAATGTTTTCTTTGCCATCATTTCCTGAAATTCAGGGGATTGTCAGAATTATTAGGAGAGTTTCAGAAAATGCAGTTTTCTGGGCCCTGAGCAAGACCAGCTGAATCATAATCTCCAGGGGGTATGACTATGGCTTCGTTTCAGAAATTTAATTAAATTCTTCAATATCTTTTCTGATGGTCATCCAGATTGAGGACCAAAATGCCTACTTTTAAAGCAATTTAAAACTTTAAACTTCCTGAGTTTGTCTACTTACAAAATTAGCCTCAGACCCACTTTCTGAATAAAGTACATATTTATATATAGAGAGAAATGAAGATATCTGATTTAACATTATTGGATAAGTACAGTGAAAAGACAGAATCATGGATACTACTGAGTTCTTATATGGAAAAGAATCTGAAATTTTGTGGTCACATTTCTCTGATGTGCTGTGCCTGAGAAAGAATTCTACCATAGTCCAGTCAAACAGACTTGACTTACTAGTAAATTATCAGACAACATATAAACTCTGAGTTCACAACTGTTTGAATGTTTAGCAAGGTATAACTCTTGCAGGGTTTCCACATTAACATCAGTCTAGAGAAACCAAAAACATATCCACAATTGAGCGGAAATAAAGTTGTATGTGTGTGGTGCTTTGGTAGCCACAAAATGAGCGGGAATCATTGACTAAAAGTACATTGCCTATACTTGAGCTTTGGAGTTGCTTTTGCGCTCATTTCTAGATTCTCTAGGCTGCTGTGCCCCAATCTCATGATGTAGATTTCTATCATCATTTTCTTAGTTTTGATACAGCCCCTACTCTTATACAGATAAAGGAGTGAGGGTGAGGTCAAATATTACTTCTGCTTACTTACCAACTGGGGTGTAATTAGGAAAGAAAGCACATTTGGTTTTTCAAATATTTGGATGGTATGTGGATGCCCCCAAGGGAAACCCTGGGTATATAGATACAAGTATAATCATAGATAGATACAGACAGTGATCTTCCTTCCCTAAAGATATAGGGGTGAGTGGCCTATGAGGCCAACTAATAAGGAGGACATCACCAATCTTTAAATAAGGAATACCTAACATAATTCCATTTCGAGGTCTAGAGTCTGTGTGTGTGTGTGTGTGTGTGTGTTTGTGTGTGTGATGGATAATTTTATATATCACCTTGACATGGGTGCCTAGATTAAACATTACTTCTGGAATATCTATGAGGGTGTTTCTGGACAAGATTAGTATTTAAACCAGTAGGTTCAGTAAAGTAGATGATACTTCTTAATACCGGTGAGCATTATCCAATCTATTGAGGGCCTGAAGAAGAAGAAAGAATTTGTTTCCTTTGTTTTTCTGTCTGCTTCAATTAGGACATCTGACTTCTTCTGACTTTGGACTGACACTGTCACTCTCCTGTGTCTCAGGCCTATGGACTAGACTAGAATTACATTTTGGGCTTTCCTGGGTCTCCAGCAGATCGTGTGCTTCTCAGTCTCCATAATCATATGAGTCAATTTCTCATAATAAATCTCCTCCTCTACATATCCATCCTATGGGTTCTTTATCTCAAGAGAGCTCTAGCTAATACATTGTACTATGTTTTATATTGTGCCATTGGAAGGGTAAATTGTAAAGTAACATTTGGCTGACCCTGGCTTGCAAAAATGATTGCTTATTGCACAAAACTTCCACTGTTTTTTCTTTGTTTTGATCTTTTCCATTAGTGGAAAAAAAAAAAAAACTCTACTTACCCTTTCTTCCTCTCCCCAATTCCCACCCACATAACAACATTGTCTTTCCTTGTTAAATTCCATTTCCTGTGCTCAAAGCATGAAAGACGAGCTATTTATTAAAAATATTTATCTTTGAAGCAGCAACAAAGAGGGGTTCTTCTCATTAAATCATAGTGGGTCTCATTTCTATATATGCCACTTTTAAGTAAAAACCTGACAACATTCTCTCAGGACAAATGTGAAAATTACCAAAACAAAAGTTGGAAATCAAACATAGGTTTTCTATCTGCCATGTAGAGACTGTGATGTCAGGCCAGTCACTTATCAAAAAAAAAAAAAAATCGCTATCATTGCCTTGTCCATAGCTGCTCAGGCTTTACCATTGTAGTGCATGTCTCTTCCATGTCCAATAACCAGCACCTAAACCCCTTCATCTGGGAACTTCCCATGAATGCTGCAGCCTACTCTGCCTGTTCACGCATCATGCTTGACTCTGCCGTCAACCACAACCAATGGCTGCCAATCTTTATAGAAAGAATGATTAAGGTAGAAAATCAAAGCGTAAGTCCTTGAAACTCTTTTGTCCCTTATGGCCAGGAATGTAACAAATGCAGTGTGGCTTTCTAAGTGGAATGGTTACACCATTCTAGCCCTGCAAAGCAGTCCATATTATGACACATAATGGCTAACAACCAAAAATTAAATTTACTGTTATCTCCAATTACAGTTGCTGTGCTAAACATGTTATCTTTTCTAGAGAAGATCATCAAAGTTTCTGATATGTGGCATGAAATTACCAAATCAGTAAGTATTTCATTTTAAATGCCCATAATAAGGTAGAATCAGAAGCAGTTCAGATTCGCAGGGTTTAATAATAGTATGTGTTTACGAACATTGTCCAGATTTCTAACCCTCCTGATTTTTTTTTTTTTATTTGACAGGTAGAGTTATAGACAGTGAGAGAGACAGAGAGAAAGGTCTTCCTTCCGTTGGTTTACTCCCCAAATGGCTGCTACTGCCAGTGCTGTGCCAATCCAAAGCCAGGAGCCAGGTGCTTCTTCCTGGTCTCCCATGCGGGTGCAGGGGACCAAGCACTTGGGCCATCCTCCACTGCCCTCCCAGGCCACAGCAGAGAGCTGGACTGGAAGAGGAGCAACTGGGACTAGAACCCAACGCCCATATGGGATTCTGGCGCTGCAGCCGGAGGATTAACCAAGTGAGCCACAGCGCCGGCCCCCCTCCTGATTTCTGACACAATATAGTATAGAGGAATCTTGATCATTTGGACATTTCATTTGATCTCAGAACATCACACTGATTCACTGTATTTATGATTACATAATATTCATAGTGGAGTAGAAGGAAGTGATAAGGACTGTAATCCTTATTACAGTTATATGTAATCACACTGTTACATATAACTGACAAAGGTCTATTACATTGATGAAGCTCATAGGAGCCCAGTTGCCTGGGACATGCTGTACTTTACCCTCCAAGATAAGGCACAAGTTATTATACTTTGCACTACTAGTGTTAAGAAAGAAATATTGCACTTAGCATAGCCTCTTCATATGTTAGACCGTTCATTTTTATCATACATGTAAATTATCCTCTGGCCTATTTATCAGTCACCTGGATGTTCAACACAACAGAGATAATACATTTGTGAGTAAATAATCCCTAATATACTGATTATACTGAAAAAGTAAAAAGTTTCATTAACAGGTAGATTGGACTTCCACATTGCACTGAATCTTCTTTCTCAGTTCTCATATATGAATCTTGAAAGGTTCCATACGACCAACTGATAGAGCTGGAAAAAAACTTGGGTGTGGTTAATTTATGGGCCATTGCAATAAATCATTAGGGGTTAAAAATGTCACACTCCATGTTCACTCAGTAAAAGCCTTGAAGGACAATATATGAACAATACTCCCAGTAGGCAGATTTTGAGCAGTGTATCTGTGTATCTGGTTAGTAACTGTGGAAGGGTATAATGGCTCAGGGTAGGGATATATATATATATATATATATATATATATACATACACACACACACACACACACACACACCACTGAACAGTGAAAAATGAGTTGGCTGATAAAGTGCCTTGGGTAGAGCAGTGCTTGAAAGCTAAGGAAGATAATTTCTAGAGAAGAAATAGTAGAAAGAATTACAGGAATTGCATAAATTATGTGGATCTTTGTATCTTGTATGAATGTCCTCTGTAATAAGGGCATTGAGCAAACAAATAGAATTATTAGTGAAACTGTTTTTTTCTTTCCCTGGATACTACACTAGTTGTGTAATGACCCATGAAAAGAATAATTGTTCTGGGATGGATGTAGGCTATGGATGATCTCTCTCTTTAAAAGCTTGTCTAGTATTGCCTCTGTTGAATGATTTTCCATAATCAGAGACCAAGAGAGATCACTTGATATAATAGAATCCCTTGAGGAAACCAACCATTCATGTGTGAGTTGATAATATTTGACCTTTTCCTTCCTGGAAAGGGCAGTCATTTATCATTAGTGAGATCAATAATTATTTTAGATATGAGTTTGACTTTTCTGTCCAACAATACTATCCAAGGGCTTGGAAGATAAAATGGATGATTTATCATGGGATTGTGTATAACATCTACTTCAACTAAGTGATCCACATTATAACAAAGGAAAGATGATTAAAATTAGACTGGAATATCATTCATTTTATTACAATATATTGTTTTTCCCCAAATCTGGTGGCCTGATAGAATGTTCAATTAATACCTTAAATGCACAAATAACTCACCAGTGTGAATGCTAGTGTGGGACTGAGATGTCACCTTTTAAATACCAGTGGCTATTGTATGGCACTGTGTCTGTAATAGCTAGAATACATGGCTCTGAGACCAAGCTAGAAGCAATCCATTTTACTATCTCTACAAGAGACTCACTTGCATGATTTGAACTTTCCATACACAGTTTTTAACTCAGCTGCATAAGAGTCACAACTGTAGAGTGAGGGGATGCTTTTACAAGGGAGGATAAAGTAGATTCTTCTAAACTATGGCTACTTTTCTGGTCATTGGAGCATCCTTGTGCTGGTAGAACAGAATGCAAATAAGAATGGCTACAGTGGCACAGACAATAACATTGATTATTGTATTGAGTAAGAGACACTGTAGAAAATGAGTTCTACAAAATCAAAGTAATAAGAATGTCTTAGAATTTGGGAGACTCAATGAGGCGCACTTGATGTTTCCATGCCTCATGATAAGCACAGATGAACAACTACAGCGACCTCGGCATGAAAAGTTCTTTATAGCCAGGGATTCCGGCTCCTTAACATTAAGATTTTTTTTTTTACTCTACTCATACCCTCAGCTCTTGCTGTTTCAACATATGCCATATGAAATATCTGCATCTTTTTCTGACTTATTTCTCTAGAATCTGCACTGACCATGCACGTGGCAGGCCAGATTGCCAGAGAATTAACATACCAGGAGAAGTTCTAAAGCAGTTTCTAATGGCTATTAGTGTAAAAATTCCTCAACTCTATTGCCACTCAGATGAAATAACTGAGGAACATGCGTTGTGTTTCCCCCCAGTAGGACTGAGTTTTAGTTGTCCACAGTGGGGGTGGGGGACACCCACACATAAATTAGTAATAATCTCTTAACACATGCGTTATTGGCTTCCTTATCATCATCCCTTCTCTATTCCCTCACTGGTATTTACTGGGGCTACTTTCCCAATAAATGACTTAAGTTCACATTTTTTCTTTCAGAGCCTTTTATTGGGAAAATTCAAACTAAGATCACAATTAATCTCTCAGTACCACAACTCCCTAATTAGTAAGTAATTTTTGCTCCAGATAAGGAATCAGCAATTTCCCTAGAAATATGAGATCACACACATTTTTTAAAAATCCAAATAGGCAAGGATATCTTTAGCAAAAAGAATAAAGCTTGAGCTTTCATACTACCCAATTTCAAAATACATTATAAAGCCATTGTAACTAAAACAACATAGTGCTAGCATGACATAGGAACAATGACCAACGAAACCGCACAGCAGGCTCAGAAATGAGACTATACATTTACCATCAATTGCCTATCAATGAAGGTGAGCATATACAACAGGAAAAGGGCACAAAGGATGTTGGGAAAATAATATTCAATGCAGAAAATTGATGTGGAGCCCTCTGTCACACCACATACAAAAAATCAAATCAAAATGGACACAATACTTAAACATAACACCTGAAACTGTAAAACAATGCAGCACCCACCTGGGCAATTATCTTAATACATGACCACCAAAACTCAGGCAACAAAAGCAAAACTAGACAAAGGGATTACATGCAAATAAGAAGCTTCTGCATAGCAAAGGAACAATTAACAAATTAACAAAAAATTGATTGGAAAAAAATTTACAATGTCTACAACTGATAAGCTGTTACTGTCCTGTAATTCAGTTCCTGTTACTGTCAAGTAATTCAATATCAAGAAACAAGTAACTTGATTTTAAAGTGAAAAAAGGACTTGAAAAGATGTTTCTTATAAAAGACTTGAAAGTGACCAACAGATCAATGAAACATGCTAACATCACTAATTATCAGGAAAACACAAATTAAACTCATGTAATGATATCCTCTGACACATGTCAAAATGGCTGTTATCAACAGAAAGAAAGGTAGCAATTATTTTGAGGGTGGGGAAAAGGAAACTCGTATTCAGTGCTGGTGGAAATTTAAGTTAGTACAGTCTTGTGGAAAACTGTGTGGTGTTTCCTCAAAAACATCATTAACTTGAACATTTAGGAAAATTGCGTTGACACTTACATTGAAAATACTTTGAAAATAACATCCACTTGGGAAGCTCTTCTCTCATGTCAGGCCCTGTTGATAATATTATTCTGCCTAAGTTTAATAATTACAGCCTAGATCAGAACAAAATCACATCCAGCTAGAGCACTGAGAAAGAAACACCAGACGTAACATATGTAATACTTAGAATCATGAAAAAGTTGTTCTTTAAAGGCAACTGCTATAATTAAATTAATTATGTAAGTAATGTAAGAGAAGTAACTTTTTCTTAACTCTGGTAAAGGTGGATCTGTGTAATGCAAATTATCACTTTTAAATTGCAAACAGTATGTTAAATACTGAAGTTCCAGATAAAATATATTGCTATAAATTTTTAATAAAGAGCCTGAAATATAATTTCAAGTTACTGAGAAATTTAAAAAGCAAATATCTGCATAACCAGCAACTCTAAATCAACAAAACTCCTACATACATCATCTCTTCTTTCATGTTCAACAAGGCAGAAATTTAAAAGGATGGAATAAAATGGAACAATTTAGAAGTTAAAAGAAATAACTGGAGAACAAATGAATGAATTTTAAAACAATGAAATTGGTCAAGCACAATTCTAAAAACTACAAGCAATAATGATGTGACTGGTTACTACATGGCCTAAAAATAAAATACAATGTTAGAAATTACTGCCAGCTCTCTCCTGCACTGCTAGGCTGTTGATAAAGAAAATTTCACTTTAATCCTACTGCACATCTATATATTTTTTCAGACAAGGCATGAATTACATTATGAAGTATTAAAAGCCTATGAAAAAGTCAAATAACTTCTTATATTTAAACTGAAGAAACATGTGTTTTTCTTATTATCATTATACAATGAAATGTGTATCCCTTAAAACTCTATTAGCATTGTTAGGAATTCATTTTAATGGTAAAATTTAACTACTGAGCACACATGTATGTTGAGAAATCCACCCACATTTTCCCTTTTTAAACTGGCATAGTATTTTCCATGTGTTCAGTGTTACTGATAGAATTTATCATAATATTAAACATCCATCAGTAAGAAAGTAGTCATTTGTCTTACTTTCAAAAAATAAGTGACAAAAGTGTTCACATACAGAAAGAAAAGACAGAGTTTGCACATTAATCTAATAAATTCAGGTTCATTAACTTCAGACTTTCTGTTAAGATAAAAAGTTGAATTTGCTTTTATGTTTTATTTAAGAGACTCTTATAATTCATTCTGAAGGGAGGCAAGACCTATTAAATTACCCCTCTATTTTATTTAAGCATACTTTTTTTTAACATTTATTTATCTTCATTTTTATTTGAAAGGGTGAGGATAACAGAGACAGACACAGAGTCAGAGGTGGAGAAAATCTTCCATCTGCTGGTTCACCCCAAAATGCCCACAACATCTGCAGGTAGACCAGTTTGAGGCCAGGAGTTGGAAAATTAATCCATGTATGCCACATGTGTCAGGGATCCAACAACTTGAGCCACTATCTGCTACCTCCCAGGGTGTCATTAGCAGGAAGGCAGAATCAGAGGCAGAGCTGGGACTTGACCCCAGGCACACAACTATCTCAAGTGGTATCTTAACTGCTGTGTCAAAATCTCCTTTAAGCATGCTTTTCACTTCAAATGTGTAAGCATAGAAAAATCAGCATGTTATGTTTTTATTAGAATGAAAAATAATATTGAATGCACTATTACCATAATTCCATAAGAATGTGTAATAAAAATGAAGGGTAATTTATTGCCCTTACATATATCTAAAACATAAAACATTTCTAATGAAACGTGGGGTATAGAAAATGTAAAAAGAACAAATACATATTCAAGGTAAGAAAAAGTTAGAGGGCCTACTTCTGAGAAAAAAATCATAATTATTTTCTAAAACTCTTAACATTCACTGTACTCATATTTCATGAAATTTGTTAAAATACCAAAGGTAAGAAATGTTAAAAATACTTAACTTGAACAACTCACTCATTTTAGTCCAAATCTCATTGAAAAACTGAACATTCATAGAGTGAGAAGAATGACTCGATTTAAAAGCAAACTTATTTTGCAGCAGCTAAAGTGTGCATGAAAATATAATTGGCAGAAAATATCAGGATGATTTTAAATGTTTGTGACATGAAGTTATGGAAAAGTGAAGTAACTGCATGTGATTGATGTGAATAGCTCAAGGATGCTGGAAATGTTGCCCTAGAACTCAATAAAATAGATACAATAGAATTCAAAAGCACTGAGTGGGTAATTAGAGAGAGAGGGATGTGGGGGGGGGGGGTAGGGAGAGCGCCAATGTAATGAACATCAAATTGGGTTTAGAAGTGACTACTTGTCAGACAGCCCTCAGGTGAGAAGCAGGGCTATCAAAGTAATTGAGGTAGAATGAACATCATAATGATAAGGAGGCCATGTGAATAAACCAAAAAATAAAATCTGCAGAGAGAAGAAACAAAATAGGACTTAACTTAGTTTTTTGAAGTGATAGTTTACCATTCCATATTTCAACTATATTTTTATGATATTATTATTTCTACTAGTACAGATAGTAAGACTATTAGCCACAAAACAGCATGGTTGCAAAGAAGAGACACGTTCTAAGAAGTGCTGTGGTTTCCTTCCCTTTATAGTTATTAACATATTAATATCTTCTCTTTAGAGGGTAATACGACAGGCAAAGAAAATAACTATTCCTTATGGGGGAGTATGGACAGGATCATTAGCAAAGCTCAAAAGTTGTGGGGAAAATTATCATTTTAGGGAAAATTAGTGAAAAAGGAAAATGCTTTGCATTGCAGAATTTTTTCAAATTAAATCAAATATGTCATATATATTTAATACCTTATATACCTTGAAAAATAGCTTTAGTGTATTATCCTGTTCCATCCTCAGCATACCTTTGAGTGGTAGGCAATTTTCACCCTATTTCATGAAGATACATTAAAATTCAATGCAAATGTCTCAGTTTTAGCATTTAATGTCCTTCTTTAGTTCCTCTCATTTTCCCTCCCAAATGTTGCTAGCTTCCAAACCAGATTCCTCACCACTTCTCTTCTCCATTCCTGTGGCAAAGACATCATTATGTGTTCAACAAACTAGTTTCTTTGTCTCCTAGGAATCTAGCTTAAACTACATTTCAAAGCATTTTTTTTTCATGCTTTTTGACTAATCGAGTACAGGTAGAAATGATCCATTCAACTTCAATGGCTGAACTCCAAAACCCCCCAGTCAACTTCTAGTGTTCTCTTTCCTTATCTTTCCTGGCCCCTTTCTAGTCCAGGTATAGACAGCAGTTGACTATTCCAAGGACATACACCTCCTGGGACTTGGGATCCTGCATCATCCCTTAGTAGATTTTCCTCCAACTTACCTAAGTGTACTGCATGCAAGAAATGTATAGATATGTACTATTACCACATTGCACCAATGAGTGTGGGGATCACAGTGTAGTAGTGAGTCTTCCCTAATATTACAACTTTGCTCTTCCCTTTTATCTATACATATATACATCTACTCATTTCTCAACCAAGTTCAACAAACTGGCTCTAGGAAAACTTTTACTACTACTTCAGCACGGTTTTCTCTGCTATTCATCAGTTCTATTTACTGTTTAGTGTGTGAAACTCTATTTAAATGTCAGGTGCATTGACATGTAAATTACATAATAAAAAAATCTTATGTGTTCAGAGCTATGAGTTTATACAGTCATGCAGCTATCAGTAAAATAAAGAAACTGAACTTTTCCGTCCTCCCTTAACATTGCACAACTTCCCTTTTCCATCAACCCTTTCCTACTTCCGATGCCTGGCAACCACTGACAATAACTCAAGTCCCTACAGTTTTGCTTTCCTAAAATGTACCATGAGAGGCTTTTATAACTGGCTTCTTTAAGATTTACTTAAGCCATTGCACGTTTCCTACATTTGTTTGTTGTTGTTGCAGAGTTATAGTTCATTGTACAGATGATCACAATTTCTTCATTCATTCACCAGTGGATGGACATCCACACAAAAGACTATGTATTGACATGATTGCATTTATCTTGGATAAATCTAGGAATTAGATTATATCCTAAATATAATTTAGAAAAACTACCTAATTTTTATTGTGTCATTTTATTCCCTACAGCACTATATGACTTCTAGTACCCTCATATCAGTACCAATACTTATTATGGCAATTCCTCTTAATTTTAGTCATTCTTTTTTATTTATTTTTGTATATTTGACAGAGTTAGACAGAGAGAGAGAGAGAGAGAGAGAGAGAGAGAGAAATAGGTCTTCCTTCTGTTGGTTCACTCCCCAAATCGCTGCTACAGCCGGAGATATGTCTCTCCGAAGCCAGGAACCAGGTGCTTTCTCCTGGTCTCTCATGTGGGTGCAGGCATCAAAGCAGTTGGGCCATCCTTCACTGCCTTCCTGGGCCACAGCAGAGAGCTGGACTGGAAGAGGAGCAACTGGGACTAGAACCTGGTGCCCATATGGGATACCTACACCACAGGCGGAGGGTTAACCAAGTGAGCCACAGCGCCGGCCCCTATTAGTCATTCTAATAGATGTGCAGTGGTATCTTCTTGTGGTTTACATTTCTCTGGTGCTAATGCTTCTACTGATATGAATTATCTTTTCATATGCTTTTTAGTCATTCAAATATCTTCTTTGCCAAAGTATCCTTTCTATTTTTCCAAATTTTAATTGAATTACTTTTCCTTTTTTCTCACAGATTTTTTAGCTCTGTATGCATTCCTTATATAAATCCCTTTTCAGATATATTATTTTCCAATATTCTCTCCTTAACCATCACATCCTTTTATGCTGAAAGTGCATCATTGTAAAAATGTGGGAGAGAGAATGGAAGGGAGGGAACAGGAAGAGTGGTAGCGTGGGCAGGAGGGTAGGGTAGGAAGTGTCACCATGCTCCTAAATCTGTATATATGAGTTACATGAAATTTGTCCTCCTTATATAAAGTAATAAAATAAAAATAGTAACTAAAAATAGTATCTTTCAAAGAGCAA
The DNA here is from genome assembly GCF_051225735.1 of Oryctolagus cuniculus. NCBI lineage: Eukaryota > Metazoa > Chordata > Mammalia > Lagomorpha > Leporidae > Oryctolagus > Oryctolagus cuniculus. The sequence goes on along the minus strand of NC_142869.1, from coordinate 58,362,767 downwards.
AAGTTTTGTGTGTTTCTGAAAAAACTGACAACCAATTATCCATTTCTCCTTAGATTTGTAAATTTTGTGCCAATCCTAACTCAAGATCAAAAATCATTTCTGCTATAATTTTTTCTAGAAGTTTTATTGTTTTAGGTTTTATGTTTAGGTCTCTTACCCATTTTGAGCTAATTACTACATATGATTTGAGGTATTGGTAATTTCTTTTTTCTATATAGAGATCCAACTTTTGGTAGCACTGTTTGTAGAAATAATTAGTTCTCCACTGAACTGACTTTGTAATTTTGTGTCACAAGACTGTAGGTAAAGTCTGTTTATAGACTATTTTCTGTTTTGTTTTTTTATTTGAATCTTTAATACCAATTCTGCACTGTTTTTACAATAAATCCTAAAATCAAGTACTGTCAGTCTTCCAATGTTGTCCTTCTCTTTAAAAGTTGTTTCAGCTGCTATTGGTCCTGGCTTTTACATATGAATTTTAGGATGAACTTCTTATGTTTTATAAAAAAATTAATAAGCCTTCTAGGATATTCATTAGAATTAGACTCTACTTATAGAACAATTTAGAATGAGTTAATAACTTAACAGTGTTGACCCTAAACATGGCATACCTATCTCTCCACTGGTGACTACTTAACCTACCTCTGCTTTCTTCTATAGCCTTTATAGTCTTTAGTCTATAGACTTTGCATATCATTTATATTTACCCTAACTAGTTTTATGATTTTTGTTGCTATTCAAAATATTAGGTGACTTATCATTTTGTTAAATTTACTAATTTTTTCTAGGAGGTTTTTTTTTTTTTTTTTTTTTTTTTTTTTTTTTTTTTTGACAGGCAGAGAGAGAGACAGAGAAAAAGGTCTTCCTTCCATTGGTTCATTTCCCAAATGGCCGCTATGGCTGGCGCACTGCGCCAATCTGAAGCCAGGAGAAAGGTGCTTCCTCCTGGTCTCCCATATGGGTGCAGGGCCCAGGCACTTGGGTAATCCTCCACTGCACTCCCCGGCCACAACAGAGAGCTGGCCTGGAAGAGGAGCAACCGGGACAGAATCTGGCGCCCCAACCGGGACTAGAACTCGGTGTGCCGGCGCCGCAGGCGAAGAATTAGCCTAGTGAGCTGCCACGCTGGCCCTGTTCTAGGAGGTTTTTTTTTTGTTTTTTTTTGTTTTTTTTTTTTTTGACAGGCAGAGTGGACAGTGAGAGAGAGACAGAGAGAATGGTCTTCCTTTTGCCGTTGGTTCACCCTCCAATGGCCGCCGTGGCCAGCGCGCTGCGGCTGGCGCACCGTGCTGACCCAATGGCAAGAGCCAGGTGCTTCTCCTGGTCTCCCATGGGGTGCAGGGCCCTAGCATCTGGGCCATGTTCCACTGCACTCCCTGAAACAGCAGAGAGCTGGCCTGGAAGAGGGGCACCTGGGACAGAATCAGGCGCCCTGACCAGGGCTAGAACCCGGTGTGCTGGCATCGCAAGGCGGAGGATTAGCCTAGTAAGCCACGGCGCCAGCCTCTAGGAGTTTTTAAAAGTAAATTCCATCAGGTTGTCTATATAGATAATCATGTGTCCTGCAAATAAAGGTTTTTTTTTTTTTTTCCTGTTCAATCCAGATATTTTACTTGTTTTATCTTACTGTTTTTACTAAAATTCCCAGAACTACATGGATTAGAAGCAGTGAAAATAGATATTTTAGTTGGCAGTTTATTTTATTTCCATGCTTTACTTGTTTTTGAACACCTTAATATTTCACTTGTAGTCATATTTATTGAGGATCACATCAAAAAGCTGAAGGAAGTGTGTGCTATTAGTATCTAATAATTAAAACTGCTTTTTATAGTGATTGGGTGGTTATAGATTCTATTTTACAAATAAGATGAAAGACTCATAGGTTATAAGTGTGGATATTATGAAGCAATCTACTTAAAAATAACTGTAGTAATTATGTAAATATTTGATTAATTTAATAATAAAGTGTAGTTCATTTTTTTTTTAAATTTTATTTAATGAATATAAATTTCCAAAGTACAGCTTATGGATTACAATGGCTTCCCCCCCATAACTTCCCTCCTACTCGCAACCCTCCCCTTTCCCTCTCCCTCCCCCCTTCCATTCACATCAAGATTCATTTTCAATTCTCTTTATATACAGATGATCAGTTTAGCATACATTAAGTAAAGATTTCAACAGTTTGCTCCCACACAGAAACATAAAGTGAAAAATACTGTTTGAGTACTAGTTGTAGCATTAAATCACAATGTACAGCACACTAAGGACAAAGATCCTACATGAGGAGTAAGTGCACAGTGACTCCTGTTGTTGACTTAACAAATTGACACTCCTGTTTATGGCATCAGTAATCACCCTAGGCTCTTGTCATGAGCTGCCAAGGCTATGGAAGCCCCCTGAGTTCACCGACTCTGATCATATTTAGACAAGGCCATGGTCAAAGTGGAAGTTCTCTCCTCCCTTCAGAGAAAGGTACCTCCTTCTTTGATGACCCGTTCTTTCCACTAGGATCTCACTCACGGAGATCTTTCATTTAGGTTTTTTTTTTTTTTTTTTTTTCCCCCAGAGTGTCTTGGCTTTCCATGCCTGAAGTACTCTCATGGGCATTTCAGCTGGATCCGCATGCCTTAAGGGCTGCTTCTGAGGCCAGAGTGCTGTTTAGGACATCTGCCATTCTATGGGTCTGCTGTGTATCTCACTTCCCATGTTGGATCCTTCTCTCCCTTTTTTATTCTATCAGCTAGTGTTTGCAGACACTATTCTTGTTTATGTGATCCCTTTGGTTCTTAGTCCTATCATTATGATCAATTGTGAACAGAAATTGATCAGTGGGACTAGTGAGATGGCATTGATACATGCCACCTTGATGAGATTGAATTGGAATCCCCTGGAATGTTTCTAAGTCTACTGTTTGAGGCAAGTCAGCTTGAACATGTCCCGAAATGCACATCTCTTCCCTCTCTTACTCCCACTCTTATATTTAACAGCAATCACTTTTCAATTAAGTTTCAGCACTTAAGAAGAATTGTGTATTGATTATAGTATTCAACCAAAAGTATTAAGTAGAACAAAAAAAAATACTAAGAGGGATAACATATTAAGTTGCTCATCAACAGTCAGGGAGAGGGCTGATCAAGTCACCGTTTCTCATAGTGTTCATTTCACTTTAACAGGTTTCCTTTTTGGTGCTCAGTTAGTTGTCACCTATCAGGGAGAACAAGTGGTATTTGTCCCTTTGGGATTGGCTTATTTCACTCAGCATAATGTTTTCCAAATTCCTAACAGGGATCACTTTTCAGTTAAAATTTAAACACCTAAGTATAATTGTGTGTTAATTACAGAGTTCAACCAATGGTACTAGAACAAAAAAAAAATACTAAAATGGATAAAGTATTACATTGTACATCAACCGTCAGGACAAGAGCTGATCAACAGCCTTTGTATACACAGGCAATGCCACGGCTGAGGAAAAACTTCTAAGATCAATCCCATTCACAATAGCTACAAAAACAATCAAATACCTTGGAATAAACTTAACCAAGGATGTTAAGGATCTCTACGATGAAAATTACAAAACCTTAAAGAAAGAAATAGAAGAGGATACCAAGAAATGGAAAAATCTTCCATGCTCATGGATTGGAAGAATCAATATCATCAAAATGTCCATTCTCCCAAAAGCAATTTATAGATTCAATGCAATACCAATTAAGATACCGAAGACCTTCTCAGATCTGGAAAAAAATTATGCTGAAATTCATATGGAGATACAGGAGACCTCGAATAGCTAAAGCAATCTTATACAACAAAAACAAAGCCGGAGGCATCCCAATACCAGATTTCAGGACATACTACAGGGCAGCTGTTATCAAAACAGCATGGTACTGGAACAGAAACAGATGGATAGACCAATGGAACAGAATAGAAACACCAGAAATCAATCCAAACATCTACAGCCAACTTATATTTGATTAAGGATCCAAAACCAATCCCTGGAGTAAGGACAGTCTATTCAATAAATGGTGCTGGGAAAATTGGATTTCCACGTGCAGAATCATGAAGCAAGACCCCTACCTTTCACCTTACACAAACATTCACTCAACATGGATTAAAGACTTAAATCTACAACCTGACACCATCAAATTATTAGAGAGCATTGGAAAAACCCTGCAAGATATAGGTACCGGCAATGACTTCTTGGAAAACACCCCAGAAGCACAGGCAGTCAAAGCCAAAATTAACATTTGGGATTGCATCAAATTGAGAAGTTTCTGTACTGCAAAAGAAACAGTCAGGAAAGTGAAGAGGCAACCAACAGAATGGGAAAATATATTTGGAAACTATGCAACTGATAAAGGGTTGATAACCAGAATCTACAAAGAAATAAAAAAACTCCACAAGATCAAAACAAACAACCCACTTAAGAGATGGGCCAAGGACCTCAATAGACATTTTTCAGAAGAGGAAATCCAAATGGCCAACAGGCACATGAAAAAATGTTCAAGATCACTAGCAATCAGGGAAATGCAAATCAAAACCACAATGAGGTTTCACCTCACCCAGGTTAGAATGGCTCATATGCAGAAATCTACCAACAATAGATGCTGGAGAGGATGTGGGGAAAAAGGGACACTAACCCACTGTTGGTGGGAATGCAGACTGGTCAAGCCACTATGGAAGTCAGTCTGGAGATTCCTCAGAAACCTGAATATAACCCTACCATTCAACCCAGCCATACCACTCCTTGGAATTTACCCAAAGGAAATGAATTGGCAAACAAACAAGCTGTCTGCACATTAATGTTTTTTTTTTTTTTTTTTTTTTTTTATTTTTTTTTTTGACAGGCAGAGTGGACAGTGAGAGAGAGAGACAGAGAGAAAGGTCTTCCTTTGCCGTTGGTTCACCCTCCAATGGCCGCCGCGGCCGGCGCGCTGCGGCCGGCGCACCGCGCTGATCCGATGGCAGGAGCCAGGAGCCAGGTGCTTTTCCTGGTCTCCCATGGGGTGCAGGGCCCAAGCACCTGGGCCATCCTCCACTGCACTCTCTGGCCACAGCAGAGGGCTGGCCTGGAAGAGGGGCAACCGGGACAGAATCCGGCACCCCGACCGGGACTAGAACCCGGTGTGCCGGCGCCGCTAGGCGGAGGATTAGCCTAGTGAGCCGCGGCGCCGGCTCACATTAATGTTTATTGTAGCTCAATTCACAATAGCTAAAACCTGGAACCAACCCAAATGCCCATCAACAGTAGACTGGATAAAGAAATTATGGGACATGTACTCTATCGAATACTATACAGCAGTCAAAAACAACGAAACCCGGTCATTTGCAACAAGATGGAGGAATTTGAAAACATCATGTTGAGTGAATTAAGCCAGTCCCCAAGGGACAAATATCATATGTTCTCCCTGATCAGCGACAACTAACTGAGCACCAAAGGGGAAAGTGTAGTTCATTTCAAAAGACAAAATACCTACAGCTGGCAGCAAGGTGGAACATCTTGAAACCCAGAAATTGTAGGAACACAAAGTGGCATAGTCACTGAGGAAAATAGTTGGGCATTTTTCTAACAAAGTATTCATTACTCACATATCCCAGTAATTCCATTCCTAGGTAGCTACCCAAGAGAACTGAATGCAATATGTTCACATACAGATTTCTGCATGAAAAAATCTATAGGAGCTTTTGTTTTAACAGCCAAACAGACTAAAAGTATCCCAATTGTTCAAAATATGGATAAATATTGATATATCCATACAGAGGAGTATTACTCCAAATACAAATTAATGACTAATTGGTACACATAGCAATATGACCGATTGTTAAAATAATTATAAAGAGTAAAGGAAATTAGGCAAAAGGAGTATCTCCTATACACAGTTCTAGTAATGGAGCTAATTGATACTGACCAAAAGCGGGCCAGTGGCTGTTTGGCACCAGGAAGACAGGGAGAGGATGAAGGGAGGAACATCCAAGAGGATGAGGAAAGTTTTGGGGTGAGGTATATGTTCACTTGGTTGTAGTGGTAATGTGATGAATATATTTATATACCAAAACTTACCAAGTTGTACATTTTTATGCATGTAATCTATTATGTCAATTATGCCTCACTAGAGCTATTTTTAAAAATGACACTTTCCCCCAAGGTTTAATTGTCTTCCAGATTAACTTTTCTTAGAACCAAATTTCTTCTGAGCTGTCACAATTACAAGCATACTAAAATAAACCGTATGTAAAATGAATACTCAGGGACTCAGAAGGTATGCTTTCTTACCCAGAATAAGGATTTTGTGAAAGCTGCTTCTATGAACACTTCAATATCTTTAAAAATAATCATAATGGCTTTAGTTAAATATTTCAGTTAGGGGACTCCCAGATTAATTCATTTTTTCTGATACTCTATTTTTTCATGTTAATGTAATATTAATACAAAGAGAACAGATTCAATGTATTTCATAAATACAGTTCTAAGAATATAATGATATTCCTTCCCTTTCTCTCACATTTCCCTCCCTCTCTCCCTCTCCCTTATTTCTTTCCTTCTTTCTTTTTTTACTTTTTGAGATAATATTTTTAATTAACAATATGATCAAGGGCTCAATGTCCCACTATATAGAGATCAACCAGTAAAAACTAAAAAGACCCCTGTTCAGCGGTAGTATAGGCAAGAACTACAAATAATAATTAAATGGAAAGATGACCATTTTCCCCATGAACAATACATTTTATCATAATCACAGATCATTAAAATACTTTTTTGTGATTAAAAAACTACTAAAGTATCTTTGTAAAAAATGACTGGCTATTAAAAACTAAATTTAAGATGTCTTCATACCCATGTAGTTTTTCCTATAATTTCCATTAATAGTTCGGGAATACTATCACTTTGAGTATATTTTTCTCATTTTTTTTTTTTTTTTTTGACAGGCAGAGTGGACAGTGAGAGAGAGAGAGACAGAGAGAAAGGTCTTCCTTTGCCGTTGGTTCACCCTCCAATGGCCGCCGCGGCCGGCGCACCGCGCTGATCCAATGGCAGGAGCCAGGTGCTTCTCCTGGTCTCCCATGGGGTGCAGGGCCCAAGTACTTGGGCCATCCTCCACTGCACTCCCTGGCCACAGCAGAGAGCTGGCCTGGAAGAGAGGCAACCGGGACAGAATCCGGCGCCCCGACCGGGACTAGAACCCGGTGTGCCGGCGCTGCAAGGCAGAGGATTAGCCTAGTGTGCCGCGGCGCCGACCTATTTTTTTCATTATTTATCCATTCATTTTCCAAGAATTATTTTTTGACCCTCTACCATGTGCCAAGTATTAGAGCTACAATAGTAGAAAAATCAACACAAATTAAGGTGTGTATTTGACCTATCAGTAAAGATACTGTTTGGGATATCCTCACCTCATATCAGAGTGCTGAGTTCAAGTCTTGAGTCTACTTTCAATTCTAGCTTCTTGCTAATTCACATCCCGGAAGGCAGTAGATTATGGCTCAAGTTCTTGGGCCCCTAACACCCATGTTGGAGAACCACATTGAGTTGTTTGCTTCCAGCTTTTCCCTGGCTCAGCCTCAGCTCTTAGGAGCATTTGGGAAGTGAACCAACATATGACAACTCTCTCTCACTCTCTTTCAAATAAATAAGTATTTTTTTTTTAAAAAACCTTCAATACAGAACTAATCTCTTGAAACTTAATTCTAAAAAGCTAGGAAATAAACATTTGTCAATAAAAATAACGTAAGTAAAATTCTGTAAGGAGAAAGAAAAGACAGAAATGTCTGATTAACTTTGGGGAAGCTATAACAGAAGTTTATTTCCTAAGATGTTTCACTAAAACAGGAAAAGCTACTTTTGGGTCACTTGGGATTAAGAGTTGGTGAATGAGATTAAAAAGAGAAGACTGTTCCTGTCTCAGGAAATGGTCCCTATCTCCAGTTTGTAAGACTGATTCTACTAGAAAGAGCTGGGACATCTATTTTCATTTGGGATTTTATGGAACCTTGGGGTACAAGCAGGATGCTTTAGTGCCCAGGCAATTAAGAATGGCATGGAGTAGAGGACAGAAGTATTATTCCAACAGTTTCAAGGACTACTATGTGGTTTGAACTGTTGGAAAATTTATTGGTCTCGGTACTTCAAGAGTTTGCAATGCTCAGAGCCCCAGGAAACAGCACCTCCTAACAAATGCATCCATTGCACTGTTAACACTGGTCTCCAGGAGCCTGGAAAACCTCTGCACACAAATGACTTCAAAAGTTGCTGGCTGTGGTTGTTGTTGCAGCACAGCCAGTTAAGTCATCGACTTTGATGCCAGCATCTCATAGGAATACTGGTTCAAGTCCTGATGGCACCACTTTGCCCCAGCTCCCTGCTAATGCACCTGGGAAAGAAGCAGAAGATGGTCTAAATGTTTGGGCTCTGGCATCCACGTGGGAGACCCAGAGGTCCAGGTTCCTGACTTCAGGCTGGAGCAACCCCTACTGTTGTGGCCTTCTGTGGAGTGAACCAGCAGATGGATGATCTCTTTCCCTCTCCTCCCCTCCCTCTCTTTTTGTAACTCTGCCTTTCAAACAGATGAATAGATATTTACTAAAATGAAAAGCCATTGGTCAAACAATGTGAGCTTAGAGAAGAGGTCCTGGTGTATCCTAGAAATAATGGAGTCTCTGAATATAGCAGGAGGACCTGTGCCAAGCAGAGGGAACTCAGTGTCCAAGATGAGGAATAAGATGCACCATTAAATTGTCCTAATTCAGCTGGTGCCGCGGCTCACTAGGCTAATCCTCTGCCTTGCAGTGCTGGCACACCGGGTTCTAGTCCTGGTCGGGGCGCCGGATTCTGTCCTGGTTGCCCCTCTTCTAGGCCAGCTCTCTGCTGTGGCCAGGGAGTGCAGTGGAGGATGGCCCAAGTGCTTGGGCCCTGCACCCCATGGGAGACCAGGATAAGTACCTGGCTCCTGCCATCGGATCAGTGTGGTGCATCCGCCGCAGCGTGCTGGCCGCGACGTCCATTGGAGGGTGAACCAATGGCAAAGGAAGACCTTTCTCTCTGTCTCTCTCTCTCTCACTGTCCACTCTGCCTGTCAAAAAAAAAAAAAAAAAGTAAATTGTCCTAATTCATCAACAAGGTCCACAACATGGTCCACAGCATAATAGATAACTCACATAAAAATGAGATAATATATGTAGTCACATTTGGAAAAAGTGTGATGTTTTATAAAGTAACAACGCTTATAATGATGCATTCATTCATATGTACTTACAAAGAGTTTTCATGCATTTTATCCTATCATTAAATAAACATTAAGTAAAAAAAAAAAAAACAGGAATGATTGTCTACTTTACACAAAAGTGAACTAAATTCAAATGGGATGAGTGATTTCCCCAAGACCACAGATTTGGTAAGCAGCCTGGGCAAGACTAGGTCTTTTGAAATATAACCTGAAGTTCTGTCTGTTCCACTAAACTCCTCCTGGTGAGAATGGTTTAGAAACACCAATTTTATTAATAACTAACAACATTTGTAAAAAAGTTGCTGGAGTCTTCACTTTGGATTCAGGGTGGAAGACAGGATAGTTAGAAAGTCAGGAATGAAGAGTTTATTTTTCATTTTTATTATCTTTTCTGAATTGTATTATAATAGATTTTTACATCCATATAGTTTGTTTACTTCCAGTAAGTATTATGTGGACTATACATTCCAAATAGCATTTAAAAATTATCTGAGCTGGCTATTACTAATGGTTGAAAATCAAAGGTAAAAAAACATGGACATCTATCTCATTTCTGATATGTATTGGCTTGGTGTTAAGCAATGAAAATATGCCAAATTGCTGTTGGATTGCAGCACTCATTTCAAAAAGTGAAAAATGGTTTATATCCTTTTGCAAGACTTCAAGGATGGACATGTTTTCATTGTTCTTCCTCTGACAAGCCTGTGTTTAGGTTTAAAAGGCTTGTGTTTTGGTTTCATCTTGCTTCCAAATAATAAATTTCTGGTTTGGAATTTAGACAAGTTTGGTTATGCAATGTGTCTCAGTACTCACACTTAAACCTGTCTCCATGCTGACCAGATGTTAGCACTCTCGTGCATTTATACCTTTTGACACTTGTAGTGATGCATGGCTCCAAAGCTGTTTTAAATATTTATGCTTAATTTTTTAAGAAAGCAGATGTGCTTTGAACATTTCTCAGAATCTTTTCTTTTTAAATAAGAGTATTGTTTGATAAAATCATGATTTATTGAGCTAAGCATTCTAAATAGTATCTGTCCACACAAAAGGTCAGCATTATCCTCCTGAATGGACCATTTGTTCTTAAACTACAATGTTAGCAAACACGTACTGAACACCTACTAGGCACAGTTAGGGTAGATACTATGGCAGAGTCCAAAATGAAAGGTGGGTTCTCATCCTCACAGACTAGAAATGCAGACAGACAAGTCTGCTCACAATCACCATAGAATATTATATATGCTCTGACTAAAATGTACACATAGCTATGCAAAAAAAAAGTGCATCTTTCAACCTAGACCAGAAAGAGAGTTTGCCGAGGGGATCTTTGGGAATTATCCTGAAAATAAGTACTGACATTACAGTAGGAGTATTCTAAGTGAAGAATGGAAACTCAGGCACACAGAACAGCATGTTTGAAGACATGGAGCCGTGCCAGGGCAGAAATCCTTGAGGAAGCTGCAAAGCATCAGAGACAATGGTTCTCGCAGCCCCTGTCAAAGATGTGGCAGTTGATGACCCTAGAACACAGTTAGGGGCCACAGACATCATTAATATAGTTGGAGACTGGCATTTGGTACAGCGGTCAAGATGCTGCTTAGGATTCTCACATCCCGTATCAGAGCACCTGAGGCTGAATCCCAGCTCCTCTGCATCTGCCCTTGCTAAAGTTCTCCCTGGGAGGCAGCAGGTGATAGCTCAAGCTACTGAATCCTTGACACCCACATGGAAGACCTGGGTGGAGTTCTAGGCTCTTGGCTTTAGCCTGGTTCAGCCCCAGCTGTGGTGCACATTTGGGGAAAGAACCAGCAGGCAGAAGATCTCATTCTGTCTCCTTGTCTCTATTTCTGTCTCTGCTGAAAATAAATTTAAAAATAAAGTGAAGAGGTTTATTCAGAGGCCTGTAGAGGAGCCAAAGTCTGTTTTAAAACATTGAGCATCACTCTAGCAGCACTGTGGTATGGTGGCAAGCATATCTCGAGGGTTGGGGCTACAACAGAGAAACTGAGTCTATTTTGTTTAAGTGAGGAATATGAGAAAGCAATGAAAATGGAGGAAGGGATGATATACGGGATAAGGCAGTAAGACAGAGGGAGATCCTTGAGCTTATCTCAGGTGCAGGAGGTCGTAAGCATCATCATAGCAGTGGCCAAGCGATGGGGAAAAGGCATGTTGAGATGAGAGAAACGATAGGTTCAATCTTGGGCACACTAAAGTGGGGCTTATAGGGCATCCAAACAAACCTGCCCAACCAGAAGTACAGTTCTTGGTTTGGCACTCAAGGAGATCTGAAATGCTGATGGACACACATGGCCTCCTTTTTTTTTTTTTTTTTTTTTTTTTTTTTTTTTTTTTTTGACAGGCAGAGTTAGACACAGAGAGAGAGAGAGACAGAGAGAAAGGTCTTCCTTCCATTGGTTCACCCCACAAATGGCCGCCACTGCTGGCGCTGCGCCGATCCAAAGCCAGGAGCCAGGTGCTTCCTCCTGGTCTCTCATGCGGGTGCAGGGCCCAGGCACCTGGGCCATCCTCCACTGCCTTCCTGGGCCACAGCAGAGAGCTGGCCTGGAAGAGGGGCAACCGGGACAGAACCGGCACCCCGACCAGGACTAGAACCTGGGGTGCCGGCGCCGCAGGTGGAGGATTAGCCTAGAGAGTTATCCTGGCACCAGTGATTCTGAAGATGAAGTCCAAAGAAAAAATCCTAACAACTACTGATTGGGTTAGGCAGCTGAGGAAATTGGAGACTCTAATAAGACCAGTGATAGTGGAAACTACAGGTATCAAAGTCAGTTGTAAAGTGGAGAGGCTGGACTGGTTCATGGGAAGTGGACATAGTGAATGTAGATGAAGAATTTCACTGTGAAACAAAGAATGGTGACAGTGTGGTGGTGATGTGGGGACCCAAGAAGGATGGATTGAGCTCCCTTGTTAGCGAGTAATTCTTTAAGTACACTGACATGCCGAGAGGGAGCTGAAGGGGATAGATATGGGAGAGTTGGAAAAAAAAAAAAAAAAAAACAAGAGCCAGAGGTGGGGCAGAAGAAATAATTGTAGAAGAGGAGGGAATGAATTACTATTGGGTTAAGCCCATGTGCCTGGCACCTCAAACACTGTCACGTTATTTCTTTTGTTTTAATGTGCAGATGTGATTGTTCAGCTATAGGTTTGGATATGATTATTCCAAATATATGGTTTAACTGAAGAAATAAGATACAGCTACACAACCAGCATGGCTGGATCCAAATACAGGATTTTCTGATTGTAAAACCCAATATATTTTAATTACTTCAGTTTCTTGAACTTTTGAAACCTTTCTCTACCTTTCACAAGCATTCAAATTTCACCCCCACAGTCTCGGCTGGCTTAATATAGGTCACTAGAACCTATATGTTCTCACCAGCCAAGAATTTTAATTTCTGTAGTTTGTAATATAAGTTGAATCACACTTTTTATTTACAAATTATGAAATTATACAATTCCAATGATTTTTTAATTTATTATTTTTTTGACAGAGTTTTCAGTGAGAGAGAGAAAGAGAGAGAGACAGAGAGAATGGTCTTCCTTCCATTGGTTCACCCCCAAAATGGTCGCTACGGCCAGCACTGCACCAATCCAAAGCTAGGAGCCAGGTGCTTCCTCCTGGTCTCCCATGCGGGTACAGGGCCCAAGCACTTGGGCCATCCTCCACTGCCCTCCCGGGCCACAGCAGAGAGTTGGACTGAAAGAGGAGCAACAGGGGCTAGAACTGGTGCCCAAATGGGATGCCGGCACTGCAGGCAGAGGATTAACCTAGTGAGCCATGGTACCGGCCCTCCAATGATTTTTAAGAATTTAGTTATTTATATATTTGAAAGGCAGAGTGGCAGAGAGAGGAAAAGGGAGGAGAGAATGAGAGAGAGAGAGAGAGAGACCTCCCATCCGCTGGCACACTCCACAGATGCCCACAGTAGCAGCAGTTGGACCAGGCTAATGTCCAGAGCCAAGAACTCCATCCGGATCTTCTATATGAGTGGCAGGGCCTCAAGTGTTTGGGCAACCATCTGTTGTCTCCAGGCATTAGTAGGAAGCGGGACTGGATGCAGAGGCAGGACTTGATCCCAGGCTCTCCAGTATGGAATGTGGGTGTCCCAAGCACAAGGCCTGCCCTACATTGACGTTTTCTCCACCTATATGTACTTTCTAACCTCAGTTGTCCCCTGCAGAAAATGACTGCACCACACCATACTGTTCCCTGCCCTAACCTCGCCTATGCTTCTTAACATGGAGAAATGATTCCTGCCACTTCCCATTTTCAGTATGCTGTTTCTAAAGATTGATAACACTATATACATGAATCTTTATAATCAAGAGCCAGTTTTCTTTTAATATTTATTTATTTATTCGAAAGTCAGAGTTGCACACGAGAGAAGGAGAGGTAGAGAAAGAGGTCTTCCATCCTCTGGCCCACTCCCCAACCAGCAGCAACAGCCAGAGCTGTGCCAATCCAAAGCCAGGAGCCAGGAGTTTCTTTTAGGTCTCCCACTTGGGTGCAGGGGCTCAAGGACTATCCTCTACCGCTTCCCCAGGCCATAGCAGAGAGCTGAATTGAAAGTGGAGCAGCCGGGACTTGAACTGGCGTGCATATGGGACGCCAGCACTGCAGGTGGTGGCTTTATCTGCTAGGCCACAGGCCCGCCCTTACACATTTTGAGTCAATGGATTGCAACTTGAGTAATCCAATCATTAACTATTCTTTTCCCTATGTCCTCAGTCTCCTTTGTAGCTATGGTGGTCACACCACAGCACGGGCCCCAAGAGCCAGTTTTCATAGACAGCGTTGATATGTGTGGTCAGACTCTTCAGCAGAAAATCAAATGTTGCAATAGTAATGTTCTGGTTTCAACTCTCCCTTGAGTTCTTCCTGATATCCTTATGACAATCAAGTTTGTGGAAAAAAAAAAAAAAAAACTTCACCCACAAGACCAGCCTTGGCAAATGCTCACATCAGTGCCAATTAAGACTTCAGTAGAAAGCTATGCATCAATATGATGCTCTTTTGTAGCATTTTTCCTATGGCTTGCAAAAAACTAGTGGTCCTGATTTTCACCAGAATCACCCCCAACATTTTCTATATAACATGGCCTGTTCTTTATTCCCCTCTTTTTATAACCTTTAAGAAGACTATGTTCAGCCCACACTTATTTCAATTTGTCTTAGCATTCTCCACGTGAATTACTCATTTTCTTAGTCATTCTTCCTATGTTTATACAAATGTGTTGAGAGCTGCCTTTGAGAATGAGTATTTTCTTTTCACTCTATCGCCCCCTCTTCTCATTTTACCCTTCATTTCTTTATGTTCTATAAGTGCAGTGCTTTTTCTTATCATGTAAGGATTTTCCTACTTTAGCAATTTTTGTTTAAGGAACCATGTAATATGCCTTTTACCTCGGTTTCTATAATGGGATCCACTGGTTTAAAAATCTCAACAAAAATGCATGAAATTGGGAGGAAAAACAGATAACACCTAATCTTTATATCACCTAAACATATTTTGCCAGGTCTTGGTTCATTTTATCAAACATTACTTTTAAAAGTTCTTATTTTTAAAGATTTATTTGTTTGAAAGTCAGTTAGGTGTAGAGACAGAGAAAGAGGGATTTTCCATCTGCTGGAGAGAGAGAGAAAGAGACAGAGAGAGACAGAGATGCATCTTTCATCTGCTGCTTCACTCCCCCCAGTGGCCACAATGTTCAGGACTGGGCCAGGTCCAAGCCAGGGGCTTCCTCTAGGTCTCCCATGTGGATGGAAGGGGCACAAGCACATGGACCAACTTCTGCTTTTCCTAGACCATTAGAAGGGAGCTGGATCGGAAGAGCAACCAGAACAAAGTGGGGCAGCTAGGGCACCAACTGACGCCCACATGGGATGGATGCCAGTGCCTCAGGCAGCTTTGCTCAGTATGCCACAACACCAGCTCCAATTAAACACTATTAGCTATGAAATAGATGATAAAAGTTCCAGTCATCAAAAATTTGTTTAAAAAAATTCCATTACAGGGACCGGTGCTGTGTGTAGCCAGTAAAGTCGCCGCCTGCAGTGCCGGGATCCCATGTGGTTGCAGTTTCCAGTCCTGGCTGCTACGCTTTCGATACAGCTCTCTGCTGTGGCCTGGGAAAGCAGTAGAAGATGGCCCAAGTCCTTGGGCCCTCCCCCTGTGTGGGAGACCCGGAAGAAGCTTCTGGCTTCAGATCGGCCCAGCTCAGGCTGTTGTGGCTATTTGGGGAGTGAACCAGCAAATGGAAGACTTCTCTCTCTCTCTTTCTGCCTCTCCTCTCTCTGTGTAACTCTAACTTTCAAATAAATAAATAAATAAATCTTTAAAAAATTCCATAACAAATTAATTCTAAACCCTAGCTTAAACATTTCTTTTTTGGTTTAAGTTAATCAACAAATTTTAAATTATTCACTATGGTTATGCCCTTTATATTAGATCTTTTTTTTTAATTTTTATTTTTGGACAGGCAGAATGGATAGTGAGAGAGAGAGAGAGAGAGAGAGAGAGAGAAAGGTCTTCCTTTTCCATTGGTTCACCCTTCAATGGCCACTGTGGCCAGCGCACCACGCTGATCAGAAGCCAGGAGCCAGGTGCCTCTCCTGGTCTCCCATGCGGGTGCAGGGTCCAAGGACTTGGACCATCCTCCACTGCACTTCCAGGCCACCGCAGAGAGCTAGACTGGAAGAGGAGCAACCCAGACAGAATCCGGCGCCACGACCGGGACTAGAACCCGGGGTACCGGTGCCGCAAGGTGGAGGATTAGCCTATTGAGCCATGGCGCCGGCCAATATATTACATCTTATATCTACCTGTATTTATCAGTAATTGTATCTTTTATTTACTGTTATACTTCTATGTAGAAGTTACTTTGCTTGAACAGCCAGCACAATATACATTAAAATGGTGATATAATTACATGTATATGGAGTTCATTTACTCCTGTGAGAACCTAAGGGACAATTTTCCCTAAAAGATCATCTAGACTCAAAGGGACAGTAGGAGTGTGCCTTCTTCCCTCTTCCCTTAGCTGAGTCATATCTATACAGCTGTTCTTTAGAAATTGCCAGAATAACTTCAGCTCCTGCCAACAAGCCTAGCAACTCAACAAGGAGCACACAAAAAAATGATTCTTTTCTTCTGAAAACTGGCATGACAAAGGTAATAAAGATAACACGCGTTGTCATGAGGTTGTTTTCTAGATCACACAATTCTGAATAGTTTCTACAGGAATTACTTTTTCGCTTTCAAATATTTTTCTTCTCTAGAATAATAAATTCCATCAGTGGTCTATGTTCTCTTGGTAGGACCTGTATTGCCTACACTCAGTGATTTCATTCATTAAGACACAGAAAATAATGACCAGCTAGAAATTATACCAGTTGTTTGGGTTTGTAATAAGGATTATAAAACATAGTATTTGTTTAAATAATAAACATTCTAAGTAATGAATGTGGGTAGATATTGACACTTATATTAATGATAACATAAACTCAACATGGGAGCCCTCTTCTACCTCCTTTCTTATACCCTGGGGCCAAAGAACATGGCTAGTTGATTTAGCCAGCTGTTTGATTGGATCCACGCATAAGGACTGCAGAGTGTATCTAATCATTCACCAGAAACCTGGAGTGATATGCCAGATTCTCTGTATGGTGCTAGGGTTAGAGATTTCTGTCTTAAAGCAGGACACATTGGCCAAGAGGAAGTTCACATAAGAAAATTCAAGAATTCAGCTTCACATAGGCTTAAAAAAATACTTAAAAGCATTTAAAATGATTGACTTGCAGTTTTATATATTTACACAAATATTTTACAGATGAATTTGATTATAACGTCAGATTCAGGGCTGGCGCCGTGGCTCACTAGGCTAATCCTCTGCCTTGCGGCGCCAGCACACCGGGGTCTAATCCCGGTCGGGGCGCCGGATTCTGTCCCGGTTGCCCCTCTTCCAGGCCAGCTCTCTGCTGTGGCCAGGGAGGGCAGTGGAGGATGGCCCAAGTCCTTGGGCCCTGCACCCCATGAGAGACCAGGATAAGTACCTGGCTCCTGCCATCGGATCAGCACGGTGCGCTGGCCGCAGCGCGCCAGCCGCGGCGGCCATTGGAGGGTGAACCTATGGCAAAGGAAGACCTTTCTCTCTGTCTCTCTCTCTCACTGTCTACTCTGCCTGTCAAAAAAAAATTAAAAAAAAAAAAACCAGCAGATTCACTATTACTTATTTTGTGAATTTCACGGTTTCCATGGTATCTAATCACCAAGGTCTATCTTAACTCAAACATAGTCTACATTTAAACTAATACATATCTGTTTTTTAAAATTTTGTGAATTAAATTATTTAAGTCATAAATTCAGTCTTTTCCAATAGGTTCTAATAAAGTGCTTGAGGAAA
The DNA here is from genome assembly GCF_051225735.1 of Oryctolagus cuniculus. Classification (NCBI taxonomy): domain Eukaryota; kingdom Metazoa; phylum Chordata; class Mammalia; order Lagomorpha; family Leporidae; genus Oryctolagus; species Oryctolagus cuniculus. The sequence goes on along the minus strand of NC_142869.1, from coordinate 58,345,126 downwards.
ATAAAGCTGGTTTTAATGAAAAAAAAAAAACAACAAAAATAGCACTTAGGGCAAATGATTGCTATTTATTTAAAGCAGATATTTTTATGTTGAATGAGATATAAAACCAAGATAATCTTGAAAACAGAAGTAATGGCATTTTCCAAAAGAACATTTGCTGGTGCCCTCTGACTGGCTTCCAATTCATGAGATCACAGCCAGAATTTCCAAACTCTCCTGTGGTTCCAATTGGCATACTTCTCCACTTCTTGCTTATTTCTCTGTGAAAGGGACATGGTGTCCCATTTTTTAATGGTTCACAATGTCTCCCCAAGGCAATATGTTAGAGTGAGCCTGAACATTTTAGTTACAAGTCAACATGTGGCTGTAAAAACTACTTTTCTTTCCCAAATTTAGCATAAAAACACACACCGAATCCCATCTAAAAATGTTAATTCGTGCATGCTTTGCTGAATTCATTAATACAAGACTTTTGAGTTTCTATTAAATTTCAGATGCTGTGCTAATAATGGGTTTTGAAAATTAATGAAAAGAAGAATAAAAAATAAGGTCAGTGTCCTACTGTGTGAATCAAGGTGAAAGGAAAAGCCACAAAGCAAGCAGTCTTATTACTTTCACAAAGCACAAAATGATTCTTTCATTTTAAATACATGGCTAAAAATCTTTTTGATGTATGGAATGAAGATGCTGGAATTTCCAGTGGTTTTGCAAATTACTCCCCCTACAACTTAGACCTGCAAGGATGCTTTAGGATTTTCCAAGAAAGCAATTTAAGCTGAGAATTGTGCAAGCTTCCCCATTTCTCATTTAATCAAGGGCTCCAACTTGTATATTTTAATTTTTAAGCTTCCGGGTAATATTTTATTTGAAGAGCTTCATGGCTAAAAATCCATTTATAACCCATTAGGCTGGGTATTATTTTCAGTTCTCTTCCAGCTTCACCATTCAAGGTTTCCAGGAAATGTTTCAGTCTGGCTCCATAAAGCCAAGGTAGTCATGCTTAGAAGAAGAGTATGTTCTTCTACCACTAAGCCTTGGAAGTGAGAGCTCCAAAGTCACACTGCACATTGAATTTCTTCTCTGCCACTTGCAAGCTTGTCTGACCTTGGGCAAATTAGGTTTTCTTCCTAAACCGCAATCTTCTCTTTTATAAAAGTAGATGAATGGAATCTGTGTCACCAGAATTAAAATCAATGTTGGATGGAAATTTATGCTGGGCATATAGTGAGCTACAGAATCACTGGCAGCTTTCACACATTCCTGAATATTAGAACCTGAATTCACTTTCTGGGAGACAGAAGCTGTGTTATACAAGTAAATAGTTGTGTTATTGACTGCTAGCCTTTGTTTTTATCATCATGAACTTTTCACTTAAGATATTCAGAATAGGCCGGCGCCGCGGCTCACTAGGCTAATCCTCCGCCTTGCGGCGCCGGCACACCGGGTTCTAGTCCCGGTCGGGGCGCCGGATTCTGTCCCGGTTGCCCCTCTTCCAGGCCAGCCCTCTGCTGTGGCCAGGGAGTGCAGTGGAGGATGGCCCAGGTGCTTGGGCCCTGCACCCCATGGGAGACCAGGAAAAGCACCTGGCTCCTGGCTCCTGCCATCGGATCAGCGCGGTGCGCCGGCCGCAGCGCGCCGGCCGCGGCGGCCATTGGAGGGTGAACCAACGGCAAAAGGAAGACCTTTCTCTCTGTCTCTCTCTCTCACTGTCCACTCTGCCTGTCAAAAAAAAAAAAAAAAAAAAAGATATTCAGAATATATTACAAGTTTAGTAAAAGTGCTTATAGAACACTCTAATGAAATAGATAGGTAAAATTCATTTTAGAAAAAATAATGAAGATTATTTAAATTTCTTCTCTGAAATCAACAAACAGCTAAGCAGTAGCCCCCAGAAATCAAATCAGATTATGTTCTGTCAAAATAATATAACTACCTTTGTCAATGTATTTTTAAAACATATTTATTTTCCTAAAATGAACTCTTTCTGGATGCCCAGAATACTCAATATTCTGAGTGCTATGTATTATATAAATATTTTGCATTTTGTAAGGCTCATGAAAAATTCTCACTTATTACAAAATAAACCATATTTTAAACATATAAGTTTAAACAAACAAGTCTAAAATAAATAGCTTTATGAAAATTTTTGGGCTTGTAAACATGTTAAAGTAGTGGAAGACAAGGACATTCCAGGAATGAAAGTACTTCAAAATATTCATGGAAAATGTGTATTATGCAGTGCCCCAATATATATGTAAAAGACAAGAAAGCATACCCACTTTCTTTCTTCTTAGTGACTAATTAAAATTATTCACCTATTATCAGTGCTGGTTAGTATGTTATGATTTTAATGAGATAAAAACGAAAGCAAAAAATGCACCCAATTCCTCTCTGCGAATAAGAGATTATCAGTGAATAAAAGATCACAACCAAATCCCTCTCAATGGAAGAGATCAGTCACAAAATTCATGAAGAGAAATTCTTTACTATGAGTGATAGCTACAAAAATGAGCATTTGCTGTAAGAAGGGACAGAGACTACTAGGAATTTGTGCATAGAGAGGAGCCTTATCCAAAAGTTAAATACAAAGGGAATTTTGGGGAAACATCTGTATCCCTATCCTAATATCTAGCAGTTACAGTCAAACATTTCTTTCAGCTCTATGAAAGAGAGGGAGGAATTCTTTGAAAGATGTAGGTACCTGTCAGTAGAGCACTGGAAAAAAAACCATTTTCTGTGTGAGCACTGCTTGTAGGGACTTTATTTAGAGAAGTTGTCTGGCTTGGCTGTTGTCAATGAACAGGGACAAAAAGTCCCCATGGACCACAAGGAGGAGGGTCTCACAGGTGCAGCACCTCAGGAGCTCTGAGAGTGACCTTCTGAGGTGCCTTGCTCTGCCATTAGTATGAGGTGGAGCTGGCTTCCAGGCCCTTCCTGGCAGAGAAGGCCAGCATGCCAGTGAGTCTCTGAGCCATCCTGGGCACAGCTACAAGCCCAATATTGCAGTAATGCTGCACAGGTTTCATGAACGGTACACAAATGTTTCCATGGCACTTTTTTTTAAAGTGCACCAGGGAATTAATCAGACTCATTACAATGACTAGGGAAGACAATCCTGTCTTCAGATACTATAGGAGTGTGGAAGACAGAGCCATAAATATCAGTGGTGATAAAATTTTTAGTATCATTTTCCTAGACTGGTGATGGGAAACAACACTCATTATGAGTGAATATGCTTCTTTTCATCTGAGCCTCAATACATCACTATGAGGAAAATAGGATAAGAAATATTATTTCAGTTTTATTGAGGAGGGAGTAACACAAAGGATTACATATTTCAGCGGTTAGGGAACAGGGAGCAGAATCTATCCACTCTTAGTTTCCTTACTAGAATTTTGTTTCCACTACATTAATCCACTAAAACTCTTATTTTGGGATCACATACATAAGACAATCAATACCAACAATTTTAGGCAAATATAAACCTATAATTATGCTTTTAAAATGAAACATAATTTTGCCTAAATTTACAGAATTCTAAAATATAATAACAATTACCTGAATATGAGGAAAAAATAAAACAGATACAAATCAGGCTTAAATTTGTAATCTTAAAAATTTAGACTTTTTCCCAACTCCAAGCATATCATATTTTAGAGATCAAAGTTTTCGCTGCCATGCCTATTTAGTTGATGTTTTATAATTTGCCCTCTATATTCAAAAAAATAACACCACTGCACTGTGGGTGCCCACTGAAGCAATATGCTTACCTCACATCCACACCTTTATGATGTATCTTGACATCTGTTTATTTTTTTTTCCCAGCCTGACTGCTTTGCCCTCTACATTTTATATGGTTGAGTGCCCCCGACACAAGATCAAGTCAGCTGAGATTAGTCATTCAGAAAAAAACCAGTAGTTTGGCCTTTTGCAATAGGTTCAGTCAGCTCTGAAGTGTTTATTATGTGCTGATTGTTTTCACAGAGGTTATCAAAACAAACTCTGAGGTAGGTATTGCTACTCCTGAATTCAGTAAAGTTAAATGAGTTTCTCAGGGTCATGGAACTAGGTATTGCTGGGATTCAATACAAGATCTTGATTTTGAACTAATTTGTGCCTTTTCCAATACCAATAACAGATCATGGTTAAAATCTCAGGATAAAATGGGCATTTGACAAGTCAACAAAGTCAAAAGTGATAATGAATGAAGTTCATGCTGAATGATTAGAAATAGGATGATGTAATATTCAAGAGTTGCAGTAATTAGCAAGTACAGACTCCTTGGTTAGCAATTAATTTAGTGCTACACAGCTATTGTGCCAACCTATAAAAGCAAATGTGACTCAAAACTTTATATATTGTCTTACAATATACAGAAAAAATAGCTCAATGGTATAAAGACATAGTGTAAGATCTAAAACTATGAAAATCTTAGAAGAAAACAGAAAAAATAAATTTGTGCTATTAGATTCAGAAATGATTTCTTGGCTATGACACCAAAAGCACAGGTAGCAAAAAGGAACATTTAACTTCATTGTAATTACAAACTGGTGCATTAACACTATGAACACAGTGAAAAGGCAACTCATAGAGTAGGGGGAAAAATTACAAAACATATATCTCATAAGAGATTAATATCCAGAATATATAAAAAGCTCTTATAGCTCAACAACACCAAAAATCTCTCAAATCAACCAATTTCAAAATGGGCAAAGGACTTGAGTCGACATGATGCAAAGAAGGTACACGAGGGCCTGGCGGCACTGTGGCATAGCAGGTAAGGCTGCCATCTGCAGTGCTGGCATCCTAAATGGATGCCAGTTAGAGTCCTGGCTGCTCCACTTCCAATCCAGCTCTCTGCAATGGCCTGGGAAAGCAGTGGAAGATGGCTCAAGTACTTGAACCCCTGCATTCACATGGGAGACCCGGAAGCTGCTCCTGGCTCCTAGCTTCGGATCAGTGCAGCTCCAGCCGTTGCGGCCAGTTGGGGAGTGAACCAATGGATGGAGGACCTCTTTCTCTCTCTGCCTTTCCTTCTTTCTGTGTAACTCTTTCAAATAAAATAAATAAATCTTTAAAAAAGAAGGTATACAAATAGTCAACAAGTATATGAAAAGATGCCCAGCATTTCTATTCATTAGGAAAATGCAAATAAAAATCACAGTATCAGTTTACACCACTAGGAAGGCTAGTAAACAAAAGAAAACAAACAAGAAAGTAAGTGTTGGCAAGAACATGGAGAAATTGGAACTCCTATATACTACTGGTTGGACTATAAAATGCAAAAGTCATGTCTACCCAAAAGAAAGGAAAGCAGGAACCTGAACAAGTATTTGTACAATACTATTTATAGCATTATCAAAATAGCCAAAATATGGAAACAATTCAAATGTCCACTGATGAATTAATGGATATACAAATTGTGCTATATGCATATAATGATATATTATTTACTTTTAAAAAGCAAAGAGATTCTTACATACACTGCAACATAAATAAACCTTACACATTATACTTGATAAACTAAATCAGGTGCAAGATAAACACTATGTGATTCTTAGAATCATACATGGGAAACCTGGAATAGTCAAATTAATAGAAACAGAAAACAGAATAGTGGCTACCAGGGATGTGAAGTTTAATGAGTGCAGAGTTCCAGTTGGCATGATGAAAAAGTTCTGGAGATGGATACTGTGTGATGGTCGTGCAATAATGTAAATGTAATTCATACTGCAGAACTGCGCACTTGAAAATAATTAAAATGATTGTTTTGTTATGTGTATTTTACCATAATAATTTTAAAAAGAATGTTTCTGCAGTTACTTGAGTAGCATAAATTAGGAGCCCTTAATAAAAAGTATAGAGGCAGGCACTTGGTATACAAATTAAGACACCACTTGAGACACTTACATCTCATGAAAATCAGAGTGCCTGGTTTTGGGTCCTAGCTCTACTTCTAATTCCAGCTTCCTATTAATATGCCTGCCTATCACTACAGCAGGCAGTCAATGATGGCGGAGGTATCTGGATCCCTGCCACACACATGGGAGACCCAGACTGAGTTCCTGGCTCCTAGGTTTGGCCTGGCCCAGTCCTGGACATTGCAGGCATTACAGGCATTTGGGAAGTGAACCAGTGCTTGCTCACTCTCTCTCCCTTAAAATAAATGAAAAATTAAATATTATATATGTGGATCGGGGCAGAGACTTATGAGGCACATAACATTATTTTTCTCTGAATATCAGTAATGCAATGTTTTCATGCATTTGACATTTAAAAGCACATGTTAAGCCTCCAATGCATTTCTTCATAATGTAAGAAACGCATTATTCCTGTGCTTGGAGCATTTACAGACTGTTCTGATTAAACATTATCTCATACACAAATTTATGATGCTAAGAAGGTTCTTCATCTTCATTCACTTAAAAAATAAGGATTGAATGTCTAGTACATGTTAAATACTCCAGGCTCTGGGGATACTACAAAGTATAAGACAAAGTTCCTTCTACTAATAGTGTTGACATTTCTTTAAGAGGAGAGAAACAATATGCAAATGAGTAAAGGTGCAATGTTAGATGGTGATCCATGCTTGGTGTTGGGGCTGGGGAGGGGGAGGCAGGAATTAAGCCTTGTTAGAGGGGGAGGGAGTGTTTGGCTTAAAGGAGCAGAGGAGTATTTTATCAAATGGCCAGTGGGAAAAGTAGTAATGTGATGTTGGAGCAGAGAACTGAATGAATACAGAATTTTTCTGTAGGAAAAACATTCCAGTCAGGGACAAATGTAATTAAATAAGCCAACAAATTCCCTGAGATAGAGACATGCTTGAGTGTGCAGGAATAAGGAGTGTAGTAAGGCTGGAATACAGGTTTTTAAAAATACTCCAAATTTAAGGGTAGGGGAATGAGGAAGCTTCAGCCAAGGTCATGGAGATGGAATGGTCATTGAGTTGAGGGAAAGGGCAAGTGAAGAAATGATTTAACAAAGAAGAAACATTCAGTCATCTCAAATGCTGATGACTGTTTTCATAAGCAGAGATGACCAACGAGTTTAGCAACACAAGACCACTGAAGGCTGACAAGAGCTGACAAAGCCTGATTCAAGAGGATCTGACAAGTGTGGAAGAGGGAAGGGAGAAAGCACATAGACAGAACACATTAGAATTTTGCAGTAAATGATAAAGAACATGTGGAGAAAACAGGATAGAATCAAAGCAACATTTAAGAACAGTGATAGAAAACATCTCATACTCCACAACAAGAACTTTTACCCTGGGGCCTTGCTTGGTGTACATAGGTGCATTTTTCTAGGAGAACAATTGCCAGCTTTCATCAGGTCTTCAAAATGGTCTAATGCCACAAAATACAAGAAAATTACCACTAAGGTATAAAACTATGCTTAATAAAACAATAATTCAAATGTAGCCCATTCCTAGAACTATCTTTACTCATAGGTATAGGAGACTGTATGGCTTCATGACTGAAATTGCCAAGCCCCCATTTCACATCCTCTCTCCTCCTCCTCCTGTAGCATCCTCTCAGTCACCAAGCCTTGAACCTGTCAAGGTATCTGCACTTGTAGGCCATGGTACTCATTGCCCTACTGTCTGAAGCTATTTCTAGTAAAGTTCAGTCTCTCACTGCTTTCTGATTTCTACTCATCAAGTGTCTGTTTATTGAATAAGACTTCTATCTCCTATCTACAACAGAACCACCACCCTTCCAAGGACCACTCTTCCTGCCTCTCTACCATGCTTCCCCTTTCTCCATTCTACTTATCCCCAGTGGACACATTTTGTCATTCCCATACGTATTGTTAATTTTAGATAGACCCTGCCTTGGAAGCTCCATGAAAACAGGAATTTGCCTGTTTTGTTTCTGCTGCTGTTGTTTTCCCAGCACTTAAAATGGCATGTGATGTATATGGACCATCTGTATGGTAGCTATTGATTGAATCTCAAATTTTGATCAGTTTTTTGAGTAACAGCACTGAAGGAACTGTTGAAATGCAAATGCAAATTGTTGGGGCCGGTGTTGGTATGGCAAAGTGATTTAAGCCTTCATCTGCAATGGTAGTATCCCATATGAGCACTGGTTCGAGTCCCAACTGTTCCACTTCTGATCCAGTCCCTGCTAATCCACCTAGGAAAGGAGTGGAAGATGAGCCAAGTACTTGGGCCCTTGCCACCCACGTGGGGACCTGGATGGAGTTCCAGGTTCCTGGCTTTGGCCCAGCCTCGCCCCAGCTGTTGCATCCATTTAGGGAGTAAACCAATAGATGGAAGATCTCTCTTTCTCTCCCTTTCCATCTCTCCCTCTTTCTATCTCTGTAATTCTGCCTTTCAAATGAAGCTTAAAAAATCAGTGCAAATTGTTGGAAAGTATGCCTACCTCTTTTTCTTCTTTCCTATTCTCTTTCCCCCAATTCTCAATCCTGCCCTGTTCTTCCTCTGATCCTCTTAATCTTCTGATTAAGAAACACATTTAAGAGTCTCCTAACCATGAAACCTTCTCAAAGCTCTCTGTATCTCTTCATGTGGGGCTGCTTGCCCGTCATTCTCCATCCTCCCTCAGCGAAGCCCTCTCCACCTCTAAATTCACTGAAACCCTCCCTCCTTCTACAATTCTAGAAAAGGGTCTCCCAAAAGGTCAGTGATGACCTCATTGCCAAACATAGTGATCTGCTTTTACTTCTCAAAATAGAAAAGTTATGTTTGGCCTTGCTGGATGGTTTCTCCACTTATCTAGCATCATTCTCTTGTTCTGTCCCAGTTTCTTGAATGTCTCTCCCAAAGAGTGATTCATTGCTCCTGGCCATCTTTTGGAGCCAAGGTAGAATCCCCCTTCACCCTGCTTCACAGAGTCAACTTCTCAGTCCACCTTTTCTTGGAGACCTCATCACTGGCAATTGTGGATGGCTGGTCTCCAGGCTCTGTGCTCCACCTTGCCTCTGCAATTCCAGAGCCACATTTTCACCTGTTCACTGAACATCACCGAAAAGAATGAAGATTATCTCTTTAGTTTGTACTCCCCCACCCCACAAATACACCCAACCCTCTAATACAGAGGAGCAGATGGAGGCATAGGGAGGCTTATTAACCTAGCTGAGTACACAGAGCCAGCTCCTTAGTTCAGGATTTTAATCTTGGAAAATTTGAGTAAGTTATTTAACTTTTCTGTGCCACAGTTCGCTCATTTACAAAAGGGAATAGAAAAATAGTTCCCATGTCACAACTTGGCTGTGAGGATTAAAATGAAAAATGCATATAAACTACTTTAAGATTAAATGGTGGGGCCAGCGCTATGGTAAAGCCACTGCCTGCAGGTCTGGTGTCCCATATGGGCACCAGTTCAAGTCCCAGCAGCTCCACTTTCGATCCAGCTCTCTGCTCTGGCCTGGGAAAGCAGTAGAAGATGGCCAAATCCTTGGGCCCCTGCACCCATGTGGGAGACCCAGAAGAAGCTCCTGGCTTCAGACTGGCGTAGCTCCGGCCTTTGCTGCCAGTTAGGAAGTGAACCAGCAGATGGAAGACCTCTTTCTTTCTCTGCCTCTCCTTCTCTCTCTGTGTAACTCTGACTTTCAAATAAATAAAATAAATCTTAAAAGATTACATGGTAAGTGATGAAAAACTTGTTGCACAGTGAGTGATAAATATGTTAGGCTTTATTTTTCTTACCCAGAGCTTGAATTTCTACTTATACATTGCAGTGCAAGATCTCAAATGCAGGGAAAAAGTTTGATCAGGCGAAGATAAGATTATAACCTTTCGTTTGAAAGAAATGCGTAAGGAAAGATAGCAGTAGAACACTAAATGGAAAGAAAGAAAATCTACACGTTAAAAATTTCACAGTAAATTCCATGTAAATAGTATATGAATCATACTTAGTTGACTGTATCAGATCATTGAGCTATAGGCAATTTACCATCTAAATGGGAGAATGTGTGTAGAATCTTTGATGGAATTGTGTGTAATTATATCATTCTCAAAGTTAAACAATTATTAATTATCTAAAGCATTTAGCAAATAACATACAATATTATCAAATGGAGCCCAGAACTAACTTTTAACCAGTGTTTCTACATATCTGCTAAAGAAAGTCCTTGCCTTATATTTGGGATGCCAGCACACTCAGGAGTAAATAGAAGCTCATTAAAAAGAGCTGCATAGTTTTCTTTCCTTAAACATGGTCAACAGCCTTTGATTCCTAATCTAAAGCGATCATCTAGTCTAATAATTGTCACAAGATATATTTTTATCAGATTGGACTAAATATATTTTTCTTGCCTTTTGGGCAAAAAATTGATTGTTTTTAGTGTACTAAAAACAAGTATAATTTTTTTTTAGTTCATAAGAAAAGGAAAATATGACATCCACTGCTTTTGGTTATATATAGGCCTAAATATCAGTTACAAGTCAAAATCTTCCTTGTCAGTTTTGTTTTTGCTGCTAATGCACTACCCGCCATTTGATGTGCTGGAGTCTTTAGGTCCTTATCATATTTGACTTTCTATTAGGTCCTCCATTTTAAATTGTCTTACAGCAATACTCCACACTGTTAGCAGACTGGTAGTTTGGGCTGACTGGAATATTCTAGTACTAATGTTTCAGAGGTAATGCTATTGGAAACAGATAAGCAACATCTTGGATTCATTTATCTTCTATATTGAATAGGGTCAGGGGAGAAGTGAGAATGCTAGAGCCATCAACACATACATTTGAACTTGCCTCTTCCATGCACTAATTATGTGATAGGGTCTCATTTAAGTCAACTCTGGAGCTGTTTCATTATCTGTAAAATAGGCACCATATAACTTACTCCCAAGGAATTTATAAGACAACCATATAAAATGCTTTTAATAAACATCAGTTCACTTCCTTGAACTGACGTATCTTGATTTGCACTTAGAACACCAACTTGCTTAAGCACTGATGCAGTCAAAACAACTGTACCAATTACATCATTCACTGTCGTTGATTCCAGGCCTTTGTTAAGCACACGGTTTTATTTGTAACTAGGAGGCTAGAGCCTGAGATGACAGGCAAGTAAGGCATCTGTTTTCCCTTGCATGACTGCACCAATGGCAGTAACCAATATTTCAGTGGTAACTACACTGCACTCAGTGAGCTGTTTGAAACCCTTAAGCTTATTTTTAGTTGGTGATGATTACTGCCGTTCTGCACAACTTGAATCGTAATTAAAGTCTTCCTTACAGATTTGTGCGGAAGATATTATTCTTTCAATATATTTATGAAAGGATAGCCCTGTCTTCACCTCAAAGGCATTTTTACTTTTCTTTTTACTACTGCACAAAAGACAATTTTATAGGGTGTGTGACAAGGCCCTTGGTAGAACTCAATGAGACAATAAACAGAAGCTTCTTCACATGCTTAATAGACTATGAAGTTTTTGAATGGTAATTTCAAATGTTTCTCAAAGATGCATTTATTTTACTCTGAATCACTTTATATTACATTTTTATGCAAGTTGTTTGTATAAGAAAATACTGATGCTTTTACCAGCAAATTTCCATATTGAAGGTGAAAGTATGGTAATAAAAATTTACTCCTTGAAAATTACCTTTTTTTTTTTGACAGGCAGAGTGGTCAGTGAGAGAGAGAGAGAGAGAGAGAGAGAGAAAGGTCTTCCTTTTTGCCGTTGGTTCACCCTCCAATGGCCGCCGCAGCCGGCGCGCTGCAGCCGGCACACCGCGCTGATCCGAAGGCAGGAGCCAGGTACTTATCCTGGTCTCCCATGGGGTGCAGGGTCCAAGCACTTGGGCCATCCTCCACTGTACTCCCTGGCCACAGCAGAGAGCTGGCCTGGAAGAGCGGCAACCGGGACAGAATCCGGCGCCCCGACCGGGACTAGAACCCGGTGTGCTGGCGCCACAAGGCAGAGGATTAGCCTAGTGAGCCACGGCGCTGGCTGAAAATTACCTTTTAACAGTTATAAAATCCAAACATAACTCAGACTCAATAAAATAAAGTTTATTTAGTTTGAATAAGATGCTTTCACTAATATGTAATCTTACATAATCATCAGAATATAAGTGCTTTGAAAAGTGACTCAATCCAATTCTCTGGGTCAAATACTCACAGAAGAGTTCTGTTTAGTCTGGGGGAAGCTAATGCACTTTTGCATCTTGAATAACTGGAATCATAAGGCAAGGACTGATCTCTCTTGAAGAGAAAATTAAATATTCTACTGTCATCTATGGCAGTAGCTCCCAAAATAGCTCAATAATGGTCATCTACAGAACTTAAAAAAAAAAAAATCAGCAACCTCTCAATATGTAGATTTATTGAATTGTCAAAGGGAGTTTCAAAATAAACAAATGGCTGTTTTGAGGCCATTTGTAAGTTCTACTAGTTTGCAAGCAATTCCATTAAATTTAAATGTTTTCCCTTAAAGTTTATCAAGTAACTTCTGCATGGCTCATGTCTGCTCTCAGCATGGAGGACTAGCTTGCTGTCACAACTTGCAGAGAGCCTCCAAGTAGAAACACTAAAGCACAAAACTTCTAAAGGCTGTTTTGTCCTCACCGCTCCTTTCTCTTTAGGCCATTAAACTGAGCCAAAGGCACCTTGTCTTATAAAACTCACTTCATAAAATACCTTTTGTAAAACAGCTGGAAGTGGAAAGTTTGAAATTACCGAATACAATAAAAAAAAATAAAACTAGTCTTTAACCACATCTATCATCTTCAGATTTTTCAAGTAAAAGCAAAAATGGTTAAGGAAAAGTTTTCCCTGAAAACTATATGTTTTATGTTACCTGCCATTAGAATAGCCAGAATGGAGGTTGGAATTGTTCAGAGAGTTAAATTGCTGCTTGTGACACCAGCATCCCATATCAGAGTGCCCATTTGTTTTCTAGTTGCTCTGCTTCTGATCCAGCTTTCTGCTAGTGGACCTAGGAAGGCAGTGGAATTGGCCCAAGTAATTGGGTCCTTGCCACCCTAGAAGGAGACCAGGGTAGAGTTCCTGGATCCTGGTTTCAGTCTGACTCAGACTTTCTAGACCTCAGAACCTCATCTGTAGAATGGAGTTTGGATATGTGATTTAATTTCCAAGATTCCTTCACAGTTCTCTGGACTCTGATTAAAGCACCATTTCTCCCAGGAGCTTCCAAAGTGTAATTTTTTTTTTAAATTGGTGACTGTATTGTGTGTTTCTCTGGCATCTTCTGGCAGATGACACTTGACTATTAATTAGTGAGAAAATATGTTTTCAATAGGACTTTATATTCTCCAAACACTTTTATAAACACCTCACTTTCAGTCTCTAACAACCTGCAAGGCGGAATATTGGCAAGAATAATTCACTCCTTTTCATTGAACTGAGAACAAAAATTCAAGGGGATTATGGTCCTGCCAAAATTCCAAGCTCAAGTAACTTCTAATCTGGCTGAACTCAAATTTCTGATAGCTAATTCAGCGCTTCCTATTGATGTCATTTCTATAAGTCATGCTTGTATGTAGAGGCTACTTTTCTAAGATTCAAACTACAAAAAAAAAAAACAGTATTTGTGGCAGTAACTCTTGCATAGGTTTATCCATTTTAAAGATTTATTTTATTATTTGAAAGGCAGAGTTACAGAGAGAGAGAGGGAGAGACGGAGGTCTTCCGACTGCTGGTTTACCACCCAAATGGCCACAAGGGACAGAAATGGGCCAGGACAAAGCCAGGAGTGAAGATCTTCTAAGTCTCCCACGTGAGTGCAGGAGCCCAAGGACTTGGACTATCCTCTGCTGCCTTCCCAAGCCATGGTAGAGAGCTGGATCCGAAGTGGGCAACCAGGACTGAAGGGACCTATGGGATGCTGGTGCTGCAGGAGGTGACTTCATCTGCTATGCCACACTGCCAGTTCTGTATCTTTTAATGATATCTTTGTAGATGCCAAGATTTCTAAGCATCACAGATCACACCTGTGGTGTATTCACATGGGAACTCTGGCATCCACCTTATATATTCCTGCCCCAGAATTCCCAGAAACTCCAACTTGACCCAGTCAGATACTTCTATATACAAGTACGAGATGCAGTTTTACCTAAGCCATCACCCAGACATAGCAGAAGCCCTTGTGAAATATTCTAACTTGACTGAAAGAGCCCCTACTAGGAAGAGGCCTTTTTTATTAAAAAAATTTATTTATTTATGTATTTGAAAGGCACAATTATAGAGAGGCAGGGGCAGAGAGAGAGAGAGAATCTTCCATCCACTGATTCACTCCCCAAATGGCCACAACGGTCGGAGCTGGGCTGATCCAAAGCCAGGAGCCAGGAGCTTCTTTCAGGTCTCCCATGTAGGTACAGGGGACCAAGGACTTGGGCTATCTACCACTGCTTTCTCAGGCCATAACAGAGAGCTGGATTGGAAGTGGAGCAGCTGGGACTCAAACTAGAGCCCATAAGGGATGCCTGCACTGCAGGCCATGGCTTCACCTGCTACACCACAGCACAGGCCTCTGAGACCTATTTTTATTTAAATGTTTTATTGTGTCAGTGTGGGACACTTTATTTGAAGAAATTGCAAAATTGTTCAGATATTTTCTTTAGTTATCATCTATATATTAACAGAATTTGATCATATGTGCTACTGAGAATTTCACGTTCATGTTCATTTTATAGCCATTAAATAATATTTTATGAGTTGAGAATATGTTTAAGACCAAACTTGGTAAACAAGCCAGTAAATCTTTCAAAGATTCAGAGGGAAAAGAAACACTGTTAAGTTTTACTATATTGAGTTTCTATATAAAATGTACATATAATAGTCACTGATAGAACCATATAATATTACATAATTGAATATGGAACTTTTGCAGCAGTGGAAAATCAATATACTCTTTTGTACTTATAACTAGAGATTCTAGTGTGCTATACTGAGAGAGGGGTGAAAGGCTCCAGAAAAGATACTTTCCCATTTAGAATTGCACATATGCTAAGTGTATTAATATAATATGATATACACATACAAACTATACAAGGAGAATGTAATGATGTTTACATTTTGCTTTTCCATAGCTAAGCTCATAATATTTCCTGGCTGATGACCTAAAAGTTCTGTGTGAACGAATTCACCCAATTACAGTGTGCATAATTACACTGTCACTGCCTCAAAGGACACTATCAGTTCAGGTATAGTCACAGTTCAAGGTTACTTTGCTTTGGCATTTTAATATTAAACAGGCAGCTCTAACTTCTGCCTAATCACTATAAATTAGACTTACTTGGTATTCTACCTGTCTAACTTTTTATTTTGATACAATTTTCTTAAATAATAGATCCTCTTACATTTAATTCTCAGCTATGCATTCACCTCAATCCCATCATTACCACCAACCCTGTTCTCTCCTTTGACACTCAAAGTCATGTTGAACTATCATGTAACCACTGAACTCTTAGGAGCTATTATTTAATGATACTATGTAACATTAAGTATATTTGGAATTAACAAGTAGATCCGAAACCTCAAGAAAAAGATGGCAGTATTTGAGTATTTATTTTCAAGAGTATCTTTTAGAATGCTCTGCCCATTGAACTCACTTGGTTTATTTTTGAACAAATTATCCCATGTGAGTGAAAAGAAAGACAATACTGAAAGAAATTTAAAAATGGATTGGTAGCAGTGTAAGCATAACTGGAGGGAGGAAAGGACAGGATGCTTTCTCGACCTAATAATTTTTTGTAAGCAAAATTAATACAAGTATTAAAATAGAAAAGGTTCTCTGTGCACTTAAAACTTCCTCTCAGATGCAGTATCAAATGGAGTCACTACTCTGAATAAAATAAGTATATTATCACTTCTACATCTATTAGAGAAAGACTAGGTAATTCAGGTTAATACTGCTCCTGAAGACAGTTTCAAATGTTGAACAAAACATTTAAGAAATTCTTCTCGGCCGGCGCCGTGGCTCACTAGGCTAATCCTCCGCCTAGCGGCGCCAGCACACCGGGTTCTAGTCCCGGTTGGGGCGCCGGATTCTGTCCCGGTTGCCCCTCTTCCAGGCCAGCTCTCTGCTGTGGCCAGGGAGTACAGTGGAGGATGGCCCAGGTGCTTGGGCCCTGCACCCCAATGGAGACCAGGAAAAGCACCTGGCTCCTGGCTGCTGCCATCGGATCAGCGCGGTGCGCTGGCCGCAGCGCGCCGGCCGCGGCGGCCATTGGAGGGTGAACCAACGGCAAAGGAAGACCTTTCTCTCTGTCTCTCTCTCTCACTGTCCACTCTGCCTGTCAAAAAAAAAAAAAAGAAAGAAATTCTTCTCATGATATCCAAGATATTAAAACAATATAGAATCAAGTTCAAGTATAAGAATTCAGAAAACTGGGCTCAGTCCCATTTTTATTCAAATACCATTTTTATTCAAGAGGCATTTGATGATAGGAGTAAGGTTAGTTAAGCAGTTGAACTTCACACGGATATACCAACGAAATTTGAATCCAGGGTCTACTATGGCAGGGTACTTGGTAAATCACCGTACCTTCATCAGCTTTGACCTGGGAGTTAGAAGAGCTTCATTCTAGAAGGAATAACAGCTAACTACCCAGCCTGAGTCATCAAAGTGGTCTATAATCCTAAACTGTGACCTTGGCTTTGGCAGTTGCTGGAGATTCAGAAGTTTAGTAAAAATAATTGAAAATGTCTTTTGGAAAAAGATAAAGTATACCTAAATATCAGTTATTTCTAAAATTATTTGTCAAATTCATTGTTCAATAGGCAAATAAATCAATTCACAAGAAGACAAGACCCCACCTGCAGTACCAGTATCCCATATGGGTGCTGGTTTGAGACCCGGCTGCTCCACTTCTGATCCAGCTTTCTGCTATGGCCTGGAAAAGCAGTAGAAGATGGCCCAAGTCCTTGGGCTCCTGCACCCTTATAGGAGACCTGAAAGAAGCCCTGACTCCTAGCTATAGATCCACGCTGCTCTGGTCATTGTGGCTATTTGGGGCGTGAACCAGCAGATGGAAAACCTCTCTCTCTCTCTCTCTCTCTCGCTCTCGCTCTCGCTCTTTCTGCCTCTCCTCTATCTGTGTAACTGTGACTTTCAAGTGAAATAAATAAATATTAAAAAATAAATAATCAAATGGAAATTCTAGAACTGAAAAATATAATAGCTGTAAGCACTCAGTGGATTGACTTAACAGCATGTTGTATGCTATCAGCAACGGAAGGAATAAATTAGAAATTATATCAAGACTTTACAAAAGGAAATAAAAACAGATGGAAGCTGGTGATGTGGCACAGAGGGTTAAGGCACCATCTGCAGTGCCGACATCTCATATAGATGCCAGTTCAAGTCCTGGCTGCTCTACTTCCAATCTGGCTCCCTGCTAATGTGCCTGGCAAAGCAGCACAAGATGGCCCAAGTGCTTGGGCACCCACGTGGTAGACCTGGCAGAAGCTCCTGGCTCCTGGCTTCCAATCAGCCCAGTTCCAGTAATTGCTGCCATTTGGGGAGTGAACCAGTTAATGGAAGAACTCCTTCTCTCTCTCAGCCTCAGTGTCTCTGTAACTCTGCCTTTAAAATGAATAAATAAATCATTAAAAAATAGACAAAAGGGAATAAGGAAAAGAAACATACGGAAAACATTATAAATATGTAAAATATTATGTTTAGGGCTCCATAAAAAGAAAAGAGAATGGAGTTAAGGGTGATATTTGACAAGATTGTGGAGGAAGATTACAGAATCAAAGAGCATCATAAAGGTGAACATATGGATATTTAAAACCTAAAGAACACCAATGGTACAAAACAATAACTTCTTGTGTGTTTTAAATATATGCATGGAATTAAAATACCTTACAAATTAAAAAGGAAATAAATGAAACAAGAAATTTAATGTTTGCCTTTCCTAGGAAAGGGTAAAATATACATTGATATTAGATTTTAGTAGTCAAGCATGCATATTATAATATCTAGGGGATCACAAAAATGACTGGAAAATGAATTTATCTATTCCAAACGAATATTTAGATAAGAAGTAAAATGGCAAAAAACTACCAGTGTAAAAGCAGAAACTAAAGGTGACATATATAAGAAGTAAGACAAAAGGAAGAAAATTGTAGGTTAGCTTACTGAAACCAGAATATATTTTAAATTATGTTAAAGTTAAATAGGGTAAGTAGATTAAAAATTATACGTATCTTTTTTAAAGCATTTAATTGTATATGATTAAAAATGAAACAATGAAATGGTAGATACTACGTAAACATTATCCGAGAGAAAACTATACATTAATAACTGAAAAAATAAATTTTAAAACAAAAATTATTGTTAGAGATATGGATAAGCCCTACTTGAATACATAAAATTCAGTTTGAAAGAATTTGTTCCAATGTGTGTTCCTAAAAGTATACGCTAAATATATTTAAAACAAAAGTGCAAGAGCTACAAACAGAAATAGACAAATCCAAAATCATAGAGTTTTTAAAAATCTCTCTTAATAATTGAGGAAAAGCAAGAAAATGTAAAGTAAATACATCAAGAGAGTTGAACAAATTAAGAAACTTAACCTAACAAATAAAAACACTGTGTACAACACTGTACACAACAAATACAGAACACATCTCCTTCCAAAGTCATAGGAAACAGTTACAAAACTGACAAAATACTGATGCAAATCTAAACAAAATTCAAAACTTGAAAACATGTGAGTACATTTCCTGTTCACATTGCATTAATGACAGAATTCAACAATGAGAAGATAACTACAAAATCCCTACTGTGCTTGGAAATTAAGAAAAACCTTGTGATTAACTTGTGGGTATGACAATAGAGAGCATAGCAAAATATTAGATGCATGTACAACAAACAGAAAATCCACAACATTAAATGTGTATGCTATGAATAATAAAGATTAGTAATTAATAAACTAAATGTTCATTTCAAGAAATTAGACATCTGTGTTTGTAGAATTTGACCATTTTACTCCCATTTTATCGGTAGTGATGGATCTAACACAATGACAAGTTTTTTGTTGTTGTCCTTGATGGAGGTTAAAATGCGTTGAATTCTCTAAATTGTTGTGTACTTAGAAAGTAACAACTCTAAGTACCTTTCTTACATTTTCTTTTCCCTTTTTAATATTTAGAAACGTTCTCAATTTAATGCAGGAGAGTATTTTATTGTTATATTAACATGTTCTTATGGTTTGATTGTTTACAGAATATTTCAAAATAAAAGATTTTCATAATGGATAAAGTAGCATAATATGATGTAAACTCTGCTTCTCCATGATAATTATAAAGCAAACATTCCATTCAGTACAGCATATACAATACTGGAATTTATTCTAACACAATAATGGAATTTATTTCACAAACTTTCAGCATTTCCTCCACCCTCAAGTGAATTTTGAAGAACAGGCTGTACATAGCTTATCTTCTCAGTTCTCTCAGGCTGTCCATTGCAGCTCACTTGCTGTTGTTATGGGTCCCTGACATTCATCTGTATGCCTGATCCTGCTCACACATTGGCATCAGTGACCAAAACATAGACAGCAAACTTTCCCTAATAAATCTCAAAACACAATTAGATTTAGGCTGTACTATTAAATCAACCTCTGCTAAAGACCAAAAGCACACACACACACACACACACACACGGATTAATGGTGGTGTCCAGGATTCATAGCTGGCTACTTTATGACAGAAACATAGTCTGTACAGATATAAGCATCTCCAAATCTGTAGCATTTCATCCCAATCATTCAGAGCTTTCAGCTTAATGCTGCCTTTGTTTCTTAAACACCTTCAGTTCTATTCATGGCCTCTACTTTATAATTATGTAACCATTGTTGTGTTTCTTCTGGACAAGAAAATATTCAGCACCAAAGGAATATCCATGGCCTTACTTTTGCAGACAGAAAATTTGCATCTTTAAAGTAATAGTGTGTTTGAACAACAGAGACAATGGGACAGAGAAAAGAATTGAGAAAACAAGCAGAGAAGAAGAAGCATAAATCCACTCTGGACACAATTTTTTACTATTTTACATGAATAAATATTTCTTCCCCTTTTGTCTTCCTATAATCTAGTTTAAATGGGACAGCCAGAGTGATCCTTTAAAAATGTCAGAGCTTGTCATTCATAGGCCAAAAAATACCCATAGTTCTCTGTCTCACTCTAAGCTAAAGCTGACTTCTTTAGGATAACTTAAAAATTTTACTGATCCTACCCCGATTACTGCCAGATCTCCTTGCCTACATCTCTTGCTCATACCACAGTCACCCCCAACTCCCTTGCTATTTTTAAATATTTATTTATTTGAAAGGCAGAATTATAGAGAAGAAGAGAGAGGCAGAGAGAGAGAGAGAAAGGAGACAGATCTTACATACTCTTGGCTCACTCTCCAACTAGCCTCAATGCCCAGGGATGGGCCAGGCCAAAGCCAGGAGCAAGGCACCCCCTCCACTTAGGTACAGGAGCCTAAGTAGTTGGCCCATCCTCTGCTGCTTCTTTTAGGTTCACTGGCAGGGAGCTGGATAAGAAGTGGAGCAGCCAGGACTTGAACTGGCACCTATACGGGATGCAGGCACTGCAGACAGTAACTTGCTATTTTTTAGTCCAACTTTTTTCAAAGATTTATTTATTTATTTGAAAGGGCAACAGAAGAAAAAGATAAACACAGAAAGGGAAAGGGAGATGGGGAAGGGAAGAGAAATTTCCAAACACTGGTTCACTCCCCAAATGGCTGCAACAGCCAAGGCAGGGCCAGGCAGAAGCCAGGAGCCAGGACTCCCATCCCGGCCTCCCATATTAATGGGAGCACCTTTCCAGGTGCTGAACAAAGGTGATTTGAAAGCAGAAGATCCAGGACTAAAACAGGCACTCTAATGTAGGAGACTGGCATCAAAATCAGCAGCTTAACTCCTGTACCTAAACACTGGCCCCCTTTGCTATTTCTTGAACAGAACATTCTTCTGTTTAGAGTCTTCACAGTGGTTTCTCCCTCTACCTTCCAGTTGCTCTCCCCCTGGATATCTGTGTACTGTCAACTCCAAGGTCCTGGAATAATGTTCAGACACATAATAGATAGCACATTCTTTCCCCTAGTGAATATTTATATCAGTGTTTTATATCAGTAAGTATGTGTTTTAATTTTAAAAACATCCTTTAGACTAGTGGTTTCAGATAGAAGATCAAGAAATATTTTCATGAAATAGGATGAGAGTAGAAAATTAGGCTAGATGAAGAAAAAGTATAAGGAAAATACTGGTTGTTAATGGTGATATATAGTTACCTTTGCAGGAACTAATACCAGCCACAAATGAAATTATCCCTTTAATTATGGTCACCCCTCCTGGAGAGTTGAGGGCATTATTGAACTCAGATTCATTCATGATATGCTAATTTAAAATTGACAAGCATTTTGTCATCCATTTGAGATCTGCTACTTAGCTATAATCCAAAATTCATAAGAGAAATAATGCATCTGTTAAATTAAAGACCACTTTATGTTAAGAGCCATGAAGAAGTCACTATGAGCAAAGAAAGTATGCAAAAAGTACAGAGATCATTTCTCCATTCTGGGCATGCTTCTAGGAATCTTCAGGAACCTGATTAGGTTACTAGTCTCCTCCAGTAGGAAAAGAAAATGATCAGACTCAAGAAGAGGGACGGAGACAGGAAAGGTAAATGTGGGGGGGGGGGGGACATGAAGAACACACCTGCAGTCTGTCATCTGGGATCTCGACACACACATTAGCTCTCAGCTCACCAGGAAGGCAGTCATTGATACCCAAGGAGAGGCTGCTCCCATGTTCTGTCATGCCCTGGAGAATTTCACCTGCTTCTCCCATGCTGAAGCTATTCTCTTCTGTGTAGCACATTTTACCAAGGAAGGTGGAGCACATCATCCCAACTAACTCTCTGGACCCCACACTATCCTTCCCATTGCACTCCATTCTGTTTCTTTTTCATCTAGAAAACAGTCTTTCATTCACCTTAGCTCCATGTCTAGCTAAACTCTTAGTTGTATTCCTGAATCTAAAAATCTTAATGTCTACCAGAGCTTTGGGCTATTCTATGTCAGGGAGAGTAATTGAACCTTATTCTAAATATTAAGTTCAAATTGGTCTATACTTCACTTTGCTTAAACAAATTGAATGAAATGTTTTTGTGGATAAAAAAAAAAAGAATTTAAGGGGCCGGCACTGTGGCGCAGCGGGTTAAAGCCATAGCCTACAGCACTGGCTGCATCTCATATGGGCACCAGTTCGAGTCCCGGCTGCTCCACTTCCAATCCAGCTCTCCGCTATGGCCTGGGAAAGCAGCAGCAGAAGGCCCAACTCCTTGGGCCCCTGCACCCATGTGGGAGACCTGGAAAAAGTTCCTGGCTCTTGGCTTCGGATGAGCTTAGCTCTGGTCATTGCGGTCATTTGGGGAGTGAACCAGCGGAATGGAAGACCTCTCTTTCTCTCTCTCTCTCTCTCTCTGGCTCTACCTCTCTCTGCAACTCTGTCTTTCAAATAAAATAAAATAAAACTTTTTTTAAAAAAGAAAAAAGTATTCAAGACAGAAGAGACTGTACAAAGAAGGTGGGATAGTTTGAATTTCTGTAAAATGTTTTGTTATAATGCAAAAGAAACTAATATGTTCTGATAAATGTTATATTAATAGGCATCTCCAGTGAAGATCTAGGTAGACTCAAATGTCATTGCTATGGTGACTTCAGTCTCAGGAGAATTAAAAAATACCCAAGTGAGTGTACAGACCAGACCTTTGACTGCTACGTTTATTTAGTCAAAGCTCCTTGCTGCAGTGCCCGGAGAGGTACTTTGCTATACTGAAGAAAACAAAGTGCAGCATGCAGAGAAAAAGCAAAGCATTTGTGGGCAATTTTGGTTTTTTAAACTTCATAAATAAACAGGATAAACATAGAATCTGTCTGAAAATGATACACTTTCCATTTCTCTTTGCCAAAATCACATAGTGACCTCCAACTAAGCCAGTACAGGTCAGTGTAGTAATATGACTATTGAGTCCTGGGATCTTAACCTCAATACAACCACACATTGAATTGAATTGCTTTTCAGCAACAGGCATTTATGTTTAGATTTTCTGTCATGTTTTTTGTTCTTGGTCTGAGACCAGCTGAGCGGAATTTTTAGTAGTGCTTGTGACATAGAAAAGCACTTGAAATTTCTGCAAATTGTCATTCTTCTGATTGGAAGGATTAAGATTTGTCAAACTGCATTCTTTATCAAAGCCATAGGTTTCTAGGACTTGATCTGAAAATCAAAGTAAAAACATAGGCACACATACACACATAGATTTGAGAGGAATGACATCTAAAATCTCTGGAGGGTGGCCTTAGAGGAATATTTTATTTTGCCATGCTCATACAACAAAGGCAGACTGAAACCCAAAGTACTGATTTCCCCCATCCCAATATTTCCTCAACTACCCCAAATGCTGAGGGAATGAAATGAATATTCAGTCAACTACAAAATATTTTGATTACCATAGTAGAGTACAAAAATCTTTTTCCTAAAAGCAAGAGTATGATAGAAATTTGCCAGCTTCCAGTTGGTTTTAGATTTTTCTAATAATCACCCATTCATGCAATGCAGTTGAGCGCCAAGTATGTGAGCCAAGTACTGACCTAATTCTCTTGAATATGAGGACAAGTTCACTTTGCTTCCTTGTAGCTTAGAGACATACAATCAGAAATATGATAATATTTTCAGCTAAAAACTGTTACAGAAGAAAGAATGAAATTCCACAAAATGAGCGGAACTGGTAACTCTGGATTCAAATTGAAGACTAAGGGAAGTAAAGGTTTTATAGGTAAAATAGAAGAGCAGGCACATGAGTGGTCATGACACAAACCTGAAACCACAACAGGTCTAGCCTTCAGGAATGATAGGGAGAAATGGCAGAAGATACGTGAGAGGTACAGTTGGAACGAGGGTAGGGTCAGATTATGAAGAAGTTAGTGAAACATGTTAAGTAAACTATTCAGTTGAATACGTTACAGTCAGCTGAAGTTTATCAGAAAATATTTAATGTTATCAGATTTAGCTTTGAAGAAGTAACTCAGTATAGAAAGGAAACTGGGCTACTCCAAGGAGATTGCAGGCAGAGAAATCGTAGAGGAAGCTGTTGATATACTAGAGGCAGAAATAATGAATTAGTTCAATACTTTATCATTAAACATTTATTTTTCTATTACTTTTATCCTTATTGGATTTGAAATTACCTAACAAATGATGCAAATGTAGAGAATGCTGCAGATTTTAAATATTCTGTAATTATTTTGTAAGAAATTGCATTTGGCTGGCCTTTGCTAATTTACCAATATTTTTATTAAGTTTTCACTGCTCCTGTGAGGAAAATTCTTTGGGGCTATTTGAAAATGTCTCAATTGATTATCCACATATTATCCATATAAATCAATATTGACAACGAAGGAAAAAGACAAAAAATACATAACTGGACTAAATCAATAGTATGGTCCTCTCGCACACCCATTGGGTTATTAATTATAAAAACAAATTGTTTTAACCTTATGAAAGTGGTTCTAATTCCTGACCAAAAATCCATGGGACATCTCTCAAAATGTTAGCACATCCAAATCATTCATGAATATCTATAAAGAATGCCTAAACACAGGGCTGAGTATATAATTTGCAAGGCGCAATGTAAAATAAATATATAGGGTGCTTTTTTTTAAGCATGCTAAAGGTGCAGTTAATGGTAAAACATTGTTTTCTTTCTTCCACAGTCATTCTTTTGACTTACCAAGACGATAATTATTTGTTATGTAACTAGATTCTAAGAAAAGAAAAATGAAAGATTTTATGTTATAGTGTGATTTTTAGCTTTTGGGTCCATGTTGTGCAATGCCAGTTTAAAATGGTAATATGGCGCCACCCAAAATGCATAATCCTTATTTCTGAGGGTGATGTTAGTGGGCTTGAATTGATTAAGCCAGACTCTGGAAGATTGGAAAAAGAGAGGGCCCCTGAAGAATAGACTTAGTAGAGGAATAGCTGAGACCTTGGAATCTCACAGTTGAGTGCAGACCTTCCTAGGCAATGGGACCCAGCTGGAACTAAGATAGCTGTGCATTCAGTCAGATAGCTGATGAATTTCCCTTTGCACGAATAACTGGCGCCACACTAGGCCCCAACTGGGACACGCTTTGTGAAAACTGAAGAAGGCATCTTTCCTTCCCAGGTGCCCACTGCCCCAACCTACAGCAAATAGGCAACTTCCAGCAACCTTTATTTATTTTTTTTGGAAGATTTATTTATTTATTTGAGAGGTAGGGTTACAGACAGAGAGAAAGAGAAACAGAGAGAAAGATCTCCCATCTGCTGGTTCACTCCCCAGTTGGCCACATTGGCCAGAGCTGGAGCTGGGCCAATCCAAAGCCAAGAGCCAGGAGCTTCTTCCAGGTCTCCCATGGGGGTGCAGGGGCCCACGATCTTGGGCCACCTTCCACTGCTTTCCCCGGCCACAGCAGAGAGCTGTATTGGAAGAGGAAAAGCCAGGGAATGAACATGCACCCATATGAAATGCCACCACCAGAGGAGGAGGCTTAGCCCACTATGCCACTGTGCTGGCCCACACCAGCAACCTTTAAAATGATGTTTGGCAGAGTTAGGTCCCACTCCCTTAGTTCTCTAATGAGTATTTTCTATCTTCCATACTGTTGAATCTACTGGATGGGTCAACTGAGACACATAGGAGTTGGGACTGGCTGCAAAGCCAGAAAAGAACATGACAGCACCACATGCTTGGTGGCGACCACACTGATAGTCCCATAGCATCCTGGCTGTGGCAGTGAAGCCCTTTACCCACTCCAGTCCCCTGTAGAGAATAGCCCTAACAGCTTCATGCATACAAACCAGCCCATAAGAATCAAATGGGCGAGCCAGCTGCAGGCTGACCCTTCCAAGACCAGTACCTGTGGGCTCCAGTATATCCTACTCATGCATAGGAGCATCAGGAGAGGCTGAGACTGAGAAAATCCCTTCTGAGGTCCGCCTGACAATCTGAATCTATGGTGAGATTTAAGCTCCTTCTCACCCAAGGCAGGGGGTTGTCGGGGAAGTGGTAAAACCAGGCCTCTAGCACCTTGGAGTTGTCTGTAATGATCTGAAAGGCCCAAGGACCTTGCCCTATCTGGACTTCCAGGCCACTACATCCATTTTATATCGCATCACAGAGAGACTTGTTCTCACAGAGGGGAGCATCCCTGTGAAGGTAGTATTGTGAATAATTTTCTATGTTTTAATTTATTTTAATCTGTAGGTTGGAATCTCATTTTAAAATTTTATTAGAATTCATATTTTAGAAAAAATGATTTATAGTAATAAACCTTTGACTAGTTTTATCAGAGAATTTTATAGACATCCTCAAAATACAGATTAAGCGTGGAAAGAATGGCCTCATGTATGTATGTGAAGTGAAATTTTGTTGTTTTGAATTCTTTTGGCTTTTGTTTTTTGTTTGTTTACAGGATCAGATAGTGATCACTCTAACAGATGGAAGCCAAGAATTTGTAACTATGATATTTACCTGTAATCTGTAGAACATTCAACAACTATTTTTAAAAGTTTCTGTGAGAGTGGGCATTTGGTTGATAGTTAAGATGCCTACATCCCATATGAGGGTGCTTGGGTCAACTCCTAGCTCCGGCTCCTGAGTCTAACTTCCTACCAGTTCAGACCCTGGAAGACGGCCATGACGGCCTAAGCCATCTGGCAGACCTGGATTACATTCCTCGTTCCCAGTTTAAGCCTTGGCTGAAACCCAGCTTTTTTGGGCATTTGGAGAGTGAAACAACGGATGGAAGCTCTCTTTTAGTGTACTTATCTGTTTCCTTAGTTCTCAAATAAATAAATATTTTTAAAGAAATTGACTATTTGAATTTCTTCATTTAAGTTGTATCTATTCAAATAATTTGCCTATTTTTAAAATGAATTATTTGTGTTTATGTTATTAAACTTTTTCAGTGAGTTACTTATATATTCTGAATATTGACCCCTTGTCAGATTAATAGGCAAAATGTCTCTCCTATTCTGTAAGCTGTCTCTTTACACTTCTTTCTTTGCTGTGCAGAAGCTGTTGTTTAATATAATCTCCTTTGTCTATTTTTGCTTTTGTTGCCTGTGCTTTTTGGGTCTTATCAAAAAATATCATTTCCTACACTAATGTCATGAAATGTTTTCCAAACATTTTCTTCTAGTAGTTTTATAGTTTCAGGTCTTATATTTAGAATAGTTATTATCAAAAATAACCAATGCTACAGAGCCTGTGGAGAAAAGGAAAGCCACACACTGTTGATGGATATGCAAATTGCTATAGCCATCTGGAGAACCATATGGAAGTCCCTCAAAAAAACTAAAAATAGATCTACACTATGATCCAATTATCCATTTCTGGGTTTATATCCAAAGGAAACCAGCTTATCAAAAAGATGTCTACACTCCCATATTTATTATAGCACAGTTCCAATAGCTAAAATATGGAATCATCCTAGATATCCATCAATGAAAGAATGAATAAAGAAAATGTGGTATACATACATGATGGAATATTATTCAGCTATAAACAAGAATGATATCCTATCATTATAGCAAAATGGATGGAACTAGGGGACATTATGTTCAGTGAAGGAAGTCACACAGAAAGACAAATATTAAGTGGTCTCCTTCCTATGTGGAAGCTGAAAGTCATCCATCTGAACATCAAATAGTGATTATTAGAGGTTGGGACAGGTGGGGTGAGATAGAGGGGGGTTGTATACCAGATACCTAAATAGTGTTGGATGGAAAGAATACATTTTCCTGTTCCATAACACAAAAGGATGACGTGACTATATTTTCCAATAACCTACTATATATTTATGAATAACTAGGAGAGAAGCTTGATAGAAATGCTAATTACCCTAATTGATCATTAAACATTGTATTGAATTGTCACTCCATACTCCATAAATATATACAATTAAAATAACGATGGTGTGGGCATGTAGCAAAATGGTTAGACCACTGCTTGGGATATGAACATCTCATATTGGAGTGCATGCTTTAAGTCCTGGCTAGTCTGCTTCTGATCCAGCTTCCTACTAATGAGCACCCTGTGAGACAGCAAGAACTTGTGATGACTCAAGTACTTGGATCTTTGCTATCACATGGGAGACCCAGATGGAGTTCCAAGTCTTTGGTTTGGTCTAGTTCAGCCCTGGCTATTGTGGGCATTTGAGAAGTAAACCAGCCAACAAAACCTCTCTCTCTCTCTCTCTCTCTCTCTATCTCTCTTTCTCCACCTGTGTGTGTGTGTGTGTGTGTGAGAGAGAGAGAGAGAGAGAGAGACTCTGCCTTTGAAATAAGAACATATATACATAATATAGGTGATAAAAGATGATAACACAAGGCTGTGTTGCTGCCATCGTATAGTGGGGACATCACCACTATATTCCACATTGAGATTCCCTACACCAGACCCCAGTCATTATCCTCCAGACGGCACATCCTGGTCTCTGTCAGTGCTGGAGGCAGGGAGTGAATGCAGGTCTCTTTTCCTTCTATTCCTCTCCCCACCATGGATACAATGAATTGTCTTCTCCACCTCCCAGAAAGTGGCAATGGTCATCAGGCAGGATAGGAAGAGAGGAGGACAAGGGCTAGGAAAGACCCAGGTGCTGCCAAATGAAGAGCGGTGACCAAGAGAGTGGTACTAGATGCCCCCAAGAATGAATGAATATTAGCCTATGCTCCTGGCACTTGTGCCTCTGTCCAGTTGAGCTTCATTTGAAAAATAAGGCTTCGAGGGTAAATTTTGTAAGAATGCTAAAATATCCTTGTAGGGGGCCTTTTTCAGTCCAGGGCCCTATGTGACATCGGTTACACACCTTTGAAGCCAGTCTCAGGTACTTACAAAAATGACAGTGATGGGGCCGGCACTGTGGCATAGTGGGTAAAGTCACTGCCTTCAATGCCAGCATCCCATATGGGTGCTGGCTCAAGTGCCAGCTGTTCCATCTCCAATCCAGCTCTCTGCTACAACCTGAGAAAGCAGTGGAAGATGGCTCAAGTCCTTGGTCCCCTGCATCCATGTGGGAGATCTGGAAGAAGCTCCTGGCTCCTGGCTTTGAATTGGCCCAGCTCTGGCCATTGCAGCTATTTGGGGAATGAACGAGAAAATGAAAGACTTCTCTCTTTCTCTCCCTCTCCCTCTCTCTCTCTCTCTGCCTTTCAAATAAATATTTTTAAAAAGAAAATTCCATTTACAACAAGGATACATCTGTAAAAAATGTTTATGGTAGATTCCTCCATATCTTTGTTGTCTTTCTTAACATTTATCTGATACACATGGGGAGAAGCACAGGATGAAGTATGGGAGAAGCAGTATGGAACTTCCATGCCCTGTCCAGGGAAGCCACCCTCCAGAAATCTCCACGTGTCCAGATGTCAGAAAGTCCCTCCAGTTCTTCTTAAACCTCATCAACTTGTGTACATCAATTTCATTTGAAATACTGGCATGAACAGCTACAGCATCATCAGGCTGAAAAAGCTGGAGAGATGTGTTGTAAATGAAAATGTGCAGACAGACTTGAATGATAGCAAAAGAAGAAAGAAATACTGCAGTTTGACCAGGACAGGAAACTTGCTGAAAAAGAGAGAGCTGAAAAATAACAAAAGCAAGTAACTGAGGGATAGAGTTCAGTGAAGTGAGCCAAGTAAAAAGGAGTGAAATAGTTCTAGAGCACTTGGAAGTGTGTGTCCTTAAAGAGGAAATACATGACACATGTTTATAAATTAAACATCTGTGAGTCAGGCAGATTCGGCAAGAGCAACATCCATAAGAGAGCTGGTGAGCTCTCAATTGTGGAAAGAGGCCACTGGCAATCTTTTTGAGTACAGTGCTTAGTAGGTGCTCGGGTAGGTAAAGTTACACCTACAGACATTCGCTACAGTGTGGAGTTCTAAGATACTTCAGTGAAGTCTGCCTGTGCCTAGGAAGAACTTCTGAGATCACGTGAATATCCCTTGAAAAGTGAAGGAAAACACATCATGGCTCCAGAAGTAGATGGTAGGAACTGTCACCATCAGGCCAGTCCACTCTGAGGAAACAAGACTTGGGAGAATCTCATGCAGGGCCTAGATGCAGGCTTCAATCTGCATGGATTTGAGATTCTGGGACTAGGGGTTTTTCAAATGTAGTCAAAAAGAGAGATGTGTGAAGACTCTGATGGCATGTCCAGTATCCCCACGCTCCTAAGCTGAGGAGTGGGGCAGAGCCAGATGACGATCAGAGCAGAGACCAGGGAAGGGATCCCAGCACCCAGCCTTATGGACAGTTCTGAGCCCACCCTGGCTCCAGAAATATCACTCCCAAAAGGTGACTCACCATCTTTCTTTGCTCCGTGCCATACAATTTTCTGATCACTGATTTTCTCTAGGCTAATAAATGGCTCTTGTTAATGGCTTAACTTCCATAGCTTCTCTATTTTTTATGAAATACAAAAATTCAAGGTTGGCTTGCAGTGAAAGACGGCCATTTTGCCAGTTCTTGTTTCAGCAAGAGTAACAGAAAGCACAATGAGCAACCACACATGCTCTTCTTGGGAATATTTGGATAAAAGAGAAACTATTGGAAACAAGCAGACCCTGTCGGCTAGGGACTGTAGAAATTCTCTCCTCAAACCTGACATCTCCTAGCAGAACTTGAGGACTGCAAGCAATTCTACCCTCTTAGCTCACTCCCTCTGCAATTTGGCCTGGGTTTCCCATAGTCATCAAAACACGCATACTGTTCATAGCTGACAGTGCAGGTAAGTGCTTAACCTGGAAACACTATGTGGTTGTTTCTAGACATTTATTTTCAGCTAAATGTCTCAAACTGATGAAATCCAATTTCTTAAAGAATAACTTTGAAAGTTAGCAGATATCATTTAGAATGCAATTATCAAGCTCTAAGTGGAAGGAAATTGGTACCAATTTAAAAACTAAAGAAAACACTGAATAGGAGATAAAAATTTTCCAGCAGAGTCATATCAGGGAAAAAGTCATTTTCATCACAAAATCTCCATACATGTCACAAATGAATCCTTCATTTGAGGTGCTCCACGTGTTAGCTGCAGCACTTTCCCTTGACGTTTGGTGATCGAGTGTAGCAGACAGCTTTAGCTTCTGAATGCAGAATCACAGCCAAGACTCTATCACCCTTGTTCTGTTGTGCACATAAACTTTGCTGAACCATGGACGTTTATTTTTAAGGCAATGTACCTGAACTATCATTTGTTAATGTTTATAATTTGCTGGATACTGATTTCCCAAGAAATAATCTGTATTAAGAAAGTGAATAGTTAAATGCATCATTTATCATATGAACATTTGGTTAGCCATATGCCAAAAAATACATAATATGAGCATATACCCCCCTGAAACTGAGTCGTTCATGTCAAAGCATTTACAACTCCCACACATAAGATGTTGTAAGATAGAGGCCTCCATGGGTCTCCAGCTCTTCTCCAGGTCCTTCTGGGTTTCCAGGACTACAGGGTCATGATCAGTTTTTACCCAGGCTATTTCTCAGGTTATGTTTTCCCTAAAGGGATATGGTGATTCTCTTTTCAAGATTAAGAACAAGCTTGCCTACTATTTGCAATCCAAAGGAGTGTCCCTCAGTTGTGATACATAACCAATGCATAGGCAGTGTTCATCTGAGTCCATATTGTTTGTGCCTGTGAGACTTGGGGGCAAGAAGAACCAACACATATGCTGATACTCATGCCGCTTGCAGTGCTGTGTATTATAAAAATTTTCGCTTTTGACCCAGGAGTCTCATGTCTTCTACCAGCATCCACAGGGAAATAATAGGCTAACTTACTGGCTTGTAAGTAGGGTTAGATATATTCTAAGACAAAGATCTTCAAATATAAAATACTGAGACAAAATCAAGGTGAGAGAATCAAATAGTTTAGTGTTACATCTAATTTCCAAGGAAAATGGTAGGAATAAACAAAAGAAGAAGTAAACTTAAAGAGAAAGGAAAGAAACTCTTTTATAGATACCATGATAAAGACATTCAATGTACTGTAAAGTCATGCTCATGCTGTTGTGGGTGTTTTGTTGGTACTTTTTTGGTGAGTATTCCACTCAATTGCCAGCTGGACAAGGATTTGTCTACAGGAGTTGACTTGATATGTGGCAGAAAGCATTTATTTTAGATAAAATTTTGCAAACAAAACACAGCTGCTGCATTCATTTAAGCTGGAAGTACATTCCATATTGAGTTGAAGAAACCATTAGCCAATTCTGCTTCTAATCTGAAAACTCTAAAACCATTCTTTAAAAAAACTAAGTGTATCTTAAGTATGTGAAGCATAAATGGAAATTAAATACTTGAATAGCACATTTCATTTGTGCTAGGCACAGGGTTCCAGTGAGATAACTACTAGTGCTATTTAAATATGAATAGCTAAATAGACAAAAAAGTACCCAAACAACAGCTATTGTGGCTGAACAAAAACTATTACAAGTACAAATAGAGAAGCTATATGTGTATTTTGCAGGTGAAAGCTTAAAAAAAGACACTTTTTAGTAGACATAGAAGATAGGTAAAGTGAGTTAAATCAAGCCTATATTTTACTCAGTTTCTAAAATTTATCCGGATAGCAAATAAGTTAGAATATCAGCATTTTTTTTTTTTTGACAGACAGAGTGGACAGAGAGAGAGACAGAGAGAAAGGTCTTCCTTTTTGCCGTTGGTTCACCCTCCAACGGCCACCGCGGCTGGCACGCTGCGGCCGGCGCACCGCGCTGATCTGATGGCAGGAGCCAGGTACTTATCCTGGTCTCCCATGGGGTGCAGGGCCCAAGCACTTGGGCCATCCTCCACTGCACTCCCTGGCCACAGCATAGAGCTGGCCTGGAAGAGGGGCAACTGGGACAGAATCCGGCGCCCCAACTGGGACTAGAACCCGGTGTGCCGGCATCACAAGGCGGAGGCTTAGCCTAGTGAGCCATGGCGCCGGCCAATATCAGCATTTATCAATACTTGCAGCCTAATTACATTTGTGCAATCTAGAATTCATTGGTATAAAATGTGTATTATTAAAATCAAATATACTTATGGAATACAAATTTAGGCTCACTTACTGATTGCTCTGCATCTGAGTAAATATGTTCTAACATTTGCCTTTCTAAACTGAAGTACAAACTTAAAATATGGTTAGCCAACTAGCTAGGAATTTTTTTGCTTGGTATATTAATACACTTGGATATTTTGTTATGGCTTCATCTGTATAAGGCAGATGGAGTAATGAGATAATTTCATAAGCTCCCCTGTAGTTATAAGACACATAATTTGTGGATCTATATGCATATACATGGCACGTACACATATACATACCAGAAGGGAATAATGAAAATTCTTTCCTTTAATTAGAACAGGATTTAAATTGCAAGTACATATTTACAATATATAAAACCATCTGTTTTACTTTTATGAAGCTGAGTACAGACAGAACAAAATACTCACCACATTAATATGTAGTTAATCAACATGGCTTGAAACTGGAATTTCTGAACAGCTAAATTCTCTGCTTAAGTGAGAGTTTAATTTTGTTTTTAAAGAATTTAATTATGTGGTGATTCCAAAATGTAATATATAGAAACCTGTACTTTAAGAACTATTTGTAGGTGTTCATGATTATATCACATTATCTATACACTACAACCTTTTTAAAATATATTACTTTGGAACCACCAGACTTTCATAAGCAAATTGAAAGCCAGATTTTTATGATAGAGATAGCACGCCTATATATAAAGTTAGCATTGTCTTAGATTATTTGAACTAAATGGAATAAAGATGCAGACAGAAAAAAAAATCCAAGCTTTTATACAGCATATGTGTTCTCAGCTTAATACTAGAGAGAATTAGCCATGTTTGCAGTTTTCCTCTGCAAGGCACTGAAGCAGTACTTCCCCTTTCAAGTCAGGCACAGCCAAGTGACTTGTTTTGGCCAGCAAGATATCAGTGAAAGTGAAGTGTTTCGTTTTGGTGTGGATGCATTTGCTGGCAATGGAACACACTGTAGATCCCCCTTCCTCTTGTTGCAGAGACCTCTGTCAGCCCAGACAGTAAACTCTCGGTCAGCCTGCGTCCCTGCATGAGGATGATACGGAACACTATGAGCCCTTGTTTAGCTGGTAATTGACACCCAGTGCAAGAAACAAATGTTGCTGTTTGGTCCACTGAGATTTGGAGGTTATCTCTCTGCAGCACTGTCTACCCTATCCTGAGTACTAGAAATTCCCCTGAGAAATAAATGCTGTTATTTTGTATTACACATATTTTCATACTGGTGACTGCTAGTAGATACTCTACAGCTGTAGAATCTGTGTATTCAAATATTTGAAAGCAGGAACAAGCTCATATCTTATTGAGCATGTAGTTTTCCCTTACATTAGAAGGATAATGTCTTGTTATTCACAATCACATTTCTACCTTAAGTTACATTTCCAGCCAAATTTTATCTGGAGCTATCTGGATGATACAAGTCTTCCATCAAGAGTTGACTATGGATGCTTGTGGTTTATCAGAATACGTGTCAGAACCAGTTGACAATCAAGGCCACTATCTCCATTTTAAGAGAAAATCCAGAGTGAAAACCATCCGCACTAACTGATACTTGAGAAAAGACCATATATCTGTGGACAAGCACAGTGTTGAGATTTATGATACATAAAGGAGGTGGATTTTTTTTTTTTTTTTGCCAGGCAGAGTTAGACAAGTTAGACAGTGAGAGAGAGAGAGACAGAGAGAGAGTTATAGACAGTGAAAGAGAGACAGAAAGGTCTTCCTTCCGTTGGTTCACTCCCCTAATGGCCACTATAGCCGGCATGGTGCCGATCCAAAGCCAGGAACCGGGTACTTCCTCCTGGTCTCCCATGCAGGTGCAGGGACCCAAGTACTTGGGCCATCCACCTCTGCCCTCCTGGGCACAGCAGAGAGCTGGACTGGAAGAGGGGCAACCGGGAATAGTACTTGGTGCCCCAACCGGGACTAGAACCCGGGGTGCCGGCGCCGCAGGCGGAGGATTAGCCAAGTGAGCCATGGAGCCGGCCAAGGAGGTGAATTAATGTAGCTTTAAAACAGAGAGAATAATTCAGATGAGGAAATTTAATACATAGAACATATTTCAGTTAACATACAAATACCCTGAAAATAATTCTTGGAATAGGAACTAGACTCTTAGAACAGAGGTTTGCAACCAGAGGTTTGTGGATTAACTACATCAGTATCACTTTAGGGAAAGGTTGATTCTTTATCAAACAGGTTCCTGAACTACCTCCACTCTACTAAAGCAAGCCACAGAGGATTCTGTATTTTTAATAGGGCCGCCAGAGAATTATCTATACTTAGTGACAACTAACACAGCTAGCACACATTTGAAATGTTAATGCTCTTGACTTGTGGGTTATTCATTTCAAAATGTCCTTGGTAA
The DNA here is from genome assembly GCF_051225735.1 of Oryctolagus cuniculus. Lineage (NCBI taxonomy): Eukaryota > Metazoa > Chordata > Mammalia > Lagomorpha > Leporidae > Oryctolagus > Oryctolagus cuniculus. The sequence continues at coordinate 58,309,649 of NC_142869.1, read as the reverse complement.
AATAAATACTCTAATCAAACTTGGAAGATAAGGAGGGATAAGGTGAAGATTTGTGCTTTAAGTTACTTCAATATTTCATGTTAGCTGACTTTCACATATACATAGGAAACTAATTAAATACAAAGTAACACATATATACATGAATATTGTATTGCCAGCCATATCCATTGCTAAATTATACTAAAATATATATGGATACTTCTACTTTTAAGAGTTAGGAACATATTCCCACCAATATTTAAAAATCAATTTCCTTTTTTTAACTTTTATTTAATAAATATAAATTTCCAAAGTACAGCTTATGGATTACAATGGCTTTTTCCACCCAATAACTTCCCTCCCACCCGCAACCCTTCCATCTCCCATCCTCTCCCATTCCCTTCACATCAAGATTCATTTTCAATTATCTTTATATACATAAGATAAATTTAGTATATATGAAGTAAAGATTTCAACAGTTTGTACCCACACAGAACATAAAGCGTAAAATACTGTGTGAGTACTAGTTACAGCATTAATTCACATTGGACAACACATTAAGGATGGAGATCCTACATGAGGAGTAAGTGCACAGTGATTCCTGTTGTTGACTTAACAAATTGACACTCTTGTTTATGGCGTCAGTAATTTCCCTAGGCTCTTGTCATGAATTGCCAAGGCTATGGAAGCCTTTTGATTTCGCCGACTCCGATCTTATTTAGACAAGGTCATAGTCAAAGTGGAAGGTCTACAAAGAAAGGTATCTCCTTCTTTGATGGCCCGTTCTTTCCATTATTATCTCACTTGCAGAGATCTTTCATTTAGGTTTGGTGTTTTTGTTTTTGTTTGTTTGTTTGTTTGTTTTCCAGAGTGTCTTGGCTTTCCATGCCTAAAATACTCTCATGGGCTCTTCAGCCAGATCCGAATGCCTTAAGGGCTGATTCTGAGGCCAGAGTGCTGTTTAGGACATTTGCCATTCTATCAGTCTGCTGTGCATCCCGCTTACCATGTTGTATCATTCTCTCCTTTTTAATTCTATCATTTAGTATTAGCAGACACTAGTCTTATTCATGTGATCCCTTTGACTCTTAGACCCATCATTATGATCACTTCACCAAATAAGAGGTTTATTAAGTAAAATTAAAAAGACTAGTTTAGTCAGAATACAGACAATGGCTATAAACAATAATTGAATGGAAAAGTGATGATTTTGCCCATGTACAGTACATTTTAAACTAATCACAGATCATTAAAACTATAGCTTTTGTCTTCAGCCTTACCATCCTGAACATGCCCCATCCTATTTCATAGTAATTCAAAGTCTAACGAATGTGTAACAGTAAGAATACCTTATTACAATGTCCTTTTTGTATATTAGTTACTAAATTGCTTTGGGTGAAGTCTAGGAGAAACTAGCTTTATAAGTAATTTTGTTGTATTTTTAGTGATGTTGAATTCTCAACTTGATTTTAATTTAAATTTCCTTATTATACATTTCAAAGACAGCTTCACTGAGTTGAGACACTTATCTCAAATAAATAAATTGGCTATTATCAATAGGTCATGAAAAACAAGCTAGAGTTGCAGTTTGTGCCAATAAAGCTTCAGGGGGCTGTACTGACTTCTAGGACCAGATCCTAGATCAAGGGAGTAGGAGTAGGGTGGACGCTGAGTACCTGTTTCCTTGTGGTGAGCAGTGTTGCTGCTCTAGCCCATAATAGTTGGACATGTATTGGATACAACTCAACTGTCTCGTAGCCTCCTGACATTTTGCTCACAATCATTTGAACTTCCTAGCCATGTGTTTGGAGTGTACATGACTTGTCTTTTTGGACAAATACAATGATGTAAATCCTTCAATGGCTTCCTCATGGACATATGTTACAGTTCACAGAAGCCACAGATAGCCTGATCCCAACCTTCCTTTCCACGCTTATCTTCTTCAACTCAGTCACTCCTTCCAGGATCACCTAACCAATCACCTTTTCTTAAACCTGCTTGATATTTCCATGGCCCAAGTCCTTTGTTGATGCCCTTTTCTCTGCATATTTTGGAACACTTTACTAGACTTCCAGTTAAGCTCCTCTTTGAGTTTCTGTCTGACCCCACTAATCAGAGTTCATCTCCTCTCCATTGTGCTGTCTGGAGTTGGTTTTGTCATCCTTTTTCATCACCTTTTTCTCATCACCATTGTATTTTTTTCATCTGAGATCATCTCTGTGCTTCCACTTGTACTTTGCTCAGATTTGTATCATTGCCATTATTGCGCTGTTATTTTGCTGTTTTTCTACTACACTGTGTGTTTCATGGCAACAACAATATGGCGTCAATAGCTCTCATTTATTCAAAGTTTACCAAGTGCCAAGCATCATTCTAAGCACTTATAATGCATAAACCCATTTGATCCTCATAACAACACTAGAAGATTGGATTGTCATCATCCCAATGTTAAAGATGAGGAAAATGAGGGAGAGAGAAGTAAAATAATTTCCTCAATGTTTTTCTTCTTGTTACCAGAAGAAATAACACTCAAATTCAGGCAAGCTGACCCCTTATCCCCTGCTCTTAACCAATTTGCTACACGTTCTTGTTCTTTCATCTCTCTCCTGCTCCATCTCTCTTTCATTTACATCCAACCCTCTGCTGTTTCTCTTCTCATTGCCTACTATAACATGCAGCAGTGCCTGTTTCTTTGAATAAATTAATTAACATTGTTTGAACACGCAAGAGTACATCTTTGGGAAACGTAGGCATAGCTTCTTCCCAAGCAAGCTTTTTAAAGTTAAATAAATCCAAGTTGCACAGAATATAAACAGTTCTGTTTCCTTAATTTGAAACTGATGATAACCAGAATCCATTTGAAGCAAAATTTAAGTACTCTTTCAGAGTATGTTCTCTTAATTGTTTTTTTAAAGAAAGCAAACCTAAAATTACCATGTTAAAATATGTAATAAATAATGGCAATAAAGCCCTTCATTCTACACTTGAAGGGTTTTATTGAGCAACTTTATAATGTTAAACTGCTTTTAGAGATGACAAATTTATAAGCTTTCAGTTGACACATCAATGATTAATGTAAATGACTTTTTCAGTTTTAAATCGGTTTCTGGGTCAAAGGACTCAAGTGTCTAAGTTTACATGTGTACTAATGCATTTCTCTTAGTTTGAAACATCCTTTTTATGCATCAAATTACTGATGTCATTTTAATAAAGCATTTTTTAGTTTGATTTCCACATCCATAGAGTAATAGAGTGATTAAAATCTGCACGAGTTTGTATATCATGGACACACTTCAGTGTTTTTGAGAATAAAGCTCCCAGAACTCAAGAAAAGTAACAGGGAAAAGGTTACAGAAGGCATTTTCCCATGAGCTTCTATTCCCTGTATTCATAAACCTTCCTGTTTGAGGAAATTCAGATGGTCACACCACACCCAACATTACCCAGCAAAGAAGGAAAGGCTTATCCTAAGATTGCCAAGCAATGATATATTTATTTAGCTTTGTTTCTTGATGATGGTCCAATGATATTATACAGTTCAAGTCTGGAATTCCTAAATTCTATATAGCCCTCAAAATGGAACCCAGATACCATGAAGGAAATGCTAAAGAAGTTTCAGATATACCATTCCTCTTTCTCAGAAGTAGTGGCCGGTGAAGCCTCCACATTTAAAATGCACAGCCCGTGCTCCTCTCCTTTCCTGATTCCACCAACTGCAGACACTGACTTTGATTCTCTTTGTGAGCCCTTAAGATAGATTCTGCTTCTGAAGAAGACGTAGTGAATTACTACACACTTCCTAGTATACATTTGTTTGTTTGTGGTTAAGCTGAGATGTCATAATCTGATGTAGACAAATTGTTGTGTGTTATGTGTTTCAAAATATTAACTTCTTCTTCATGGACTTTTAAATTTGTATAATCCCATCCATCACTCACAGAGTGAGGCAATAGGATTTGGCAGGTGTCCCAGTTTTATCTAACTTGGTTTAGAAGCTAACTATAGTACACTTTGTGAAGTGCTGTGGGGGTGGCTGTGAGACCTCACCAGAACACTCTCTGAGCTGCAAGACCAAACATAGGGATAGAATGATCCCTTGTTTTTATAATTTGTCTCCAGATGAAGCAATTTCTTCTGCCTTAACTTTGATTGAACCATTAGACCCAGTTAGCACAGTACCCAATAGCCACAATGTGCTTTATAGAGACCCATGAAAATGTTCTAATCTTTAAAATATTAACACTAGGACATCTGCCATTCTATGAGTCTGCTGTGTATCTCGCTTCCCATGTTGGATCGTTCTCTCCCTTTTTTATTCTATCAGTTAGTATTTGTGGACACTAGTCTTGTTTCTGTGATCCCTTTGGCTCTTAGGCCTATCATTATGATCAATTGTGAACAGAATTGATCACTGGGACTAGTGAGATGGCATTGGTACATGCCACCTCGATGGGATTGAATTCGAATCCCCTGGTATGTTTCTGACTCCACCGTTTGAGGCAAGTCAGCTTGAGCATGTCCCGAATTGCACATCTCTTCCCTCTCTTATTCCCACTTTTATATTTAACAGCGATCACTTTTCAGTTCAGTTTCAACACTTAAGAATAACTGTGTATTGATTACAGTATTCAACCAAAAGTATTAAGTAGAACAAACAAAAAAATACTAAACGGGATAACATATTAAATTGTTCATCAACAGTCAGGGCAAGGGCTGATCAAGTCACTGTTTCTCATAGTGTTCATTTCACTTTAACAGAATTCCTTTTTGGTGCTCGGTTAGTTGTCACCAATTGGGGAGAATATATGATATTTGTCCCTTTGGGACTGGCTTACTTCACTCAGCATAATGTTTTCCAAATTCCTAACAGGGATCACTTTTCAGTTAAAATTTAAACACCTAAGAATAATTGTGTGTTAATTACAGAGTTCAACCAATAGTACTAGAACAAAAAAAAAATACTGAAATGGATAAAGTATTACATTGTACATCAACCGTCAGGACAAGAGCTGATCAAGTCACTGTTTCTCATAGTGTCCATTTCACTTCAACAAGTTTCCCCTTTGGTGCTCAGTTATTTGTCACCGATCAGGGAGAACATATGATATTTGTCCCCTTGGGACTGGCTTAATTCACTCAGCATGATGTTTTCCAGATTCCTCCATCTCGTTGCAAATGACCGAGTTTCATTGTTTTTGACTGCTGTATAGTATTCTATAGAGTACATGTCCCATAATTTCTTTATCCACTCTACTTTTGATGGGCATTTTGGTTGGTTCCAGGTCTTAGCTATTGTGCAGACTCATAGAATAGCAGATGTCCTAAACAGCACTCTGGCCTCAGAATCAGCCCTTAAGGCATGCAGATCCGGCTGAGAAGCCCATGAGAGTATTTCAGGCATGGAAAGCCAAGACATTCATGAAAAAAAAAAAAAAAAACCCTGAATGAAAGATCTCCGCAAGTGAGATCCCAGTGGAAAGAACAGGTCATCAAAGAAGGAGGTACCTTTCTCTGAAGGGAGGAGAGAACTTCCACTTTGACCTTGTCTAACAAAGATTGGAGTTGGTGAACTCAAAAGGCTTCCGTAGCCTTGGCAGCTCATGACAAGAGCCTAGGGTGATTACTGATGCCATAAACAAGAGTGTCAATTTGTTAAGTCAACAACAGGAGTCACTGTGCACTTACTCCTCATGTAGGATCTCTGTCCTTAATGTACTGTACATTGTGATTTAATGCTATAACTAGTACTCAAACAGTATTTTTCACTTTGTGTTTCTATGTGGGTGCAAACTGTTGAAATCTACTTAATATATGCTAAACTGATCTTCTGTATATAAAGAGAATTGAAAATGAATCTTGATGTGAATGGAAGGGGAGAGGGAGTGGGAAAGGGGAGGGTTGTGGGTGGGAGGGACGTTATGGGGGGGAAGCCATTGTAATCCATAAGCTGTACTTTGGAAATTTATATTCATTAAATAAAAGATAAAAAAATAAAAAGGAAAAAAAATGAACACTAGGACTGGCATTATGGCGCAGCAGGTAAAGTCACTGCCTGAACTGGCATCCCATATGAGCACTGGGTCAAGTCCCAGCTGATCTACTTTCAGTCTTGCTTCCTGCTAATGGTCTGGGAAGGCAGCAAAAGATGGTGCAAGTGTTTGTCCCCCGCACCAAAGTGGTAGGCCTAGAAGAAGATCCTGGCTCCCGATTTTGGCCTGGCCCAGGCCTGGCTGTTGCGGACGTCTGGGGAGTGAACCAGCTGATGGAAGATATCTCTCCTGTCTCTCCCTCTGTCTGTAACTCTGAGTTTCAAATAAATAAAGTAAAATATAAAAAAATGAACTCAGTGTTCCCCTGTGATCCACCTAAGAGACCCTAGTGAAGCTCTTAGCTCCTGGCTGTGTCCTGACTCAGCCCTGGCTATTGTAGTCAGTTGGGGAGTGACCAGCAGGTGAAAGACCTCTCTCTGTCTCTTCCTCTCTCTGTGTAACTCAGACTTCAAAATAAATAAATATTTTAAAAATATATGAACAAAAAGTGACTATGATAGCTATGCATAAACCACAATGAATCACACTTGAGTTTATTTTAATTTTTCCTCTGTAGTGGATGGAACCTGTGAATACAAAACTGCCCAGAGTCCAAGGAATTCATAACATAGCTGTGAGCTCAGTTGATCTGCTATGTAGACTCATGACAAACCAAAATATTTCTGTCAAGGCCTGTGTTGTGGCGTAGCAGGTGAAGTGTTCCCTGCAATGCCATAATCCTTATGGGCACCAGTTCGAGTCCTGGCTGCTCCACCTCCAATCCAGCTCCCTGCTAATGGCTTGGGAAAAGCAGTGGTTATGGCCTAAGTATTAGGCCCCTGCTATCCACGTGGAAGGCCTGGAAGAAGCTCCTGGCTCATGGCTTTGACTAGCCCAGTCACGGCTGTTGCAGCCATCTGGGGAGTAAATCAGTAGATGGAAGAGCTCTCTGTCTCTCCCTCTCTCTGTAACTCTGACTTTCAAGTAAATAAAAAGTAAATTTAAAAAATAAAGAAATATTACTGTCATTCCCAGAGGGAGAGAGTTCTCAATTTCTAAACAGGTTCTGGGTTGACAAGTTGAGTTTTTCTTCACTTCAACAAATCATATCTTCCCTGACCCTCAGTTTCTGTATCTGTCAATAGAAGCAATAGAGGCAATGGCTTAATTGTCTGACACTTTCCTAGGTACATGATGAGCATTGCATCATTGAGTCCTGCAACAACTTGGAAAATAGTTGAGCAAATGTGGCATGTGCTGCACATGCCATCACAGTGCCTACAGTGAAGGTCAGCGAGCTGACCTGATTACCCCCGAAAAGCCACAGTTAGTGTGAGGTAGAGGAAAAAGCTGAACCCATTTAATTTGAACACCTGTTGTCATTCCAAATGTCACTGTTCTGATCAATAGACAAAATGACTGATTTCCATACAATTAAGCATCATTTAAAGTATTCAACTGAAAAGGGTGACATTTGCTTTTGCTAACTTTTTTTATAAAGATTTATTTATGTACTTGAAAGAGTTACACAGAAAGAAGGAAAGGCGTGGTGGTGGGGAGGGGGGGTCTTCCATCTGCTGATTCACTCTCCAATTGGCTGCAATGGCTGGAGCTGTGCCAATCTGAAGCCAGGAGCCAGGAGCTTCTTCTGGTCTCCCATGCGGATGCAGGGGCCCAAGGACTTGGGCCATTGCATACTGCTTTCCCAGGCCATGGAAGAGAGCTGGATCAGAAGTGGAGCAGACAGGACTCGAACCGGCACCCATATGGATGCTGGCCCTGCAGGCTGCGGCTTTACCCACCATGCCACAGTACCACCCCTTTTGCGAACATTTTTACCCAAAGCAATTTTGATCCAAATATGAAAGCCCCATTTACATGAAACTGTTTGTTTCCTGTTTTGCTTAAACTCATGAGGAGCTAGAATAAACCTAAATATTTGGGTGATAAGGAAGAAAGACAAACCAATAAGCTTCCTTTTTTATACACACACACACACACACACACACATACACACACACCACTCACATATAGTCCAACTTCTATCTCTATGTATGTGTTTAGTCAGTAATCTTATGATGAAGTTGCCTGAAAATTATTAAATTTAAATTGTTCCAAAGACAGACTTATTCCTCAAAGAAAAACAGTTTAGCAGAGAACACAACTGCTTTAATAGCAAAATGTTCAAGAAACACATCAGACTTTTCATTACTGGAAGTCTTAATTGGGAAAAGGCAAGGAAGGCACTTGCAAAGAAAAGATTAAGCAGGCAAAATTCTCCTGGTCTATTGTGCTCCAGGAAGCCTCCTGGTTTCACTGAGTGTGAAATTCTTTGGTTGAGAGGACAGCAGTAGCTAGCTGTCCACCAAACAAAAAAGGACAGTTTCAACCACAGGTCAGAAGAAACCCCATAGAACAGATCCCTAGAACATCAGTGGTGAAAAGTCCTTTCTGGAACATATGTTCTTTCCCCATTTTATAAAACAACTGAGGCCAGGTTGGTAAGGTGACTTGAGTGGATTAATAACAGAATTGCCACTAGAATCCAGACCAGCTTGCTAATCTAGTACCTCATCCAAAAAACCATGAGAAGTCTTAGCAGGAAGAACACGTATTCACTCTGCAAGTCAAAAAGAACCAAAGACAGGACACAATTTAGACTTATTAATTACAGAGTGAAGTCCCTCAGGGTGTTGCATAGGACAAACATTTGCACTCTTATTAAGGAATACTGAAAACTACTGTGGCCTCAGCAGCAATGTAGAGAAAAAATAGAAGAAAATTTAGAGAAGCCATCTCACATCAAGATAGAAATAAGGGTCAAAAACAACAGGTAATCACATGAATAAACAGTGACCAACTTGCCCAGTTTGCACAGAATTTGACAGGATTCCTAGTTCAAAGAATTTACAGTACTAAGACTGAGACATTAGCAGGAAAACTGGAGCAAGATGCCTACTTTAAAGTTTCAGTTTGCATTTTTACTGTTCATCCTCTTGACAGCTTAGTTGTGGATATTTGATAAACATATGGTTACCAGTACATATAGCCCTGTATAAATGAGAGAAATCAAAACAAGATAGAAATCTGTACTTCAAAAACACTACATCCTAATGAGGGACATGAGAGAAAATAAACACAATAAATCAATGAAGTATGTAATGTTAGAAAATTCCAAGTGTTGTTGAGCAATAAAACAGAAGAGAAGGATTGCTCTGATTGTAACTTTGTGAAGAATGATCAGGGAAGATCTCACCAAGAAGGCAAAATTTTTAAAATGTTACTTAAGGAATACATGTAGACTTAAGGGAGGTAAAAGAGTAAATGACAAAGATATGTGGGAGAACAACACAGATATGTTCCCAGCAGAGGGAAAAACACACATGAAGACTCCTAAGGGGAGAGCAGGCTTTATGTATTTTAGGAAGAGTGAAAACCCAGTGAGCTTGGAGACAGAATAGGAAGAAATAAAACCGAAAAGGAAGTTTGAATTCTCTATTTAATGCAACACTAAGTAAGCGAAGAATTGGACTGCTTAGGACATTTAATTACCACAGCAACACTTACTACAGGCTGGTTTTATCAGGATCAATTAGAAATTAGTGCCTCTGCCTTCTAGAGTAAAATTTCCAGAAATTAGAAACTAACAAAGCAATAACATCACTAGAAAATTTTTTACTGAAAAACCAAAGATACAAGATCTGAGGCTTAGAGCTCTGATGAGTGTGTGTACTGATTATGTAATACACATATGTCTCATAAGCTTAGAGATAGAAGAAAGAGTACTTATATGTCTAAAAATAAATGTAGGCAACTCACTTTGTCAAGTGTCTCTCCTACATTATGTGAATAACAGTTTTATATCGGCTAATAATTCGCTTTAGATATTAGTAAGAGACAACTGATATTATTGAGCATACCACTTGTGTTTCAGAGATGTGTGAATTTCAACAGTCTTATATTTTCTAACAGGAAGCTAAGCTTAGGGAAAAACTTTCTGATGTTATAAGTAAAATGACTAAAAAGTTAACACATACATTCCAGAACTGAAGTGTAATCCAAAAGATATTTTACAAATATGTGCAGTATTAGGCACTATTTTGTACGTGACAGCAGTGGTGTGAAGAGCTAAAGCTGTTTAGAAATTGAGAGACAGGATCTAGTCCTCAATTGCTCCCCAATCTTGTGAATCTCCTTGTCCACCCCTGACAACACTCCCTTCCCACGTGAGCAGTTGTCATGACCTACTAATCAATCTTGCTCCACGCCTTTCCTCTTGGCCAGAGTTACCTCTCAAATTGGAAATAAAATCATGACATTCTCTTCCCTAAATTCTTCAGACACTCCCCTTCACCCTCAGAATTCATTCTAATTGTCCTATCATAGCAGAAAAATCATCCATAACTTGATGTGTCTGACTTTCCATGTGGAATCTATACCCATTTTCTCTTTTAGATGCCCTGCATAATGTTAACTTTTTCTAGCCACAACTAGTATTTTTTTGAACCCTCATCCCAATTCTCTCACCTCCCTCAGTTCTTGTTCAGACTTCAACTTCTCTATGAAGCTTTCCTTTACAGTGCCTCCCATCCCACTCCCTCCCTTGAGTCTCCAAAATAGATCCCTTGGAAAGGTGTTAGATTTGAACTGACACTTTGTGTCTTCCTTACCATGCTGAGTATTTCACATGATCATGAAGACATATGGTCCTTGATATATCACTAGCATTTAGAAACGCATCAGCCATCTAAGTAACACTTGCTGGAAAGGTGGATCAGTGCATTGTTGATAAATAATAAATGTGATCTTGGGGAACCCAACTTATTTAAACCACAGTTTCTCATCTATGAAGATATTTTGTCTCCTTTTATTCAGTTTAAGTATGAAATCTTATTTTCAGTAAATTTCTGCCACCAGCAATTTTATTAGGGGTGAATGGCTCTATTACATGGTCTGAAATGATAGACTCATATAGCATGTGTAAGTCCAGTAGGAATTTTCTTTTCAAATTCCAGAAATGATGCAATTTAAAATGTTATTTGCAATTATGGAATTTCAAAGCAAACTTAAATACTAAATAATTATAAATAATCTTTTGCATTAGCTTTCAGATTCTTTCATTAGTATCATTGGAAGACATTTGCCATACTAGATACTGTACAGAATATACAAAATAGTAAAAGTAGAAATCACAGCTGTTCAGGTAGAAGGTGAAATGAAGACATTCAGTCTTCACATTTGTTTTCTTCTCCTATCTTCCTCCTTTGGGGCTGCAATGTTGAATAGTCAATTCTGCTAAATGGAAACAAGAAAAAGAATTGGGATAGAAAAAAACTCACCTGTATAGCTACCAAACAGGCAATTGGCTTGTGAAATTCACATGTTAACAAGGGTCCAGAGACCCCCCTCATTTCTTCTCTACTATGAAATCCTCTCATTACTTGATTAATGCCACTACTAGGACCACTGGTTGCTAACCTCACCCTGTCTTTATACTACTGTGTCTGTATAAATGTTTGCATGAGTTGATAATGGAACAAACCAAGGCCTTCACCAGCTAGGCAGTCAATCAAATGCTGCTACAGGAACATACTCGGCTCCCCACCCAGGAGACAGAGGCTTGAGACATTGCCGCATGCCAGCAGAGAGTACCTCGTCACCGCATATCAGCAGGAATAGCTCTAAAGACAGATCATTATCCCTCTACCCGTCCTGGATTTTTGAGGCTAATGTAATCCCATACAACTCTTGCTTTATGAAAAACAAAAGGGGAGAATGTTAGTAAAATGGTACAGTCATATATATGGCACGATCTACACCCTGGACACCATCCTAGGCTCCAGCCCCTGCTGCCATGGCTGGAAGCCAGATGACTCCATGGCCCAAGCACTGGTGTCAGCCTCATCCCCATCTTAATGGGGTTTGCTGCTCCTACTTCCCTGCCTGCCCCTCAGCAAAGTTTTAATAGGACCTGTTCCTAAACACGTCGCTCTGTTTCTCTCCGTCTGCTGATCTCTCTCCCTCTCTCTTGCTCTCTCAATTCTCTGTCTTTGATCTCTCTCTCTCTCGATCTCTCTTACATTCTCCTTCTCCCTCTTTTCTTTCTTCACTCCTTCCTTCTGGTCTGTTGGGTTTCCCCCAATAAACCCTTTTCCTTAAAAAAAAAAAAAGAAACTCATGTGTTAAGTAAAGATAGAAAATAAATTTCTAACTTGTAATATATATATATATATTATAGAGAGAGAAGCAATGAAATATATTCAAAAATGAGTGAAATATGCAAGAGTATCACTTATAGATGGAAAAAAGAAATACCCAGTAATGATACAGTCCATGCATTTACAGATCGACAAGTTTGTCGTGAGTCAGTCAATGTATCATGGTCCCATTTGATCCTTTTACAATCTCCCTACGTGTACAGAGAAAAGGCATGGCTATTCCTTGGATGATGTGAAAACTGCAACAATATTAGCCATGCCCTGTCCCTAATTGTCTCCAAGAGAACAAAGACATGTTGGTCTCAGGCATTTTCCTTTTCTGAGCCTCCTCCAATGCAACTATGGTACCTCTAACCATCCCTCTTGGAAGGAAGGCTGATGAGGCAGAGAGAAGCAAGAAGTATAAAAATGCATGACACCAGATTCAGGTAGTGCAGTCCTTCTGCTCCTCCTATGCCCTAACCCAGGAAGGTTAACCTGCCCCCAATTCTTCCCATTCACTTATCAGTGTGTAGCTTCACTTGCTACAATAAATATACATGATTCAAGCACCTTATTTGGGATCTGTGAGTCTTTCTGTGCTTTCCTTTCTGAGAATGTCTCCTGGTTAATATGCCTGGAAACTATCAAGGCCTCAGTGTAATTTTCTCACATGACAGGAGCCCCAGAGACTATTTCTGTTTTCAAAAAAAAAAATTGTTAATGATGCAATCTCACAAATCAATAATATAAGCCTTACCTAAAACTTAAATGTTATATGATTTAATCTAAAATAGCTTTTATAGCATTGCCAGACTATATAAAAACCCATTGTTTGCGTTTTCTTGTTTTAAAAGAAATAATGTTTCTCTGAGTTATTTTCTAGCAAATTTACCTCTTACAAGGAGGGGCTAATACATAGTTCTTACAACAGCTTGGTATGAAAATACACCCAATTTTTCTCTCTGGTTTCAATGACGCCTCACTGATTTATGGGCTTTAATATCCTTTTAAGGTCATAAAAATAAATATTTCAATTTTTACTCTTCCTCATGAATTTTTTTTATATTAAAAAAAATCCCTGAGTGGGGATTTGATATAGCAGTAAAGACGCCACTTGAGATACTTGCATTCCATGTGGAGTGCCTGGGCTTTAGTCCCACCTCTACTATGGATTCAAGATTCCTGCTAATCTACGTTCTTGGAGGCAGCAGGTGGTGGGCCAAGTACTTGGGTATGTTCTACTCATGTGGGAGGGACACCTGGATTGAATTCCTGGCTCTTGGCTCCCGTCTTTGACCTGGCTCAACATAGGCGGTAGAAGAGTGAACCAGCAAGTGTGATATCTCTTGCTCTCTCAACTCTCTCTTTTCTCACTCTTAAATAAGTAAAACAGTTTTTTAAATTCATGGATTCCTTTTCTAATGCAGATTGTATTTTTACAGGACTTTGTATTGGCTTGGCCCATATGAAACTGACAGCATTTTAGTGTAAAACAGCCAATTATTGGCATTTTTGTACAATTCAAATGAATGGATCTGCAACTCTAACCATTATCTGGAGTAGGCTTCCAGACAAATTCTTAACTACTGGTTTTTTTCAGCACAATTGAGGGCTTCTACTGGCTCTCAGGACAATACCTTCCACTGATGGAGAATTTTAACTTTTTGGAGGTTCTTCCTAATTTTGAGTAAAAACCTGTATCACTATAACTTTAGTTCATGTAGAGAGTGTTTTTATTATTTATCATGTATTTATCATTTGGAGAGTGAAGCAGGATATTCAGTAGTTCAGCAGGGATAGCCGCTGTAGACTAAGATGATGCCAAGCAAATATGTGGGTACGATTATCCTTCTTTAAGGTCACAAAGCATCATTGTCACAATCTCATCTTAAACCATGGCAGGATTTATTACTAAGACAAGATAACTGTAAATCTGACAAAACACTGCAAACAACTCCTTTTGGAAAGTTAACCTTTAAAACAATTGATCTACTACAACTGTTTTCTCCTGTCTTCATGAAATTAAAAACAACTCCATTTCTTGATCATTTTTTTACTTGTATGATTTTGAATCATATACATTTAACTCAGTATGAATGTATTTAATATGTACTACAAAGCAAGGATAAATTGAATTAAACCATCTTCTTAATCACAAATGGACAAATTATAAAACTAATGGTAATGCATACACCTAGGTTAATTCTCAGTTTCAAATCATTGACTCCCCAAGTTTCCCTTTTTCTACTCACCCTATATCTTTCTTATTTCTTCCCTGTCCTTTCAGCAGTGTCTTGGGATTAATATTGTTTCAGCTTGCCTTTGCTTCTCATCATTGGAAATGTGCTGGCTCACCCCAGAATTATTTTAATTGGATACATGATTAAAAAAATTCTCTTGTTAGCAGATTGGCTTAAAAATCTGTCTGTTATTTTCTATTGTTCCCTATATAATTGAAATCAAACTACTAGGTGACAAAAGTACACAGAATTTATTACAAGACACTGTACCTATCCAAGACTCGATAAATCAGTGATGTTCACCTCTATTTGCCATGCCCTTTCTAGGTGTACTGCCAAAACCTGAAAGTTATAGAAGTTTCTGCAGCATGCAGGAATTTGCCTCCTGAGTATGAAGAGAGCTCATCTGGCAGTAAACAATTATATTCAGTGACATACTGTGGAAAGATGCTGACGTGAATTGTGAGAAGTTGTGATTATTTCATAGAAACAGATACTGTGCAAATTTCCTCCAAGAGAATAATGTGGAAATTTAAGTATTCTTTCTGTGTTCAGTGTTGTTTTGATTTTTAAATCTCTTTAAGACTGACTCCAAAAGTTAAAGCATCACTTTGCTTCAAACAAGAAAATGTTGAAATTCATTGTAGTAAGTGTTTATTTATATATTGATATATTGGGACAAGTAACAATATGAGAAAAAAGTAGAATGAGAGTAGAGTGAGGTGCAGGGTCTTTTCTGATAGAGCCAAATCTAAAATCAAACTAATCTATCACATAATGCTAAACTAACTATCTGTATACAATTAATCTTATCCATCTACCCCTAGTAATTTAAACACACATGGTTCTTTAATTTTAAAAATTAATTATTAATGATTGTTAAAGTATTATGCTTATATTGAGGAATACAGAGAATAAGAAATTGGAAGCTCATCTCACTTTAAGGACATTTTAAGCATGAGAAGGCAGTCTGTTTATGTAAAACTTTATTTTGGGACATTATCATTCCTCTTAATAGAATATCATTTCCTCAGACTCCAAGGGTTACTATGGTATCCTGCTTATATTTGCTTCTGGTAATGTTCTCTTGTCCATTAGTGTTCAGTTGTGAAATGTTTTGACTGGAAGACTTGGCAGTCATGGCTCATGTGGAATGAAGGAGAGCAGGTCCTTGAGCAATCCGAGTGGTACAGAAATAAACAGAGTGAAGCATCATTGTCACAAACTCATCTTAAACCATGGCAGGATTTATTACTAAGACAAGATAACTGTAAATCTGACAAAACACTGCAAACAACAAAAGCAAGTTTCAAGTACTTATTGGCCATCTTTCTTTGAGTTACTGTTGGACACCTTGGCAAAAAATGGTGCTTCTTTTGGTCAAAATTATCTATTGGTTTATAATATTTATAACTTAGAAAAATGTTTGTTTTGTTGATTCTTTTGATTTGGAAATCACATAGAAAAGATTAAAAATGTGTATACCAACTGCATATAAGTTTTAAGGTCCTTTAAGGCAAAAGATATCTCTTACTGATTTGTTTTTAATCCTTGTAACTGTTTATTTCTCTTATGAGTAGAATCAGTTGTAAAGTGATTTGATTCTTTGTTAATAAGAGTATGATATGAACATAATGCAACATAATTAGCAAATTTGTTCATTACGGTTCCTGTAATCCTTTTATCTTGCTGTATCAGCTAAGCAAAACTAAAGAATTTCCCTGAATGCTAGATACTTGACTTCTTGAGACACGGACACTGTCAAAGCTAATTCAGGTGTGAACCTGCATGTGGTGCAGACAGTAGGGTTATAGGGTTAGCTTAGGGTAGGGTTTAAGTTTAGTTAGGTTAATTTTTTTAAAAAAAACCATTATATTTTTAAGCTTTAAATAATTTCTAAGTAATTTAATATATTGAAATAAAATGTTATTTAAATTAGGAACACTCCCATCACTCACCTTCCAGCAAAAGAGCAAACATTGTATTTGGTTATGTCCACTAAGTCTTTTAAAATCTATAATTCCCCTACATACTCATTTTTATTCATGCAATTCATTTATAGCAGAAACCATATCATTTTTCATATAGAATATCTGAGTTTGGCTGGTTTTGTCTTTGATAAAGTTTTTATTTTTAAATGATCTATGTATTTGAAAGGTGGAGTTACAGAGAGAGAGCTGGTTCACCCCTGAGATGACCGCATTGTTTGGGGCTGAGCCAGGTCAAAACAAGGTGCTAGGAGTTTTTTCCTGGTCTTCCATTTGGGTGCACGGGCCCAAGCATTTGGGCCATATTTTGCTGCTTTCCCATGCACATTAGCAGGCAGTTGGATGGGAAGTAGAGCAGCTGTGACTAGAACCTGTACCCATATGGGATGTGGGCGTTGCAGGTGGCAGCTGTACCTGCTATGCCACAGTGCCAGCCCCAGTAAAGTTCGTGTCACCTCTTTTTTATAGAAGATTTTACTGGGGCTACGATGGATAAAATGATCCATCTGTGCTCATGCAAATAAATTAAAAATGTAGGGCTGAAGGTCAGAGTCCCTGCTGTCCAGTCCAGAGCTTTATACAGCAGGATGAAAAGGAACAATAAGAGTCAAAGGGATCACACAAACAAGACTAGTGTCTGCTAATACTAACTGATAGAATAAAAAAGGGAGAGAATGATCCAACATGGGAAGTGGGATACACAGCAGACTCATAGAATGGCAGATGTCCTAAATAGCACTCTGGCCTCAGAATCAGCCCTTAAGGCATTCAGATCTGGCTGAAAAGCTCATGAGAGTATTTTAGGCATGGAAAGCCAAGACACTCTGGAAAAAAAAAAAACACCTAAATGAAAGATCTCTGTGAGTGAGATCCCAGTGGAAAGAATGGGGCCATCAAAGAAGGAGGTACGTTTCTCTGAAGGGAGGAGAGAACTTCCACTTTGACTATGACCCTGTCTGAATAAGATCGAAGTCAGCGAACTCAAAAGGCTTCCATAGCCTTGGCAACTCGTGACTAGAGCCTAGGGAGATTACTGACGCTATAAACAAAAGTGTCAAATGGTTAAGTCAACAACAGGAGTCACTGTGTACTTACTCCTCATATGGGATCTGTCCTTAGTGTGTTGTCCAATGTGAAGTAATGCTATAACTAGTACTGAAACAGTATTTTTCACTTTGTGTTTCTGTGTGGGTGCAAACTGATGAAATCTTTACTTAATATATGCTGAATCGATCTTCTGTATAAAAAGGTAATTGAAAATGAATCTTGATGTGAATGGAATGGGAGAGGGAGCGGGAGATAGGAAGGGTGCGAGTGGGAGGGAAATTATGGGGGAGGGAAGCTATTGTAATCCATAAACTGTACTTTGGAAATTTATATTTACTAAATAAAAGTTAAAAAAAAGAAAAGGAATAATAAGACATCTGAAGCTTAACCACTAGGTTTGGGATCCAATTTTTCTCTTCTGACTAAGTGACCTTGGGAATATTACCTAAATTCTCTGAAACTCATTGACTTTTGAAAAATGAGAATAATATCACTTGCTTTACAGAGTAGAAGGTGATTAAATGACAAAATATGTGAAACCCCCTCTGTCAGAATGGCCATTCATTAAACAATAACTGCTTTTACACTATCATTCCAACCTTTACTATTTATTTATCCCTTTGTAAAAGAGCATGCAGGTTTTGGTTCTTCAACTGTCCTAGTAGTAGGGAATTAGACTTGGATAATGAACTGTTGAAATAATCACTATAGATCAATATTTCCTTATTAATTTTCTGTCTAGATGACTGTCCAATGTCAAAAGTGGGGTATTTAAGACTCCAATTATTATTGTCAGTGTACTCTTCCTTCAGATATATTAGTATTTGCTTTATAGATTTAACTACTCCCATATGGGGTGCACATGTATTTATAATTACTTGATTAATTATTATGAATCACAATACTTATATATACTTATATTTCTGAAAGAACATATTTCTGACATTTAATATTAAAAATATACTTATGAGATGATAGATATGCCAATTAGTCTGGTTAAATCTTTTTTTAAGATTTATTTTATGTATTTGAAAAGCAGAGTTAGAGAGAGAAAGGGAGAGAGAGAGAGAGAGGTATTTCAACTGCTGGTTCACTCCCCAAATGGCTGCAATGGCCAGAGCTTGGCCAGGCTGAAGCTAGGAGCTTCTTTAGGGTTTCTCACATGAGTGCAGAAACACAAAGACTTGGGCCATCCTCTTCTGCTTTCCCAGGAGAATTAGCAGGGAGCTGGATTGGAAGTGGAGTAGCCAGGACTAGAACCGGCACCCATATGCGATGCTGGTGCTGCATGCAGCTGAACCTGCTACAACACAATGCCATCCCCTGGTTGAATCTTTCTATAATGTCATACAGATAAAAATACTACATTGTACACTACAGATTCATACAATTTTGTCAATTAAAAATGTTTTTAAGTCACTAGTTATTTTTAAGTATTAAATCAAGTAATAATCATTGTCCATCACTTTTGATTAATTCCCTACCTCTCTTTGCCAGCTTTGACCCATCTCAGCAAGCCTGATTTAGTAGGGCAGTTAACATTCCTCTTCACATTCACATTCTGTCTGTCTCTACCCTAACTACATCTCCCAAGGCATCTAGTAACACTGCCTAACTCAGTGACTCTATCTTCACCTTCCATAAGCCAGCTTAGTGTACGTCTTTATTTTTTATTAATGTAAAGAAAACCGGTTTCATGTAGTTCACAGATACAATTCTAAGAATATGATACATTCTCCCCTCCCTCCCTAAGCTAATCTTCCTGATACTCTATTTTTATATAATAGCTTCTTATCAGAGGTATTTGCTAAATATTTCATTGAATTATAATCTATTTCATCTTGGGTAACATAGAATTAATTTCAGCTTATTGAAAATAGAAGTGATTGCATAAAAGTCAGCTCCAGTTAAAAATGTAAGTAACATGGTTTCCTTCCTGCTTAACAAAGAAATTACTGGAAATGGCAGGGAGATAATTCATGATAACTGCATCTTCACCAAAATTAACTAAAGTGAATTTCACGGCTCTAGCGTGCTATGAAAATGAAAGATGCAGAACATCTGATGAAGAAGTGGCCAGCAGTGATAAATCCTGTAGCATGGTCAAGGAAGATTGAGAAGAAAATGTGACTTAGAAAACAAACATTAGCCATCAAATAATGCCTCAGGCCTTGGAGCAGTACCATTTGGTAAGGGCTAAAGTTAACTGCAGTGGCATGAAGAATAAACTGGCAATGTGGAATTAGAAGCAATGAATCGAAAGTCAATTTGGTCACAAATGAAAGATTAGAGAAGGACTCATTGCTTGAAATGAAAATAAGTGTGAAGAAAGCCATGGAAACATATTTCAATTTTTCCTTTGGAATAAGAAAAGAGAAGGAAAAGATAGCTGATCAACTTTGAAATGGATATGAATGAAATTAATAAGGCCCATGCATCACGCACACTGATGGTTTCTTGAATGCACAATAACAGACAGTTTATTGAGTTTTAGGGTGAGTGTTTTAGAAAGTCATAAAGATTTCAAGCAGCAGGTAAGAGAATGTGAAAGAGACTGAGTAGGAATTCAGAAGCTCTGAGTATGGTTGGCAACTGTATTGACTGACAACAAAAGGCCATGGTTATTGAACACCACTCAGGCAGGGAGTAAGTGGGAAGAAAGTGGATGATTGAGCTGACAGCAAAATAAGCCCGACCTAAAGAATATGAAAGACTGATTCGACTGGCGAGACAAACTGGGGATCAAATGAGCTCCAGTCAGGTTGGGAAGAGAAAGTAACCCAAGGGCTATTGACAAACTGGGCAGCTGGAACTACGATCAGCTCATGGACACTATGGGAGGATACAAAGACGAATGTGGTCAGAAACGGGATTCTTTGTTCAAGAGTGCAAAGTCAGCACGACGTGCATGTACTGTAGAAACAGAAGAAATGACTGGATCAGAGGTGATGAAGGGACTGTTAGATGCACTATCATTGAGGAGACTGAAGTTACAGTTTTTCAGGAGCCTTTGGGCCATCCAACAAAGAAGCAGAAAAGAAAGAAAAAACGATGAAGAGAGGCTCTATAATGATCACAAGAGACAGAGAAAGCCAGAGGGAGAATGACTCAAAGGGGATGAGGTACAAGAGCATAATTTTTCTAGAGTTACAGGGTAGACAGAAAGTCTTTTCCTATCCAAACAGCAGCTGGGTGGAATCACAACATCACTTGATTCTAAAAACCATTGAAAAATGTTAGAACAACAGTTCCAAAAAAAGATTATGGAAAAAGTAGTTATAAAATATGCATTATAAACATTTTTAAATATAGATTTCTTCCATATTATTCTTTTAATACCTACAGGCATCAGACCCCAGTTAAGATCAAGGCCCTGCCAAATTTATTTTGTTAAGAAAAAAATCCAGGAGAAATGTCTCCAAGCAATATTTTATTTGAAATGTTATATTTAGAAATGAGAATCAGGTTTCCTGAAATTAAAACTTCTTTTGATAAAAATTTATTATGAACACTGCTGCAGGAGTTGAGCAAAAAAGAGCTGATTTCTCAGAGATAAGTGACAATAACTTCAGATAAGAGTACAAGGAACTGTCCCTGCAGGGTCTCAGTAGGTGGGAAGAGGAATGGAAACATTTACACTTTCCCCCAATAGATAAAACTGTGGTTTTCAGCTACAGCATTTGCATATTAGAGATTTCAAAGGTCAAAGATGTTCATTAGGATAACAGTGACCTTCTGCAAAGGGGATAGCAAAAACTATTTAGATGTCTCTGACACTTTCATTGACACTATTACAAATCATGTGTTATTTTATATTAGGAATGTTCAAATGACCCACAACATGAGATAATTTTAAAGTATCCATATTACTGTTAATTGGCACCATTCTTTTCAAATGTCCATGTCTAAACTTGACTAAAAAAGTAAGAATTTTTTTAGGATGTAGTAAAACCATGTGTTCTACTTTTAATTATGTAACTTATACAACCCATCTGTTGCCTAACTGCTGTGGGAAAGGTGTTGTGTTTGGCATTATAGAGGGAAGAAGGTATTGATAAAAAATAAATAAAAAACCAGAGAATTCATCTCAGAGCTTAGTTAAAATATTACACATATGAAATAAATTGAATAAATTTTGAGAAATCAGATAATAGTGTTCATTTTTTTTCAGAAACTCTAAGCATGAATATTCTTAAATAAACCAAGAAAAAAAGCATTTTTTAAGAAAAACTTTGGACAGGTTATAGACCAGGATGTGAAGATAGTGAGAACAATGAATTAAACAGATATTGTTGTTAAATCCCAATATCATAGCCCCCCCCAAAAAAAAATATTACACAACCTTCAGAACTAGTGAGGAATCTAGAGTCAGGTGGGATGGGGCCTGGGGAAGCATCCTCCACTCCAGCTGTGGGTCTGCAGAATGGGAAGGTCTGCCGTCCAGGGACAGGTCATGCCCTGATTTCAGCTTCAACTTCAGGGAACCACCAAGAGGGTCAATGCAGAATGAAGGGAAACTCAGGAACTGGCTGAATGCTCAGACGGAAGCACTCCAGTGGTTATGACCCGGGGAGTGTTCCCACAAGGAAAAGCTCATGCACCAGGTTGACCCATAGACAAGGATCCATTTACAGGGTACGCAACCGATTACAATGAGGCCAAATGGAAAACAGAGATGTCAGAAGGGTAAGACTGAAGAAGACGAGTGTACAGGACAGGAATGAGGAGGAAGACAAAAACTCAAGCCCCATTGACTGGGGTAGCATGAGGTTGGCAAGAAGGATTCACTGAGGTTGGCATTTTCACTTCCTCACAAAATGTTGTTGCTTACTTGCAGTCAGTGAAAGAAAAAGACGCCACAGGAACCTCACAGACTTGGGGGATTGGTGCCAAACCCTGCATTATACTGGTGGTAATGGAAGGGAAACAAATTCTTACCCAACCTGTCCTTTTGCCCATCGTTCTAATGAGAAGCCTAGATTTTGTGTGATGCTGCCAAGAGAACAATTGTTCAACTTTCATAAAAAGCCAGAAAGCAAAGCCAAGTAGCAAAGAATTGACAAGGAAAGGAGGGAAGAAGGGGGCAAAGAAATCAACAGCGTGAATGACCTCTTCCAAAGCAATGGGAACCTAAACCACACTCCTTATGTTTGAGAATTTGGACAAATTTAATCATTAGGTAATCTTCTGGTCATGATGAACTTATAAACACTAATTGAAAGTTCAGCAATAGCTTAGTAAACATTTAAGATGGTCATCCAGAATAAGGATAGTTCACATATTTCTCTTAAACTGAAAAAAAATTTCTCATAGAAAAGTTACAGACCCTCAGAAATACGTCGTTAACACCTCAACTGATAAACAGAGAAAGGAATGAAGAAAGAGAAAGCATATTATTTGATGAGTAGCAAAGATGGAAATGGGGTAGTTTTTTTTTCCATATTTGAGCTTGTTTGAAGGCTGTGAAAAAAGAAATTAAGCCATGTAGAGATAAAAACAAACATTTGGCATACTGGTTAAGATGTCTGCATTCCATACTAGATTGCCTGGATTCAAGGCCCAGCTCTACTGCTACCCCTTCCTGCTAATGCATGCCCTGGAAGGCAGCAAGTGATGATTCAAGTCATTTCATCCCTGCCAAGCCTGTACAATCAGTCTGGGTTTCAGCCTCTTGGCTTTAGCCCAGCGCTACCTGTTGCAGAGCATTGGGGAACAAACCAACTGCTGAAAGATCATTTTCTTGATCTCTCTCTCACACACACTCTCTCTCTCTCTCCCCCTCAATAAATAAATTTTTTAAAAAGAAAGTTTCATGATTAGTTGGGAGAAATATAAAAAGGAAATATTACGAATATCTCAAGACTACATTCAATTACCAAATCCTGTGCAACCTTTGTGAAAGGACTAAATAGCATGTGGTAAATAGAAGATGACAAAAAGTAACACATGTAAATGGATCTTTCACCATCACCATTTCAGCAACAAATATTTACTGTGCTTTTTGTGAGTGGTAGAGAAGATATACTAGATAATGTATTGGTGTTCAAAGGATCTTAAATTTATTTAGATAGACCAATGTACATATAAGATTCATGAACATTTCATTATAGCATATAATTCTTATTTTATGTGTGATGTTTAAAATTTATATGTACATTTATTCATTCATCAAATTAAATTATAAAACTCTCAAAGATTGATATCTAAACTGTATGATTAATATTACCATAAACATGTGGGTATGCACATGGGAAAAGTAAACTTTACTGTTAACTCACAGAATACACAAAAATTAATTCAGGATGAACCAAAGATAAATAAATAAATAAAATTATAGGAAAATGCCTTTGTGGCCTCAGTTTAAGCAAATTTTTTCCAAAATACAAAAACCCTAATTCTAAAAAAATGATAAAAATATCAAAATTGAACTTCTGCTCTTCAAATGAGACCATTAGAAATACCATTAAGCAATGAAAAGGGAAGGCACAGCCTAAAAGAAAATATTCATCAGACATAATATATTTAATAAAAGTATTCCATGAAATACATGAATTCCTACAAATCCACAATAAACCAAAACCAATATAGTAAAATAGACAAAATACTTCACAAAAGACATACAAATGGTCAAAAATCACACACAAAGGTTTTTAATATCATGATGCTCAGGAAAATCAAAATTAAACCTAATGTGCTATCACTTTGAACCCACTAAAATAAAACTAATTTTTAGAAACTGATACTGTCAAGTGTTAACAAGAAAACGAAGCAAACAGAACTCTGCTACTTGGATGATGGAAGTAAAAAATGTTTTACCATCTGTGAAATTAATTTGACTATTTTTTGTGGAAATTAAATAACATAAACCTTTTCTGACCCAGTAACTATACTTCTTGGTAGTTACCCAAGAGAAATAAAAGCATGTCAACAAGAAGATGCACAAAACTGTTCACAGTGGCTTTGTTCATGGTACCTCCCAATAAGAAATAGTACACATGTTCATGATTCAGAAATCGGAGAACAGATTGTGATCTGTTCACACAATGAAATGCATGGCCTGGAAACTAATAGGGAAAATCAAGTACTGACACATAAGACAACATGAATTAGTCTCAGAACTACTCTGTTGAGCTAAAGAAGACAGACACAAGAGTGTGCACGCTCAATGGTGCCACTTATGTGAAGTTCTAGGACAGGGAAAGCTAAGATAAGGTAATAGAACAGATTGTCAATGTAGACTGGGTCATAACGAAACTTTTTGGAGAAATTAAAATGTTCAATATTTTAATAGGCGTTATGGTTACATATTGTGTCAACAACTATCAAACTTCATTGAGTTAAATACTTCAGAGCTATGCTTTGCTATATTTAAATTATATCTCATTTAAGAAGAAAAAGATCTGAATTCGAACGAAGTGGCTTCTAGTAGTCCCTTATTATTCTCCATTTTTGTCAACTGTAAGAATTTCCAAGCAGTAACCACAAAGAAACTAATTATTGAAGAAATTTTGTAAGTTAAACTTGGAGCTTATTTGCATGTTATTGAGTTAAAATGAAGTATTTTATAACCCTTTAAAATGTTGAATTTGCAACTAATGAACTCTCCAAATAAAATGCTATTATGTGTGACTGAAACATCATGTACTGTATTTTTGAAAGAACCTCAATCTTCAAAACTTCTGACCAGAACTACATTACTAGGAAAATCCTGTGTGTGTCTTTGCATATGTTATCATCTTAACTCTTTCTAAATATACACATATATATTTAGAAAACATATATATATATATATATAAAATATGTTTTGGGATTTTTATAGGTTACCCTTATTTTAGCATAGTTTTATCTGAATCAAAATTATACAGTCCAAATAGAAACACAGCATTTGCATAAGTGTTGAATGTATCAAATACAGGCAACCAGCACAGGTAGAGCTTCATTTCTGACAAACCTTTTTGAAATTTTCATGACTATTATGTTATGCTATTGGAAAATAAAAATAGGAAAGAAACAGCTTTGCTTAAATTCAACTGATATCTACTTGCAGAATTCAAAATAATTTGTTATTTTTGACTAGTATAAAAATGATTTAAAATATTTGAAACCAGGCCAAGTGTTTGGGTAGCAGTTAAGACACATGTTGGGACACCACATCCCATACCCAGGGATCTGAGTTTGAGTACTTGCTCTGCTCGTGATTCCAGCTTATTGCTAATGTGCACTCCAGGGGGCAGAAATGTGATGGCTCAAGTAGTTGAGTCCCTGTCACTCACATGCAAGATCTGGACTGTGCTCCCAGGCCTTGACTTTGGTCTGGACCAGCCCTGGCTATTGTAGGCATTTGAGAATTTGGGGGAGTGAACCAGCTAAAGAAGTTTCAGTCTCAGTCTCTCTCTCTCCCTCCCTTCCTCCCTCCTTCCTCCCTCCTTCTTAAGTAAAATATTAAAATAAACACATTTAAAATTTTTTAAACCTATTTAATACTTGAGATAAATCTTACATGCTCTACCACATCAATCTGTCTTATCTTCCACTTAACTAAGTGAAACATAGTGAATCTTAACTCCTGCAAAAAAAAAAAAATCTATCCTAATATACTTAAATCTATGTTTTAAGCAAAATGACTTCACATGATGGAATAAGGACATAATTACAACTTTTCAAAAACGGATTTAGGACAGCAATCACAAATGTCCAAAATTGTTAAAAGCCAAATATTAGAATCAATTCCTTCTCACTTTCTCTTCCATCCTGGCACAAATTACAGATGTTTTTTCCAAGTAAAACTGTATGAATATAAAGCTACTGAGAAAGATCATGAGAGCACATGGCCTTGCTGACCTGAGCGCCACAGATCCTTTTCTTCAAACACAGAAACTACAGAATCCCAGCTGTTCACATGTCTGATAGAAATAAAAGCTAGGATGAGTTCCATCTGGCTGAATTTTAACAGCACAAATAGGAATAAGGCAGCCCTCACAGGCAAGGAGTTTGCAAAAATGATCCTGCAAATGGAGGAAATTAAAATGCATCATTCTGGAAAGATGAAGTAGGAGGGGATGTACAGGAATATAAAATACGGGTTTAAGGATCAGGTGTTAACAGGATTTTCTTTACTTCTTCAAGATTCCAATCAAAGTATAGTCATGAATTTATGAAATACCTGTTTCCAAAAGTGTGAACTTGCCATGATCATCTTGCTTGATCTGAAGAAAAAGGAATGGATTCTGTGAAGAGAGAAAGATCTTT
This sequence comes from Oryctolagus cuniculus, assembly GCF_051225735.1. Taxonomy (NCBI): domain Eukaryota; kingdom Metazoa; phylum Chordata; class Mammalia; order Lagomorpha; family Leporidae; genus Oryctolagus; species Oryctolagus cuniculus. Next base: position 58,282,917 of record NC_142869.1, on the reverse strand, counting down.
CCCATTGTTTTATTTATCCTTGGTGACCCAGAGACTTGAGTGAGGTTCTGATGCACTGTTGTTATCACACAATTCTCAGTAGGGCAGACAACATTTACCAAATTCTGAATTTTCTTTTTGCTTGCTTTATTCCCTCCTTCATACTCTTCACTATAGTCCCTTGCTCTGTCATGCTTCTCTTTTTTAAAGATTTATTTATTTATTTATTTGAAAGTCAGAGTTATTTAGAGAGAGGAAGATACAGACTGACATATCTTCCATCTGCTGGTTCACCCCCAAAATGGCTGCAATAGCCAATGCAGGGTCAAAGCCAAAAAATACCAAGGATGCAACAGTGTGGTAGCAGTGAAAAATCACACACAAATTTGGTGCAGGGAGGCTCACTGAAGATTGCCAGTCAAGACCACCAGGAAAGACAAGTAGCCAGGGGCAGAGTTTTATGGTTGCAGATGAGCAATATGCACAGTATTATTTGCATTACAAATACTATGTATTACATTGAAAATAATTTTGAAAAAAATGAAATACACAGCTGTAGTGAGCAAACTTCTTAGAATGTTACCCAGTGATCCTTATCCTTTCTTTTGAGTATGATGATGAACATATTTATTTTGCTGAGAATATATTACATTTTGTTATTCAGTTAACATTAAAATAGGGAATAATCTAGCTCTCCAAATCTAATCACAACTCTCCTTTAAAAACAGAGTTTTCCTTGAATGGGGGCATAAGAGGAAAGAAGAAGAGAAAGATTCAAAGCAGGAAGAAGATTCAAGGCTCAGTCGAAGATAGAGCAGCCACATTCAAGGACCAAGAACAGCTCCACAAAGCTGAAGTGTGGCCACTGGCTAGCAACCAGAAAAGAAATGCTACTATTAAGTGAATTAAGCCAGTCCCAAGGGGACAAATATCATATGTTCTCCCTGATCAGAGACAACTAACTGAGCACCAAAGGGGAAACCTGTTGAAGTGAAATGGACACTATGAGAAACAGTGACTTGATCAGCTCTTGTCCTGACTGTTGATGCACAATGTAATACTTTATCCATTTTAGTATTTTTTTTTTTGCTCTAGTACTATTGGTTGAACTCTGTAATTAACACACAATTATTCTTAGGTGTTTAAATTTTAACTCAAAAGTGATCCCTGTTAAATATAAGAGTGGGGATAAGAGAGGGAAGAGATGTACAGTTTGGGAAATGCTCAATCAGACTTGCCCCAAATGGTGGAGTTGGAAACGTGCCAGGGGATTCCAATACAATCCCATCAAGGTGGCATGTACCAATGCCATCTCACTAGTCCAAGTGATCAACTTCATTTCACAACTGATCACACTGATGGGTCTAAGAGTCAAAGGGATCGCACAAGCAAGACTAGTGTCTGCTAATACTAACTGATAGAATAAAAAATGATCCAACATGGGAAGTGAGATACACAGCAGACTCATAGAATGGCAGATGTCCTAAACAGCACTCTGGCCTCAGAATCAGCCCTTAAGTCATTCAGATATGGCTGAAGAGCCCATGAGAGTATTTTAGGCATGGAAAACCAAGACACTCTGGCAAAAAAAAAAAAAAAAATAAAACCACCTAAAGAAGACCTAAATGAAAGATCTCTGTGAGTGAGATCCCAGTGGAAAGAATGGGGCCATCAAAGAAGGAGGTACCTTTCTCTGAAGGGAGGAGAGAACTTCCACTTTGACTATGACCCTGTCAGAATAAGATCGAAGTCGGCGAACCCAAAAGGCTTCCATAGCCTAGGCAACTCATGACTAGAGCCTAGGGAGATTACTGATGCTACAAACAAGAGTGTCAAATTGTTAAGTCAACAATAGGAGTCACTGTGTACTTACTTCTCATGTGGGATCTGTCCTTAATGTGTTGTCCAATGTGAAGTAATGCTATAACTAGTACTGAAACAGTATTTTACACTTTGTGTTTCTATGTGGGTGCAAACTGATGAAATCTTTACTTAATATATACTGAATCGATCTTCTGTATATAAAGATAATTGAAAATGAATCTTGATGTGAATGGATTTGGAGAGGGAGCAGGAGATGGGAGGGGTGCGAGTGGGAGGGAAATTATGTGGGCGGGAAGCCAATGTAATCCATAAACTGTACTTTGGAAATTTATATTTACTAAATAAAAAAAGAAAAAATAAATAAATAAATAAATTTTTAAAAAAGGAAAAAAAAAGAAAGTGAGGACACAAATGCTTTCTCAGAGACACCAGATAACAGCCCAACCCGGTTGACACCTTGATGTCCCTATGTGATACTCTGGACATAAAACCCAACCTAGCATGCTCAGATTTCATTAGCTCAAAAGGTTTTGAGCTAATGAGTGGATGGTGTTGTATGCCGTAATATTTTATGTAAACCATAGCATAAAATAATATATTTCCATAAGTTAATGATTGTAAGTCTTCACAAAGATTACCACTATTCTGTGAAAGATATCGTTTTTTTTAAACTTTTATTTAATGAATATAAATTTCCAAAGTATGATTTATGGATTACAATGGCTTCCCCCCCATACCGTCCCTCCCACCCACAACACGCCCCTTTCCCACTCCCTCTCCCCTTCCATTCACATCAAGATTCATTTTCGATTATCTTAATATACAGAAGATCAGCTTAGTATACATTAAGTAAGGATTTCAACAGTTTGCTCCCACACAGAAACATAGAGTGAAAAATAATAGATGATTTTTTATAAATGATGATGAAATCAGAGCAGACCTATTGTCATGTTTAATCCCAGTGAGAGTCAAGTTGGGAGTTGATAATTTCTTTTTTTTTTATGGTTTTGAAAAAAATTTTTTTTAACTTTTATTTAATGAATATAAATTTCCAAAGTACTATTTATGGATTACAATGGCTTCCCCCCCATACCGTCCCTCCCACCCACAACACGCCCCTTTCCCACTCCCTCTCCCCTTCCATTCACATCAAGATTCATTTTCGATTATCTTAATATACAGAAGATCAGCTTAGTATACATTAAGTAAGGATTTCAACAGTTTGCTCCCACACAGAAACATAGAGTGAAAAATAATAGATGATTTTTTATAAATGATGATGAAATCAGAGCAGACCTATTATCATGTTTAATCCCAGTGAGAGTCAAGTTGGGAGTTGATAATTTCTTTTTTTTTTTTTTTTTTTTTACAGAGGATCAGTTTAGTATACATTAAGTAAAGATTTCAACAGTTTGCACCCCCATAGAAACACAAAGTGAAATATATTGTTTGAGTACTCATTATAGCATTAAATCTCAATGCACAGCACATTAAGGACAGAGATCCTACATGAGGAGTAAGTGCACAGTGACTCCTGTTGTTGACTTTACCAATTGACACTCCTGTCTATGGCATCAGTAATCTCCCTATGCTCCAGTCATGAGTTTCCAAGGCTATGGAAGCCCTCTGAGTTCTCCGATTCTTATCTTGTTTAGACAAGGTCATAGTCAAAGTGGAGGTTCTCTCCTCCCTTCAGAGAAAGGTACCTCCTTCTTTGAAGACCTGTTCTTTCCACTGGGATCTCACTCACAGAGGTCTTTTGCCAGAGTGTCTTGGCTTTCCATGCCTGAAATACTCTCATGGGCTTTTCAGCCAGATCCGAATGCCTTTAGGGCTGATTCTGAGGCCAGAGTGCTATTTAGGACATCTGCCATTCTATGAGTCTGCTGAGTATCTCACTTCCCATGTTGGATCACTCTCCCCTTTATTTATTCTATCGGTTAGTGTTAGCAGGTACTAGACCCATCAAGGTGGCATGTACCAATGCCATCTCACTATTCCAAGTGATCAATTTCAGTTCACAATTGATCATAATGAAAGGACTAAGAGTCAAAGGGAGCACATAAACAAGTCTAGTACCTGAAAGATATCTTAAAGGAAATATTTTAAAATAAGGGATGTTGGTTGATAAATTAAAAGTTTCCATAGCTAAGCTACTGAAATTCACCATAAAGATAATTATTAAGTGATCTTAAAATTATTAAGTGATCTTAAAATCCAGAATGAGTATCCTATGGTCCAAAAATCTTTTGACTCACCCATGATTAATCTTCCCTACCAAACCTCTCCCTACTCTGAAAATAGCTTACAGTTTCCACACTGTCTTCATATTAATCCATTTCTCACAACTTGGGCTCCCTTTTTTTTCCTCCCTTCCTGTCCAATATCTTCCCATAATTCAGAGATAGTTGTCTTTCAACCTTCTCCTGCCCTGAGGATTTCCTCTTTTTCTGAATTCCCAAGACCTTCTTGTCTGTGCTGGAGTTTCTTTAGTCAGTGTATTTATTTCAGTCATCTCAAACATCATCCTGAACTATTACTTAACTGTCTTTATCTCTTATTATGGATGGCAGTTTTCAAGGAGGACAGAGATCATGTTGTAAACAAATGAAATGATAAATATATGACAGTTTATTTGAATTTTTATAAATAGGATATTTAAATATAAATTTAGAGGCCATGTCTAATTCAACATAAGTGAGAAATAAAAATTAAACACATTTCTGCCATGACAGGATGAAAAAGAAAACATGCTGAGTGTTCTCCCAGATTGTAGTCCTGAAGAATCTGTATTTTATCATGTAATTTAGATGAACAACATGGAAAAAGGTTTTCAAGAAAGAACAAACTTTTTTTTGGACAGGCAGAGTTAGACAGTGTGAGAGACAGAGAGAAAGGTCTTCCTTTTCCATTGGTTCACCCCTCAAATGGTTGCTATGGCCGGCACGTTGCACCGATCTGAAGCCAGGATCCAGGTGCTTCCTCCTGGTCTCCCATGCGGGTGCAGGACCCAAGGACCTGGGCCATCCTCCATTGCCTTCCAGGGCCACAGCAGAGAGCTGGCCTGGAAGAGGAGCAACCGGGACATAATCTGGCGCCCCAACCAGGACTAGAACCCGGGGTGCCGGCACCACAGGAGGAGGATTAGCCAAGTGAGCCACAGCGCTGGCTCTAAAATGAATCTAAAATGTCATCCTTGTAAGACACACAATTATTTTTATACCACTAAGAACCAACTAAAAAATCATTTAAACTGGAAAAAAAATCCACTTACAGCATTCCCAAATGACAGTGGGGTCACATCAGTTTCTTACCCCTTGGGCATTTATTTCATCAGTTCCAGGTGATTTGTCACCTGTTTTCTCCAGCTCTATTGACTGGAGAATGAAAAAGCAGTATTTGTGTTATGCTTCTAAACAGCATAGCACAGTTTCACCTACTTGTGTTTCTCTTTTGAAATCTCTTTAAGGATTGGCTATACCTTTATGAGCTGTAGTCATTGAGGTCATTTAGCCGATAGTTAATATTTGCTCCCATGTCAAAAAGGGACTCTACTTATCAGTTTCCATGGCTTTCTGCTTGTACAATTACTTTTTATTTCAATGTTATACTTTGTATATTTTAAAGACATTTTGAAAGACAGTAAATCCAACAAATTTGGTGATAATAAAACACCTAACACAGCTGAGATGTTGACAAGATAAACAGAAATGACAAAATTTACATGTGGGCTAGCAATTATTTTATGAAATTTCTGATTGTATAAATCAAGACTTGTTGGATATTGGCAAACCTAATATATCATGACTTCCATATGATACAAAGTAGTTGTACAATAGCACTTATACAATCTAATTTCAGACATTACAAAATGGGGAAAATTTATAAATCAGAATAAAATTGATATTTTTCAGTAGACTCTCAGAAAATTACTCTTCAAAATTTTAAGAATTGTTAGAGTTAATGCCAGACTTAAGAAAATATCTCTGGAATAGGAAACCAAGTGAAGAAATTCAATCATTTCACTGGATGAAAGATGAGTTAGAAAAAATGTTGCACCAATACTACATTTTCTTTCAATTTTTTCATCACTTGACCTCACATAATATTTAGGATTGGAGTCACATATACAGTGGATCTTATCTCTCCTTCTTTAATATCAAGCATGTGTTTAGGTTAATCTGATTTCTCCCTTACCAGCTAGCATGGTGCCTTGAACAGAGTAGGTAATTTATACCAACTTGATTGGATGGATGGAGGCTAGGGAAATGTAACGGGAACATGATAAAATCTCTGCAAGGATGGGACTTATTTTTATTTGGAGAAATGATATTAACATCATTGAGCTAACAATCTTATACTCTTACTAAGAGTTCAGAAAATAAAACATTCTTTCCAAAGATGTTTAGGTGAAAAACACAGGATTTCAACTGACTCAGAAAGAATGGACATGGTTTGGACAGAATAGACCAAAAAAAAAAAAAAAAAAAAGGTGGGAGGGGTGTGGGGGGGGCATTTGACACTGAAAAAGCAACAAAAGCAAAGAAAAAATGTTGGGAAAAGCTTTCAGTTGGACGAAGTCTGTGAGAAAATCCTATTCTGCTCTTGGAAAACAGTTTATATCTAAAATACACTCTGAAATTATGATCATTGACAAGGCAGACAGAAACTTAATAATAATATAGGAAATGGCCATATCAATGCATTATTATTTGAACTGTCAACCTTGAATTTGCAACTTTGCTTCCTTTTATCACTTAACTCCAATTGACATAGAAACACAGAGTTCAAAATTGTCATAAGATGTGAATACAGTACTACCAAAGATATTTCAAGTATATTATGTTTTTAGTACGATTACTCCATATTAAATCATTTACCATTGCTTCTTTCCCTCCTGTGATTTCATCAAAAGCTCCTTTACAAGTGTGTAGACAGTTCTTTTGCAGATTGCCTCACAATTCTTCTAAGGATACCGTACTACTTCATTTTCAGTATCCTGGATTGAGCTGTACACATTGATGGTTGTAATTCCAGACGACT